>NW_005841833.1:1241109-1244918 GCF_000455745.1 Alligator sinensis | reverse complement strand
CGGTATCCTCATTAACTTATTTTTGCAAGTATTCAGCACCGGTCCCTGTGCTCTATGGAAACCCGTTGTTTAACTGTTTTCCAGAGTTCTCCATCAAAGATTAAATGGTGATTTTGAGTGGACAGACAGTTGTCCATTTTGGGTGACAGCAGGCCTTAGCGATACAGTTGTTGGAACGGATAAAGCAGGGTGGAACAGGTTTCTTGTGCGTATTCATCTATGTGTAGCTTTAAACAGCACAGCTTAGCTGTCCAGGCCCTTACATGCCTGAAAGGCAGAAGAGTTGAGAAAGAGGGAAAAAATGCAGCCAAACAAGAAATAACTTCAGCTTTTTAATACTATTTTAACCCTTTGGTGTTAGGGACCAATTCTTTACCAGAAAGAGCAGTGTCATTACGGTATGTTCTTGCTTCCTTTTAGAGTGTGCTTTGGGGTGAATTGTTGGCCTTGTACGTAGGGACAGCACGGGAAGTTTAGATATTGGGGAAAACTTTCTCCCGAGGAGGGTAGTAAAGCACTGGAACAGGTTACGCAGAGAGGTGGTGGATTCTCCACCCTTGGAGGTTTTTAAGGTCCGGCTTGACAAAGTGCTGGCTGGGATGATGTAGTTGGGGCTGGTCCTGCTTGGAGCAGGGGGTTGGACTAGATGTGACCTCCCCGAGGTCCCTTCCCACCTGCATTGTCTGTGATTCTTTGATAGTGCAAGCACATATACATCCCAGGGTCCATACAAGCTCTGTGTTGAGGGCTTAGGGTGTATAGGGCTTGTGTTGACTCTCTGTATGGAAAGAACGTGTCCTTACATCCTTTCTCTCTCCATTGCACCCTGTCATCCATGGCTCCCAGGACCCATCCTATTGTAAAGCAAAATACAAGGGATGCTGACTTTCCTAGGACAGCAGCAGGCAGGAGCTACATGAGCAGGAATGTCCAACTGCAGGCTCCGCACCTTAGTGGTTAACCTTAGCGGTTATTCCCTTCACAATTCCCCATCTCCTTTGCAAAACATGCAGGATACCTCCCCTCTCTGGGCCCTGGTTGACTCGCTTGCAACGCGGAGATATAACAAACCTGACCTTGGTAAAGTGCTCTGTGAATGATGGGTGACAAGCAATAGGTAGGAGCTGAGTGAGTAGTAGCATCTGCAGCTAGACTGGGATTTCTGCGTTCTTCCTAGCTAGCCATCCCTGTGGAAAAAGAAGAGAGAAGGGTTTGGTTTTATTTTTCAAAGAGGAAAAACTTGTCTGACTAATTCAACATGGCCGAAATGATCGGTCGCAAGGCTTTGCCAAAAAAATAAGATAAAATAAAATATATCAGGCCTCTGGCAGACAGCAGGCATGCGACGTTTCAACCCAAACAACAGACGTTTTAGGTAGCTACAAGTGGAGCTGATCGATATCCCTTGGAGCTCCAGAGGCTGACGAAATTGTGGCAGGGAGTGGGAACGGGAAGAATAGTTGTGAAATGGCCTGCTTGCTTTTCGACCCACTCAAGTGCTGGTAGCATTCTTCAGAATGTTTAAATTTTGGAATTTCAGCTACACAAAATAGTGATATTTTAAAACCAGTCTTGTCGTCCCATCTCCTGTGCTTGCTGGTCAAGCACTAGCCCAGGGCATGCAGCTTTCTGTATAAGAAAGGGAGCTTAGGATGGAAACTATTTGGCTACCTTAGCCTACCTGGAAGCACCGTCTCTGTTACGATGACAATGCGGTGACCCTTCCTTTCATTAGGTCTAACTACTTCCCCATTCTTCGCTCGGTAACTACAGATCAGATCAGACGAGAAGAAACCTCGGGACTAAGAATGTCACTGGGGACAAACAAAGCCTCATCTGTGATCTTTTCAAATTGCAGCTCCATAAAACCGCTGCTTGCTGTTTAGTGTCCTTGTCACTCCGTGCAAGGGTCTGGATTGCTTATAACCTGGGCAAACTGCAGTGTTTTATAGGTGATCTTTAAATTTATGCCAAACTTTATAAGCCACTGAGGCCCCCTACTTCCAGAAATCCAGTTGAGTTCAAGGGAGCGCTGCACATGTAGTGCTTGCATGATTGGACCCGTGATAGTTGGGTGTGAATCTGTAATGGTCTCCGACATGTATAGAAGCCAACTGTTCGACCCATCACTCTGGTTTTTATCACTCCTGTTTTTATCAGTTAGGCAATTTCAGCTTTTCTAGAAAGCAAATGAAGCTTGTAGGAGTGATGACAAAGTTGGGGGGTTTTTTGTAGCTGCACAAACCGTTAGGCAGAAAGCAGGACAGTGTGGCACCTTGTAGACTAACTCATTCAGACAGGCATCAGCTCTCATAAGCGACCGCTGATGAAATGCATTGTTGCACTCTGGCCCTGCCAGCAGTGTTGCAGACACCATACACCTGGTTCCATTAGCAGCCTTCAGCACTAAATGCATTTGGAAATGCAATCCTGTTCCCACTAACGTCAATGGGAAAAGCCCTATTGCATTTATTTCCATGTTTCTCCTTGTTTCCATGTCCAGTATCCTGATTTGTTTTCCAGACCTCCGTAGCAGTCTTCTCCCATGGACTCTCTTTGTATATAGCTGTACAGATCACACAAAGCTCTCGAGGCACAGTCCTGCTCTCCAAATCACATGGATGATCTTACTTCTACTCTCTTCCTCCCCGAGGAAGTGCTGAACATCCCTGACACCTGTGGGTGACCAGTGCATGCTTGCGAGGAGCGTTAAAGTCTGACGCGCAGAGCTGAGAACAGAATTATGCTCTGCAGACGCCCTTGGTGGAAACATTATGAGACCGGGACCTCTAATGTGTTAATCCCTCAGGAAGGCCCCCAGTTACCTCGCCGCTAGGTTCGTTACTCTGCGTTCCGACAAACGAGGCGTGGGTAAGCGCAGGAGGAATTATTGCGCAGGTTCACTGGCACTAAGAAGCACATGGAGGACGGTTGAATTCAAAGCAGGTCCAGTTTCATAAAAATTCATTTCCGCCTTGGCATTGGAAGTCAACGTAACATTCCTGTTGTTCCAAATGCAGGGTAGGACAGCCCAGGGTTGACATAGGGGCCGAAGCTCAGCTCTCCTTTGCAGCATTTCTCGAGTGGGTCTGGAGTTTTTTTTTCTGCTCTTTTATCATGTGAACGCATAGTGCATGATGGCATGCACTTCTATGGGCTTTCAGTTCAGTGGTGCTAAGTCCAAGAGCTTTTTGCTGTGTTGCGTTACACCCCCATTTTTTTTAGGTGTCCAAAATCTCTTCCTCTGCAAAGGTAATACGTATTGAGCTCCTAAATCCTCTGGGCACTTCTGAATATCTTAGCCTTATTTACTGATCATTGCACTCTGTAGGAACATAGGGCTAGAAGGGCCCTTCTGGACCACTGAGCCCAGTGTGCTTTTCATGGTTCCCTCTAACCTTTTGCATATCAGATACAAACCTCAGAAGGATGAGATACTACAGTAATGGGTGCACTATGAATCCCTGGATAGAGAGGAATGAAGAGTGCACGGATGACCAGCTGAGCGACGGTGTGGCTCGTCTCGCACACCCTACAGTACATCCCTTCTCCGTGGCCTTATGAAGGAAGGATGCAGGGAAAGGCAGCACTCCCAAAGGCAAAGTCTTGCTGGGCAGCAGCTGCGTGAGAACGATGGCACAGGGTAAAGGGTTTGAGAGCAGAGCATCAGGAAATTTGGCTTGTGGTGCCAACAAATATTCTCCTTGGCTGTAGCAGCAGCTTCCCTTGCCTACTGTAAGAGATGGCAAATGAGGATGACATCAGTTCACTGTTTTGATTTTTAAATGGCAAATTTAATCCCCTGAGGG
>NW_005841833.1:1236449-1241078 GCF_000455745.1 Alligator sinensis | reverse complement strand
CGTGAAGCATGTCTAGTGCTGCAGCTGTGCTTTCCTGTGCTGCTGGCTCAGGAGATCCACGTCGGGCAGGGAAAGGGTCTGGATGCAAGCTCTCCAGGAAGACTCAGTGGTTGGGGAAGGAGCACTGGTATTCAGCGGGCAGGCATTTCCTCCTCTGGAGCGAGTCTAACCAACTCCCTAGTATGATGCAGAGGGTCCTCGTTCTGTCGAGAGTGTCACAGTTGGGATCGGATGTACAAAGGCCAGGCCTTGGCTGGTTGTGTTTGTTGAAGATCCTGCAGTACCCTGTAGAAAGACAGAGGCGTTCGCTCTGGTAGGTGGCAGAGAGTGCAACCCTGATATGCCACGCTACCCCCAAACTCCCTCTGCAATTTCAGTGAGATCCAGTGACTTGCTTTGCTGAACAGTGATGAGTTCATTCCAGCAAAGAGGTTGGTATCAGCAGTGAAAGCCCCTTGGCCCACAAGGTTGCCTTCCTCATGAATGGCATTGCTCTGTTGCTCTCACCTTGCCAGCATGCGGCCTTCCAGTTAGCCATTGTGCTCCAGTGGCATTTTGGGCTTTTGCTTTGCTCTTTTCCACTGGCTGAGAGCCTTATCGTCTTATCTACAGACAAAGAGGAACTGGGGTTTTCAGAGAGATCTTGCATTGAAGACTTGGTCAGAGATCTTGCATTGAAGACTTGGTCAGATACAATGCTGAGGGGCACAGCGTAAGAACATAAATCTCTGGAGCTTCCTTGAACATGAGGTTACCAAATGGGCCATGCTTAAACAGTTTTCGAGGAAAATCAGCACTCTGTTTTCTTTGATTTACTGCTCACTGGGCATTCAGTGCCTTGTTAAATGTTTCTCATGTTGGCACATTCCCTGTGCATAGTATCATAGCGATGCCAGATAGAGCTCAGAGGTGGGATCTGTGTCATCCATTCATCTCTACTCGGAGAGATATCTATACGCACATGTACATGCATATGTGGTATATAGAAATGGATTGGATTAGACTGAAAATAGGAACCATGCTGAAATTAGTGAACTTATGCCAAGGATGAATAGGGTTATAGAATTATAGAAAACAAGAGAAAGCCACTGACTTCTGCCTCTGATAGTATTGCAGAACGCGAAGGCCTCTCCCAGAATAAGTCTGTTTTAAGCAGCCTGCCCGGAGAATCCTCACCGTATTTTTTTCTGTTTTACCATCTCAAGAGCATCCATGGGATAGTTAAGTGTCTCTTGTGGTTGGGCATTCCCTGGGTGTGCATATTCCCAGCCCTGCTTTCTACAGCAGTAAAAGCAAACTGCACAGGCCTGCAGGATGCCCAGTGAGGTCAGCTAATTCGCAGCCTACTAGTTTGTGTGCGTGTGGGCACACATGTAGGTGTGTGGATAGGGACATGCAGGTTACTTTGTATGACCCCCCCCTCATCACAGATAAGTTCCTTTCAGCACTAGCCCCATGCAGGAGGTTCAACATTAGCGTGCAGATCTAAAGCAACATCATCTTATATACTTACCTGAAAACTAGCCCTGTCTGCTCTTAAAGACTCGCATGCAAAAGGCAAAGCACTTTATTTATAAGCAGAAATGCCTCCACTTATTCCTGGCTTGCCTTCAGCACTCGGGAGGAATAAGGAAGAATGAACTTTTCCCTTTTGGATCAGGTTTGAAAGTCAGATCGGACAAATAATTTTGCAAAGCGCTGCATGAACATGGGATGTTATTGATTACAGTGCAGACATTCTTGATAATCTGGGGAATTTTTAAAATCATATTTTACCAGTGGAAAAACAGAAATGGTGGCAATTTAGAAGTCTAAGGAGGCTGCAAATTTAAATGAAGCATTCAGACTTGTAAGGGTTAAGTCTTAAGGCATCACTTGAGTCCCAAAGTCCAGGTCCTCATCTGGTATACACTGGCAACCTTTCCACTGAAGTCTATATGGCGCCGTGTCACTTTACCCTCGGTGGACCCTCCATGCCATTAGCTATCTGCTGTTTATCCAATGGGCAAATCCTTTTACCAAATGGTTTCTGTAGCCTTTAGATTCAACTTGTGCAGGGTGGAACATGTCATGTTTCCCAGGTGGCTTTTGCTGTCCTAGAGACCTTTAAACTCTGTCCAGAGGCTGCCAGACATCTTCCGTAAGGACGCTATGTTCCCATGCTTCATAAATCAAAACCAACGGAAAAGCGGTGGCAGGGACTGCAAACCCACAACGGCTCTCTTCCAAGGGAACACCACAGAGTTGAATAGCAGCTGTGCTGGCTCCAGACAGCAGATACTGGGTCATGGTATCTGGGAACTCATGCTTAAGGACATCGGGCTATAGAGGAGGGGCTTCTTGGGCACAGATATATGAGCAAAGGCACTCACTAATAAATGCCACAGTGAAGTACAGCCTCAGCGGGCCACTGGGAGTGTGCCGATCAGCACACAAGATGGAGAGCTTATGGCATGTACCCAGCCCCATATCATATTATGCACGGCCACGTTGCATCCTTTTGGGGTGTAGCATGTCCATAATGGTTGCCATGCTTCAATGTGGCACTCCACTGCATGGTCCTTGGATGGCGTAGACCTGATCGTAGGCTTTCCGAATCAGTAGAAAGAACCCTCTTCACGCCTCGCGGCACATACCCAGGTCAGAAGAGGACACCTCTTCGCATGCCCTATCCTGGAGGCCTGGCTGAGAGGTTCAAGGTCAGATTTTCTTCTGGAAATAAATTTCTTTCATAAATGTAAATGCCAGAAGGGGACCGTTGAGTTCATCTGCATCACGCAGACCATAACATGTCACCCAGTTGCTCCTGTCGTAAGCCCAGTAACTTATTATAGAAAACCAGCTGACTGTGGCCAACAATGAGAAGCTCCCACACCCCTCAGCAAACTGCTCCAACAAGTACATGCACCTCAGGATTAAGACTATGAGCTACTGATTTCAGTGGGGCAGCACCAACATAAATCAGAGAATTCAGCCCAAGATCTTTATTGCATATATTAACTCTAAGGTGAAAGAGCTTTAAGCAGCTTTCCCTATATCCTAGACAGCGGTTAGCTTTTATGAGACCAGCCATGTTACATTTGTGGAGGAAGGTCAGTCTCTCAGCTTTATTTCAGAGAAATCTCCGATTCCTTACATTCCTCTCCCTTCCGATTGGTACTCAAGGCCACGTAGATGATTTTTTTCCATTTGTTTTTTAAATCTTAGGAGTTATTAAAGTGGTTTGGTTGTCAAATGAAGTGACTGGGACACAAGCTATAATGTAGGAGAGGAAGAAATTTACTCTGCACTTGGGGGAAGAGGAGGAAGTTATCGGCTGAGAGAGAGTGTTAGAAATCGGGATCGATTTTCAGTATAAAACCCCTCACCAGTTTCATTAACTCACAATGGCAAGAGCAATGAGGGCAGCAAAAATATGGCGGGGCCGGGGAAGGGATATTCCTAATGACCATCTGCAGAGAAGAACGGCATGGTCCAGCCAACTTACCTCAAGGATGCTGTGCTTAGATGTGCAAGGATGGGACTTTTCCTGGCAGGCAGTGCTGGAGGAGACTTAGCTGCATAAAATGACTTCTGACATGGCCACCTGTGAGGTCAACATGAAAGCAAAAGCCATAAACATGGGTGGTGTTACTCATGGTGGACCAGTGGGTTCGACTACTTCGAGCTCGGCGGCCCCGGACATGTGGTGTTGGGAGGTGGTACATTGCTTCTCCTTAGACCACCTCGAGAGGGTGGAGCAGGAACCAGACCCATTTCTCAGCCCATATTCATCAGTGTTGACTTCACTGATGCTACACTGGTGTTAGTGGCTGGGGAACTGGGCCCATTCTTCGAGCTGCTGTAACCTGAACAAGGAAGAATACCTTCTCCCTCCTGGATAACCATGCGGAGCCATACAGGAAG
The DNA here is from genome assembly GCF_000455745.1 of Alligator sinensis. NCBI lineage: Eukaryota > Metazoa > Chordata > Crocodylia > Alligatoridae > Alligator > Alligator sinensis. The sequence continues at coordinate 1,237,172 of NW_005841833.1, read as the reverse complement.
AGAGCATCTCATGGGGAAGTTCATGGGCTGAGAGGGCCAAATTAAACCCTGGCATAACTGAGTGAAGTGACCCTGAAATGATCAGGTTAAAGCCTGCTTTTATGCTGGTGTGAATCCAGGTCCAGCGGCTGCAGAGTTTGCCCCTCTGAGTTGGTGGGCTCAAGCCATGATCCTCAAAGGTCTACATTGGTTGATCTAAAAGGAGCTGGTGGCAATGCTCTGCTCCCGGTGCCCTCAACACCAAAATCACCTGTCCCAGACAGCTTCTTCCTGGGGAACTTCAGCCAGGACCAGTCTCTGCAAGGGGCAAGTTTGATGTGAAAACAGGGGAGTGTCACCCAATGTCACCAGAGCAGAACGTGGCCACAGTGCCAAACGACGGGACAAAGCGTATGCTACAGACACCCCCAGCACCATCCTGCACTATCCCAATGCTTGACATGATGTTATTTCCTTCCCTATTTGTCCTGCAGATCCCCTACCTACTTCTGAACTCCTCCGTGCCAGAGATGAGGCCTCGAATGTACCCAGTGTTTTTTGGAGAAAGCATTGAGGTCAACCCTGAACCCATACAGGAAATCAGGTACATATGGAGGTGATTTTTTTCCCCTCCCCCCCTCCCCATAATTTTTCTCCTGCAAAAGATTATCGTGTTTATAAATGGGTGTCACAGTTACTTTGTTGGTGGAAGGAATGGAAGAATAATTCTTGAATTGCAAAGAA
>NW_005841833.1:1218707-1236418 GCF_000455745.1 Alligator sinensis | reverse complement strand
GAGGAATGACTGGGAGGGGAGGGGATGGTGGATGGTTCAGGGGTTGGTAATCGGAGATGGAGGTTTTCATTTCCAGTGCAGATCAAATCCAGCCAAAGCTGTGATGGAAAACCATTACCATCTGGAGAGCCGTTTGGTGGCCTGTGTAAAGTGAGTTGGTGGTCTCAGTCCAGTTCCCAGTAGACTCACAGCCTCAGAAGAAGCAGCACCGTTGTAACTGGCACCCACTTGATTTGTGCTTGCAGCAGAGAGATCAAGGCTAGGCTGGCCCAGGGAGACGGGGCTACCCCCTCCGCTGCCATCAGGGTGGTCCTGCTATGCAGGACATATGGTGCTGGGAGGCAGTGGCCTTGCTGCAGGCGCTGTAACTGAGGCCGTCAATCTCACGCTCTTTTTTGCCGGCATGGACTCCGCTTGGAAATGGCATTTGCAGCGCGGCTTGTGGTAACAATTAAAAATGGAGGGAGTGGGGGAAGGGGACGGAGGAATGTGCATGCCGTCCCCTCCCCCTTTCCCACACAAGCGCTGCTCTGGACACGTACCCCGTTAAAGCTCCGATTGCCAAGGAACTGCTGGCAGGCACGTTTTTACGGCGATTGCACAGGAGTTGTATAAGCACCAAATGACTGGCTTGCTTACACACCTAGGCGTGCAAAATACATTCAGGGAGATCAAGTTACGCATGCCACAATGGGCCAAGGCTCTCCAGGGTGGAGGGAACCAACAAGCACACACCCGGCTTTTCATCGTGTTGCAGGGAGCTGCAAATTCCCCAGCTGCTGGTTGCAGTTGAAAGGTTTGGAGCAGCGAAATGGGAGAGAGCCCTGCAAGCTCCCTGGAAGCACCATCCAGGCTCCCAGGCCCCGAGTGAAACCAAATTTCCTTTTCCCTTCCATGGTCACCTGCTTCTCAGAGAGGATGAGGGGGCTCGGGTGCTTTGTATGCATGTGCAAACAAGGATATGAACTCCACAATCACTGCTTTGATGCACGTCCTCTGAATGGTGTTGGCAGCACCGTACCTAGATTCCTGATGGCCCCGGGGGGAACTTTTAGTATTGGGCCCCCCTTTGCCAGAGATAATGATAAGAATAATTGGACAACGGGGCAAAAATTACCATTTTTGAAGCCCCTTCTGTCCGGGCCCCGGGCAGCCGCCCAGTTCACCCATGCCTGTGTCCAGCCCTGGGCGTTGGAGCCCCGGGTTGTTCCTCTCGTGCATGCCCTCCAGCAGCTGTCTTTTCTAGGGCTGGTATTTGACCAACGCTTGGTGCTTTTGTACAACCAGAAACATCAAGCCCTCTCTCTCCCTCAGGTACCCCAGCCTGGCTCTCTCCCTCCACTGGGGAGCAGAGCAGAGGCTGGGAAAGCAACAATCATTGTGCCTCAAAAGGATCACGGAGGCAGGCACTTCTAGACACAGCTTTCTCCCCAATCTGAAGTCTGTTTCCCATCATCACCAGCCAGGTCCATGGGGACCGTTGCACTAGAGCAGGCTGCTTCCTTCCAGCATAGCGCTGCTGTTTCCCAGCATGTGGGCAAGCCCCGGGAGGATGGGTGCCTAAACCTTTGTAAGTCCCAGCATTAGCTCTCCCGTCAAGGCCCTGGGATGAACATCTGTGTTTCTCCAGCTCCTCAGCCTCTGATAGTTTAGCCCTGGAGCAGATTTCGTAGAAAGGTTGTACAATCTCCATCAGAGGAAGTTTTCAAGTGCAGGTCAGACCAATATTTGACCCAGAGGGTTGAGATAAGGGCTGATCCTGCCTTGAGCAGGGGGGCTGGACTAGATGCCCTCCTGAGGGCTCTTCCAGCCCTGTTTTACTACGTTTGGCCTCCCAAGTAATAAACTTCAGCAGGCGAGGCCGGCAGCAAGCAGCCAGCCGTTGTGCCCTTCTCTGCTGTACCTGCAAGCTTGCTCATACCATGGTGCTGAGATTAGAGAGGTTTTGCCTTAAGGCCAGGAAAACCCAAGTAAAGACCATGGAAGACTCTGAAAGCCAGAAAATTAAGGGCATTTTTTTTTGTGCAGGACAGGCGTTCAGGAGCCTGTGCAAGAGGCCCCCCCGTTGCTCTCAGGCATACAGCTGGGCTTGATAGGAGGGCCTGGCTTTGTTCCAGAAGCCATGGGGGACTCGTGGGCAGAGCTGCCTTGCACGGGGTGAAGCAGCCATGGGGACCGCTGCAAACTTGGGGATGCAGCAGTGGCATTCAGTGCCTTGTGGAGGGGGGGGAGACTTCTATCTGTCCCAATCCTTGATGATGTTCACAGAGCAGGGCTTCCTTTCCTGGGCTCCGGGTCGAGCATTTGAGTCCCGGGAGAAGACAAAGATGTTCCTCCTGCCTTCCTGCCATCGCCTTCTCTGTACGCACGGCCTGACTTCTCACTGCCCTTCACAGGTGCAACTCCGAGGTGAAATACGACTCCGAGAAGCACTACAGGGATGACATCTTCTACAGTCCCATCCCCACCGTCACCACCTACAGCGAGACGGTCATTGCCGCCCCCAACTGCACCTGGAGGAACTACAAGTCCCAGCTGAACTTCGAGCCCCGGCAGAAGCCTCTGCGGTTCCAGAGCACGACCATCATCTTCCCCAAGCGCGCCAAGAACATTTACCGGACCACCCTCAACTACAGCCTGGGCTGTGCCAAGCGGTGGTTTGCCTCCAGCGTGCAGCTGGAGCTCTGCGAGGAAACAAGCCCTTGTGTCATCTACAGCGAGAGCCTTTAATCCGCCAGTGGGGAGCTGTGACCACAGCGAGGCCACGTCCTTCCCTGGGATCTCCTCGGACAGACAGGCTTGGCCCAGAGCCCTCCCCAATGGCACCTGAGTACAGGTGGCGAGGGCCGTATGGTCTTGGACAAGTGCAAACGGCTCAGAGAGGAGGCTTCCACGGGCACTCTCTCCATCCTGCCACCTGTGAACAGCCGGCTTTCATTTCGTGACACTGTTGATGTTCATGCTCTGGATTTTATTTTCTAATTTTTTTTTAAGCCTTTCTATTTTGAATAGCATTTACGTGAAAGCAGATAATCGAGGGCCCCTAATTTACGCAGTTGCCAAATGTTATAGTGCTGCTTCCTAGCTCCATGAGTTTCTCGCTGGTGCCTAGGTGAGACTCGGTATCGCCGATTCGGTGCGATCGGAGAAAATCAGAGGCACCCTCCAGCCTTCACAGTCGTCTCCCAGCTGCTTGGAGGTTGTCATTGCTTTGATAGGTTGGCATAAAACATCCATCCTGTTCTAACCCCCTTTCTGGATAACGGCTGCAATACTGTGTCACTGCAATGACCTTGACTTTAACTTATTTCTTCTTTATTTTTATTTTTTTTTTTAATTATTGTAAGAAAAGGAGAGATGATCATGGAAATATGGCATCCACCTTCCTAGCTGGGAAAAGTGCCAAACTCCCATCTGAGGCCCTTCTTAGGAGTCTGATGTTTACATGTCATAACAAAATACTGTATAATAGGCTTGCAGAGAGCTCTCTCTGGGGGGAGGTTTGCATCCTCGGGCGGACACCGCCCAAGGGATAGGGTGAAAAGCTCATTTTACAGGAATAAAAGACACACGGGGAGAAGAGACCTCTCTAAAGTTTATCCTAATCTTACATTAGGATGGCTTATGACAATCATGTTACATAGATGCAGGAGCAAGGCCAGTTCCTTTAGGACCAAACACCAGGTTTTGTTGTGCGAGACAATAAAGTCAATAGGAGGAGCCGAACTCTTACGCTAGGAAGTACAGGGTTTCCAAGCTAAAGCTTGACAATGCGATAGATGTTTCCCAAAGGCAATGGGCAATGGGGCTGTTCCCCCCGTCAGCCTGCTGACTCTGGTAGCAGTATGCCAGGACCATAATTCACACAAGGACTTCCCCTCCCTCTCTCCACCTCCCTGTCCCCTTCCACTCTTGTCCAAGTTGATGGTTTACCCTTCGGGTGAACTGGTTGACTACAGCTGCATTAAATGCCAGGATGTGCAACATTAACAAATCACGGACTTGCCAGAACCAGCCTGAAGCCCCCAACCCAACCAGCCCCGTAACACGCAGGCTCTTTGAGAGCCGTTGCTAGCAGATGCTATAATTGCATTTGACAGCATCTCCTTATCACCCCGGCCCTGGGGCAAGCTCTATTCAACTGCATGGATGTAACTCTGCTGACACCACACACATGCACACACACGTGTGCACACACAAACAGAGCCTCCTTCACTAGGGATGGATTTGATCCTTTCAGTGTTTATTTTTGATGGGGTAAAGCTAGGGATGCTAGATAAGCTGACTTGGGTATTTTCGTTTAAAGACAAGCTGGAGAGAGACCACTTTCCCTTGTGTCTGACAACCTGCTTCGTGACTTGAATTGATGTTCACATTGAAAGAGAGCTAGCAAAGAGTAGCAGCCCTTTGGGGCTACCGTGTTGTATAACAAGGCTCTCTTCCCCGCCGTGCTATTGCGAATACCGTACGTGCCTTCCCCATGGCAGCTCTCCTGCGGCAATCGAGTATTAGCTGCTTTAGTTTCCCTAGGGAGGTGACAAATGACAGTGGGGCAGGGACCCTGCACACGAAAGGAATTAAGGAAATTGTGCACACCGCTGTGAACCAGGATTCTCCATATCACCACCCTCAACGCCTCCTCAATGCACATTCAGGGAACGTCAGGGAGCGATAAAACTCCATGAATGGAAAGCCTGAAACACAACATCAGTGCAGATGGGAAAGAAAGCAGTACACGATCCCAAAGCGGTTGCTGCTATCTGAACACAGGCCAATACAGCTGGGATTTTCAAAGGAGCCCAGAGGAACAGGACGGCTAACTCACTACATTTCAGAGGGATTTAGACACCGAGAGCAAGATTTTCAAAATGCACCTTAAATCCCATTTTTCAGAAGCAACTTAGGTCCAGACAATCAAAGGTATTTAGAGGCCTCATTCTGATTGATTTCAATCCCCAAAGGTATCCAAACACTTGAGACTTAGGCACCTAGATTCCTTGGAAAATCTGGGCCTCAGGAACTTCTGTCTTCAAGTGAGACTGCTTTAAACAACTGCACGTATGTCCTTGTTATAGGGGTAACCCGGGTGTCTGGCACCTAGGTTAGTCTAGCATGCGTGTGGGCAGCCATGGCAGGGTTAGGGACAACCCAGGTGTCCAAAACAGCCCACGCAAACTCTGTGGTGGAGATGCATGTTTTAAGTTTTGCAGGAGCTTCCAAAGAGGAGATGGAGGGACAAGTTGACTTTATGGATCAGCTGCTCTAGTCCTTGTGATCTGAAGGGGAACCTGAAAGTCTTTGGAGTCTTGGGTCCTGCGGTGACTGGAAGTCGACTCCTTCCTCCCTACTGAAGGTAGCAGCCAGATCTACCTAGCCCCTACAAGGCTGCACACATTTGGACAACTGGCCTGCTTCCCCTTGCTGGTCTTAGGCTGCAATAGTGAGGTGCAAGGGGAGCGAGGAGCTGCATTTCAGTCTTCTCTCCTCTTGGTTTCGAAGGACAGTGCCAGGGTGTAGAGAACAAACAGGATGGGAATCTCTCTGACCCCGCAGAGCCATGGCTTTGCTTCCAGGACTCCTGCCAGGTGGTCATAACACAAGTCACGCTTCACTGCAGCTGTGAGCATAAAACTCTCTCCCCATCGTGGGATTAAGCTGTTGCACAGGGCACCCAGGCTTTACCGGGCCACAGCCAGCCTGCCTGGGCTTCCTCCTTTTACTCTATAAGAAATCTGCTTTGCAACATGAAAATGGGGAGGGTATGGTTGGGAGGGCCCTGGAAGTCACCTAGTCCAACCAGCAAGTGCCAGAACAACCATCACCTTTGGACCTCCACCTGGGTTGCTACCCACGTGTGTCAGCCTCATAGTTAGAATGGGGCAGGCTCCCGGGAGTGTTAAAGCTGGGGAAGGAAAGGCACCTTCACAACCCCTGAGCCCCTAGCCAGCACCTTGCAGGGCCTGTGCTCCCAAAAGGGGGAGGAAAAGGCGAGGCTGGCTTGCGTGGAAGGGGAATGCACATTGCATGGTCTCCGTGGGTGGTTAAGTGGATGCACGCCTCTCCCACCTCCTCTCCTGGAGCATCCCCCTGGCATTATCCCCTCCCCACAGGCACAGAGGCTCCTGGAGCTCCTGGTTGGGTGGCGCAGCTCACCCTTGCTGGGCCAGGCATTGCCCCTCAGGTATTTAAGAGCACACACGTCGTGGTTCGTGGGACTGTCCCAGGGGACCAGCCCACCATGCGGTCTCCTTGTCCTTGCAGAACTCCAGGCTTAGTCCCGTCCTGAATGCAGTTTTCATTCTGTTTGTCCAAAGCCCAGGCAGGATCCTCATCTTACCAAGGTCCCTATGAGCCCACACCTGTCAGGCACAAGAGACCTGCAGCAATAACACTCCCCCTGAGTTTCATTGTCCTTCCAGTCCCACCAGCTGAGCTGTTTGCTGCGCAAACACTGAAACCTGCATTCAGAAGACCGAGCCTATTTGAAAGAACTGACCGCACATGCCCTTGCTTGGAGCTCCAGCAATTCGCACTACTTTGCTTTTTCTTAAAAATGTGCTGAGATGGTTTCTCACCTGCCAAACCTTGTGACAAGCAGCATTTGCCTGGGTCCTGTGCACAGGTCAGCACTGGCGGCTGCAGAACGGTTTGCCTTGCTCATGTTGACAGCAAATGGCCCAGAGTTTCAATTGCAATTAGCCTGGAGGGGGTGAGTGAGCATGCCAGGGAGACTGTAGTATGAAGCCAGTGTTGCTGGGTGCCCAGAGACCTGAAAAAGAAAATATGCAGAGTCTCAACTACAGCGCATTTGAATGAAGAGGCTGTAACATCGGAGACGAGATGAACTGGACAACGATCCTACAGATTGGCACAAGTGGATCTAAAAGCCAAAACTCAGAACTAGATATTGCCAAGTGCCTTATAATTGTACAGGGGTATTTTAAATACCTTCCAGCACCTTCTGCCTCCCTGGACGAGATGCCTTGCTTCTTTGAAACCTGGCACTGGGATGGGAGGTTTCCCCTGCAAGATTAGACACTCTCTGTCTTCTACTTGCAGTCATTTATCTGCTACTTGTTTTCAAGCAGGAGTGATCAGGGAGGCGCCAAAGCACAATTTGGGGGGTAACTTGTTTCGTTCCTCATGCAGCTCCGTGCTAACGTACAAATTCCCATCCAGGTAACTGGATGTGCCAACGGTCCTCATGCCACAGCCGAGCGCCGTGAGCTGATGGGCCTGCAGAGTTGGCTGCACTGAGAAGCTGCCTGGTTGTGCAAAGGTGTGATGTTTTTGGTAGCAGCAAGAGCACGGTGCATCCTCAAGCAGCGACAATCTACAGGCTCACTCTCCTCTTACCTGGGTTTGATACCCATTAGCTTTGGCTGCTGTGCCAAGGCTTGGAGGAGGCTCCTTTTGAGTTCCCGGGGATGTTCCCTGCAGGAATGGGCTTTCAAAGCAGCAGGATGATGCCCAGGGAAATCGGGCAACAAGCCGCTGCGGTTTCAGCAGGGGTCACAGCCGGTGGGATGGCAGCCACGTTTGCGTGTCTGCTGTTTCAGGTCTCTCGTTTAAAGCAATGTCACTGATGCAGCAGACGTGCTTAAAGCGGCCTCTCGCTCGCTGCGGCTTTATCCGTGTCAGGCACAGCAGGATGTACCCACCTGTGCTAGAAAGGGTTAGTTGTGTTTGGTTTCAAATTGATATAGTGAGGCATTTATACACGGTCCAGCCCAAATCCTGTGAGAACCGCTGCCTTCTCCTGGGTGAAAGCCCAGCTTTTATTTTGTTTCCAAGTCAGCAAACCAATCTCCAACACGTTTGCAATAGCCAGGAGCTGCCATTTCTTGCCTCCTTGCACAGTACTTCTTATCCATTTGTTAACTGAACCCCTGTGACCAATGTATATGTTGCCAGAAGCCAGCAGAGCTGCGAGCGTTGCTTCTTTTGTGGTTTGGAAGACAAAAATTCGAGCTCCCCCCCGCCCCCAAACACCAGAAAAGTGGAATTTAGGTTTGGCACTGCAGTTAGAAAAAGCTAAATCCTATTCAACGAAGCCTTCCCAGCAGCAAATAAATGGTCTATTTGTAGCACATTTTGTACATTTAAAGGGACCGTTTGTCCCATTTTACGGATATCACTATTTTTTTTTTAAAGCATTTTATTAATTTTAAACAACCGATGTTGATACATTAATTTTTTCCTGAATTGCAGACAACTGAAAATAAGCAAATGTTGCTTTAAAAAAAATTGTATTCCTCTGAGTACTGAGATGCGATGTCATGCGGTCCAAGTTGTTGACTCGTCTGTTTTAGTTAAAAATCGTCATTTAAAATGTGCCCCTCTCCCTCGTGCATATAGTTTTCCTTCTCCAAACCAGCGACTTTCGCAAAACACTTCTGAAGGTTTCAAATTGGTTGATTTTTTTTTTTAATATCAAAACCAGGAATTTTGAAACATCGATAGTTTGACATACGGAAGCGGCTTCCTTTTCTCCCCGTCTATTTGTTTTATTAGATTTCAGTGGTCCCCGGGGGTAAAAGAAGCGAAGCCCAGACCGAGCCTTTTCTGGCTGTCACAATTCCTTTTGGCTCTTTGCAATGTTGCAAAAAAGGATGAAGGAAGGAGCATTGTGGGTGTCTCAGTCTGGCAAAAAACGGGAAAACTAAGCGCTAAAATGTCTACATTTTTCAATTCAACATTTTCAAAAATGATTTTGATTAAAAAAAAATTGAAAACCAAAAAGACAAAACCAATTCAGAACAGAAATGACTTGGGCATTTTTTTTTTTAAACCAACCTGCTTTTTACCCAGCTCTGTCTAGGAGCTTTTTCCAAGCAGGGGTTATTCCAAACCTGTGAACTAAGGGATAGGATTTGATAGCAGCGTTTCAGTGAGCTGGGGCACAGGCATATGTGTGCTATTCACTGCTTATATGGACTGAGTCTTGCTAGTATATATGTCATTGGAAAAAGACAGCTAAAGGGGAAATCAGAAAACCAAAAAACCAAAAAAAACACACCAAAGAAAAGCGAACCGCAGACTTGAAGAAATGTGAATCTGAGCTGTAAGTTAGCAAGTCTGTAGGCAAACATTGCAAACTAGGATCGTTGGCATTGGACTCGGTGCCTGACATTCATAGTTTCAGACTAGTTTGGGGCTGGAAGGGACCTTACAGCTCATCGGGTCCAGCCCCCTTGCATGGGCAGGAAAGACCGCCGGGATCAGATGACCCCAGCAAGATGGGCGTCGAGACGGAAGGGCAAATTCTCCTTTCTGAGGGGGCTAAAATAAACCGAGAAACAAACGCCAACCCTTACCCCCATTCAGCCTCAATGCGAGTCACCACATTTGTCTTGCAAAGGTGAGCACCAGCAGCAGCGTGTCTTTGAAGAGCCAGTTACACACCTCTCAGAGCTGCGTGGAAGGGCTCCGGTGTGCCCGGGCTCAGAGTCCAGGTGACTGCGGGTGGGGTTGTCTTATGGTCTCCCCGTCTCAAATTAACTCAGCTCCTGCTGCGGTCAGAGACCCCCCCTGCCCCTACTGACATCACGGGGAGCACCGTTCAACAAGTGCAGCTCATTTCCAAATGCCCCAACCAACCCCCGCGCAGACAAACCATTTCACGGTGTCAGAGTCCCCGGCTTACCTTCCCTGGCCCAAAGGCGAATGCATGCATCAACACAAGAAACCAAGGTATTCTGTTGTGCAAACTGAGAGCTGAAGAGGAAACGGAAAGATGCTCAAGGGTGAGAGAAGTGGGGAAAAGAAATGGTCAGCGGCTCCTCTTTCTGGATGTGTCATATTTTTATTTTTATAATTTCAGTCCTCTGTGTGCTTGTACAGACCTGTCCTGGTGTATATGTGGTGATCCGGTACTTCACAATACCCTTTTATTTTTGTAGATTGTTTTCCCTCTCCATAATAATCCCTTCCTCTGCGCGACTCATAGAAAATAATTTAAGAAACAAATTTCTATATCGGAATAAAGTGGACAAATCAGAGCAAGTGTGTGTGCGCGGCTTTGTCCTCCCACGAAAGCCTCCCTTCTCCCTGGCATTACCGCTGTACAGCCAGATGGGATCGTTTGAATGATCCATATACTGGACTGCTTCTCTGTCAGTGGTGGGATGTGAAACCCCGGAGATATTTGATCACGAGCACATATCTAAACTTCCTTGGGCTCGTGGAGTTGTGGCAGGAACACTAACCCCCAGCCCAACGCTAAGCTGGCAACGCTGCTGCTGGTTCAGAAAGTAGGGCTCATGGAGCAGGCCCGCTGCGTCTCGCTGCAGCGCTCCCTGACATGCCCTTTGGCCTTTTTGCTTGATATTTTGCCCGGCTGGACAGCGCATAAAGTCACTTAAAAAGTTTGAGCCTCAGGAGCCAGGTGCAAAGTGACATGACAAGATTAAATTCAATAATGTTCAGCCAGTGCTTTGAGATCCTCAGGTGGAAAGTGCTGTACAGCAAGTGCAACGTCCGACTGCCGTCATAATCTAGATTTATCAAGGACAAGCATACCATGCCCTGTACAATGGATCTTGATGGCCTTATGCTAATGGAAAGCGCTGGCAAAGGACACACACAAAAGTCTACTAAGTGTTAGGCACTCGTTTCATAAGCTATTAAAGATGGAAGAGACCTAATCGGCCATCTAAACCGGTGAGGCACAAGGCACAGGGCTGTGGCAGAAAGGGGTTGCCTCGGGTGCACTTGCAGGCCACGCTGTGGCCTGGCTACAAGAAGTGGGGTGACAAGGTCTGGTGGGGTCTGTTTTCTGGCTCTGGTGCTTGTAGCCCTGAAAGGAAAATAACTCCTCAGAAAAAAGCCTGAGCCTCAGATTTCAGTAATTTCTGACTTTCCTCAGAGAATAGGTAGCAACAGTATGCTCAGGGAATGAAGAGATTTTAATTTGAAAGCTCAAGATACTGGTAGAAAACACATACAAGTGGGTGCTGGCTCAAGGACCCAGACGGTATTTGGCAAGCATTAAAGCTGACCTGTGCTGAAATCTCACTGAAATCATTCTTACACCCGTTCTTGATGCCGTATCTATTCAGAAAACATTTACACGTGTGCTTAAGCCGTATGGTATTCCTGAGAGATGTAGAAAGGGACGTTGTGCTGCCCCCCTCACAGGGCTCTGCTCTGCAACGCCGCCCCCTCACGGGGCTCTGCTCTGGAGCTGGGGTCTGTACCCCCGCACAGTGCCCTCACTGGGGCTGGGGTCCTCACTCTACCATGAGCTCCCTACGAGGCCTCCTCCATCCCCTCATAGCCTCACCCAAACCACCGGTCTAAACAACCAAAGCAAACACAAGCCCCTAGGCCATAACTTCACTTCACGCCGCCCGGCTGTAATCACCTTACGACCGTCCCAGAGCTGCCTTCCTTAACCCTGCTTTGAGCAGTACCTGCAGGTCTTGCATCCTTGCTCAGGGAGCTCTTGCTGCCTTAGCGCCTGGTAGGGAACTACCTCTGGCCTCTGTCCTGTGCTTTATCTATAGGGGCCTTACCCCTGCCCCTTCCTTCAGCTGCCTGGGCAGGTGTAGGCCATTAGCCCCCTTTGGTTGCCTTGGCGACCGGCACCTGACGAGTCTTCCTGGCTCTGGCAGTAGCCGGCACCTTAGTGTCCTGCTGCAGCGACCACTTGGATTTCATCGATTTTTAGGGTCGAAAGGGACCTTGAAGATCATCGAGTCCGACCCCCTTGCCCCTGGGCTGGAAAGAGCGCTGGGGTCAGACGACCCCAGCCAGGTGCTTGTCCAGTCTCCTCTTAAAGACCCCCAAGGTAGGGGAGAGCACCCCCCACCCTTGGGTGAGTTAGGAATAATGAACACAAACGTCAGCTGCACAGTGAAACCTGAATTTGCTCGACTCACTATTTTGCCACGCATCCTCCATGTAGAAGCACAAATGATCCAGTCTGGGCCTTTTGTCTTTAACTGGCAACTTCGACACACATATTCAAGTGCCAGGCTACATCGTTCTTTGCAGGGACGTGCACAAAATATCTACGTTTTGCCCCAGTGAGGCCAGATGTTTTATTTGCAATGCAGAGATTTTTTTTTATGACAAACACGACAGGTCAATATGCTTGCGTGTCCCCCAGAAGCTGGAAAAAACACGCCCGGTATCCCATTCTTCTGCCGTCATGAAATACTCTGCAAGCAGGCTATAGTATGTTTTAGAAGGTTCCCTCCAAGGTCTCACAAACTGCTGATTAGCTTGTCTTATGGATTGAAATCAGACAACTATTTGATATCTAGGTTGCTCAGGCACCTTTGAAAATCTCACTAGGTGCTTCTCTGCCTTGCGAAGCACCTAAATGTGTCTGGCCGTAAGTCTGTGTCCTTTAATTCCTCATCTAGACAATGGGAGGAGTGGTATTTTCCTTTCTTACCATTTTTTGTATATCCTGCCTGTCCAGTTTTTGAACTTTCCAGGACAGACTACTAAGAGGAAATGGATGAGATGCTCTCTAACCTCGTGTCATTCAGCACCCGCTGTCTCTGCCGAGGCAGCGTGACCACTTGGTAGAGCGATGCCCTAGAGACGGTGTTGGAGTCTACGCCTGAATCGGACACTCCTGCATTCAGTCTGTCTCTGTGGCTTTTCCCCATGTCTGGCAATGTCACCTTATGCTCTCCTGGCTAAAGCACAGGCTCCATGCGAGCTGATGCAAGGCATAAATAATAATAGGAATAGGTGGTAACGTTCATCTGCCCTTTCTTGTGCTCTGCTGTGGGACCATCCTGTACAATGCTGCTCCACTGGGGTCTTTTTATAATTCTCCCCATGTTTTGCACATAATATTGCCCAGAAGCCCTGCTTAAGCTCACAGCCCCATTCACACGACAGGGTAGGGGCAGATTTGGGAAGAGAAGCCAGGTGTCCCGACTCTGAGCCCTTCATTCACCACAACATCCTGCCTCGTGCTGACAAGTTCCTTATGGTTTGCAAAGGCTCGGAGAAGGGCAGATAAACGGTGGGATACAGTCAGACATGCGGAGCTGTTAAGCACTGGGATGATTAATGCCTTCTCAAGCACTTTGTCCAGTCTAGTTTTAAATGACTTCCGCCAAGGGGCCTCTCTAAGGAGATGGTTTCACGATCCACAATTCCAATATTCAGCAGCCTTCCACTTCCACTTTTCCCATTACACCCAATTACAAAGCCCAAAGGTCCAAGCGAAATAATTCCCGTCTCCACCGAGTTTTTACTGTAGGCCATTTAGATACCATTAGGCCTCTTTATCCTGCCCTTTGACTTCGCAGTCCATTAAGGAACTGCAGAGAAACAAAGCAAAGCTTGTTTCATCTCCAGGACTTACCATACTAATACAAAAGCAAGGCCTAATAGCTTTGCAAATAGCAGAGGCAGATGGACCATGCGTCCGAGGATTAAAGCGTTCACTATGAAGTTCGCTTAAAGATGTTGTTGGAAACGACGTGAAATCATATCGGGAAAACGCAAGGGGCACACGGGGAGAATTCTCAGCTGTCTTCCAGGACCAGGGTTGTCTGCAAGTAGGATATATCATTAATCCTTCTGGGCAAAGCCATAAAGGAACGAAGGCGCTCGGCATCTTCAAAAACAGCTGTTAAACCCTTCACAACTCAACACAGCAGTGGGCCTCCAAGTCTTTGGACCAAATGAAAACTGTCCACGTTCAAAAATTTCGAGTGAATCGCCATTTGTCCTTATTATCAAGGTTTTAGCTGATGACACTGTCAAAGTACACAGGGCCCGGTGCCTACTTAAAATGGCCTCAAGGATCATGCATCACTGTTTGGAAGTCAGTAGAACAGGATATTGTACACTAGGCTCCTATATCTTTATTCGGTTCTGCGGGGCAGTTGAAAAGCCTTGCAAAGGTGACTTTTCTCAAAAAAAAAAATCTTGGGTGAGCAATTTGCCATCAAAAAGAAAATCCTTGTGCCCTAATATATAAAGCAGAAACTAAACCAGATCACATGGAGAAGATGGAAGACTTCAGAAAAGCAGACATACCTGCAAACCGCTAATTCAATGGTTGCAACTAAAAAGGCCAAATGATGCACATGGGCATCCGCTCCTGTTGTTTAAACAAAACCATCAGACATGCACGTCACCTAGGGAAGACGGCGGAGGTGGCAGCTAAGCCCCTGACGGAGAAAGCATTCTCGGTTTCAGATGAAGGATGTGCACTTTGGCAAGGAAAAATCAGATGAGCTAAGCTCTAATCTTGTGACTTTTACTGTGCCATGTGGATGTTATAAATTTAAGCAGATGATGTTTGGTATTAGTTCTGCTCCTGGGATATTTCAAAGAGCAATTGCACGGATCTCTGAGGGATTATAAGGAGCTGAAGTTATAATGGATGGTGTTTTAATTTGGAGTAGGCACCTTCAAGAGCAGGAGGACAGACTGAGCCAAGTTTTGCAGACTGAAGCAACCCTGAACTGAAGTTGTCAAAAGTAGCAGGAGTTATTGATACTGTGCATAAGTTTCGCAGCTTTAGATAAAATAGAAAACATTGGCTAAGATCCCCACTCCATCATGTGCAACAGAACTACAGGGGAGTAGGGGAATGACAGATCCATTTGTCAAATCTCATTCCAAATCTAGCTATGGTCAAGAAACCATACAGGGAATAGCTGGAAAATAACCTTGCCCAGTAACAGGAACCCAGCCAAAACCAGACACTTGAGTAGCTTGAGCCTCCACTCGTCAATCCAGCCGGTTTGAAAATACCATGATTTAGCTAAGCTAACCGTGGACTGAATTGTGGTCTGGTTAGCAATAGGTATGCAAGGGTGCAAAGGAACAAAAGGCTTCGGTTATGGTCTGTCTTCCACGTGCTACCTCTTCCACACACACATAGCTGCGTCTCAGACTAGCCCGGTGTTGTTAATAGTTGTGTCTTTAAAAGGCCTAGTTGATGATGCCTCAATAGGTGTGAACAGTGATGGGAACGTGCATGGATACTAATAGTGAGCACACACACAAACACGCATGTACACACACACACATACTGAGTAAACTGCATTCTTTTTGACGGAGGATTGTAGAAACACTATCTTCCCTTGAGGTTTTCCAGTGAAAAAACCTGATTATTCATAAAGCAGCAAGAAACATCAATCCCTCATTTATCATTTTCAACATAAATAATAAGGGCAAGAGTGGAATATGCCAGCGGTAAATTAGTTATAGATGTAGTGTTGAAATCTGCCCATTTCCTTTAAACACGCCATGCTTACTGATAATAAACAGTGACCCAACTGATTTCTTGTCTGAATCCATGAGCATTGGATTACAAGAAACACAAACTGATGCCCTGCTACATAGTCAGGAAAGTCAGTCCAGCTTTTGTGTGGGAGGCTGGCTAGGAAAATACAGTGAATTAAAAAAACATATTGGTCTCACTGACAAATTCCTCCGGAAATAAAAGCCTTTTAGTTCTTTTCGGGCCTTCTCCAGTCACCGACATTTTTGCTTCGCCTCTGACAGATTTTTATCACTTGCACTCCTACGACATTCATCTGACCCCCCAAAACTGGGGCTTGGCACACGGATGCCGGGCAAGGGTTTATGATGGAAAAGGAGCCGGTGGTGCTAGTGTCGAGCACCGAGGCGATGCACCGGCGGGAATGCCTTGGACTTCAAACATTGCACCGTGTGCTTTTACCAGATAGAGGTGGACTCAAACGCCCGCTGGAAGTTAAGTGCGTGTATTGTGCATTGAGGCCTCAATTGGCACGTAGCATATGGGTAAATCCACATGGCCCTAGTTTATATTCAGTCTTTACGTGGCACTAAATGGAACACCAATAATATCACTGTGTTCACCGAACACCTCGGCTGGTATCTGACCTTCAAGCACAGACCCACGGACTCACTGCAGGATGCTGTTTAGATCCCATGCCCCGATTTCCATTCTTTCAAGAGATGCCTCTCCCAGCTCTGCTACTTGGGTAGTGTCACGTACTACTAGCTCAAGAACCACTGCTCTGTTTCCCCCCGGGGCGCCAAGAAAAGCTAATCAGCTCGGTTGATGGCACGAATCTTGGCTGGGAAGCTGAGCAACGGCGTTGCTGGCTTTCTAACCGTGCACACTTGCAGCAACATTTTCCCTTTCAGCCACATCATGGGGACGCATCATGTCCCGGTTCCCTTCGCCCAAAGTGCCACACTCCAAGTGCCCTCCCATCCCATTGATGAAACACCAAGCTCTGTGGTACAGGAAAGACGCTTGTGCACCTATGTTGAGCCCGAATTGGAGAACCTGCGTGGGGGAGCAGATCCTTTGCAAACGGATCTGATTCTGCCTTATGGCGACATTGCCATGTTGGAAACCACTTCCCTCGTCCATCAGCACAAGGGGCTGGCAGTCATCAGAGAGCATGGTGCTCAGAAGCCGAGGCACCTCTCAGTCCCGAGTCTGAGATCTCCGAGATGATTTGGCACGCTTGCTTGTGACGCTGCCCACAAACTGCTTCCAGCTTCGCAGTGCTGATATTTCAACAGGAAATGATTTAGAAACCTGCATATCTACGCTTAGCTGCGGCCTCAAAGATTCAGCAAAAAAAGGCTGGGAACAAAACAGTAAGAGAAGTTAATCTCCATTAACTGACATGATTCATGCATGAACAAATTAACACGTTAATTTTTTCCATCCCATTAATCGTGAACATCATTTTGACCAGCCAGGCTGACTGGCTCCAGATCAACTGGAACCTGCCAGGCCCTTCTTGCTGCAGCTGCCCAGAGCTTGCACCCTGTGGGCTGCCCTGTGGCTGCCCAGAGCCCAAGGAACAGCTGCCGACTCACCGGGATAGCAGAAAACCTAGGATCTGATGCTGAGCTTGCAGCAGAGTCAATCAGGAGTAACTCCATTAAAGTCAGCAGAGTTAAACGGTGTACAACCAAAGCATTGGTCAGTGAAAAAAAAGGGAATTCTTGCTTTTTTCAGAGAACTATGGGCTCTTTTTCATTTTTTTGCAGGACTGATTTCTAGGGAACCGTACTGGACAGGCAGATCTCTGCTAAAAAACAAAGTCTCGGTGTTTATTTCCAAACTAGTAAACGTCATGCTAGGCATCCGTTCTACCTCCCTCCAGCCAGTCACATGCACTACAATACTTTCTTTTAGCCCATCAAGTAGTGAGAGATGCCGAAGGAGGGGAAGCCAACGTGCATTATCTTTGGATAATAACCCCCATGATTTCAGCATAGGTCCCCTTGGAGATCTGCAGGACAGGGACACAGCACATCCCAGCTTCCTTTGCCCAAAGTGCCCATTGATGAAACACCAAGCTCGGTGGTTCATGAAAGCAGCTTGTTTTACCGAGGCCCACTTTTTCCTAGGAAAAATTTGCCATCCCCTCGTGGTTTTCATGCCAACTGAAATGCTCTACTTGTAGGTGTGCACAGAAAACTATCGCCGAGCGACTACAAACAGCATTGGGAAAGCACTCTTGCCCCTCTGCAGATGCTCTCCTTATCTCTAGTGGGTCCTTTGCCACTTCTCTATAAGAAACCCAACAAGAAACTGGCCCAGAAGGGAAATATCACTTCAGTGTTGGTGACATGCATTGAATTGACCAATGTGCGAGTGGCCAAAGGTAGGCAGGCTCCAGACCCTGTGTAACAGGGACACGCGGAAACTCTCTAGGAGGGCAGCTAAGCAATATTTGCAATCGCTGATCTCTGTAGGGGTTCAGGTGACC
>NW_005841833.1:1214347-1218676 GCF_000455745.1 Alligator sinensis | reverse complement strand
GAGGTCCCTTCCAGCCCCAATGTCTAACGTCTATGAATCTGATTTTGCATTGCACTGGCATTGCATTCAGCAACTGAAAGCCCCAGCTGAGAGCAGGGGCTTCCTAGTGCTGGGCACTGTGCAAACAGCAAGGGAAGCTCTTTGCCCCATAGAAGAGCTAACAAACTGAACGGACCAGACCCAGGGCAGCAGTACAGAGAGGGGACTTACCTGTCGTCATTCGGATCACGAGTGCATTGTCTACTGGACCACGAGGCTGCCAGCCATCCTAATTCAACTCTGGTGCCTAAATCCTCTAGCAACCTCGTCTCATGGGTTGCGGCCCTTGTATCTCAGGGCAGCGGAGATGTCGATTCAGCGCTCCTCCATTTCTCTTGCCTGGAAGACCTTTCCGACCAACACAAACTGACTTCCTACCACAGCCTGGAGCAGAAAGGAGCACCTGAGTTTAATAGAGATTCAAAAGCAACAACAATGACAACAAGGATTTTTTGGTTGCTCTTCTAGTGCAAGGATTCAGCGGTTAGTCCGTAGCGGGCATTCTCCTTAAATGACCTCACGAATGGAAACAGGAGGTTGCGGCTGCATTGAGAAGTCAAATTCATCCCAGGTGTAACTCCCCCAATAAATCTGTGGTAGGCTGGGAAGGTTTCTGAAAGTTAGGGAGCCCCCTGGATTGCATCCAATTCACATGCTCAGTTTAGAAGCATTTATGCATTTTACACGACCGTTCGCTTCCTTTGAGGGCTGCCAAGTTACCTTAAATGAATATTAGGAGATATTGTTATTATAAAGGTCAGGGCAGGTCCCCGCTCCTCGTCTCTTTGGTTAATACACTTATTTTCATTGGCGTTTCTTGAATCTCTGTGTCCTGTCCTCTCTGTTTCATCCCCAAATTGGAGGAAATGCAAATCCCAGTGACCTGAACCCATACCCAGCTTTGGCCTGGCTCCATACCTTGGCTCCTATCTTCAGTAACCGGGTGAAACAAAATCCTGGTTCTGACCTCTGGTGCTGGCCCATATTCTTATAATTGTCCAGAAACAAAAATGGTGGCTACAAATACTTCTGGATTTTGTAGCAATTGGAACTGATCCCTGCCTGAACTTCACCCTTTTAGTCCATGTTGAGCATGTGCATCTGAACCAGGAGAGTCTTAAATATCATCATAAGGTGGACCGACCACCTCTCAGCAGACAGCTTGTCTCCTGGGCAGCTCCCATCCCAATGACCATCATAGTACAACCATTGGTGACTAAAGCAATGCAACTAAAGCAATAGCCGGGAACTTCAGGGAAGTACTGGGAAGGGGTTTTTTTTGCTGCTTTTATGCAACATGTGTTGTTCTTTTCGGGACCAAGTTACCTTTGCTGTAGTTCTTCATTTAACCTTGTCTAGGCTTTAGCCCGTTTCCTCCCATTTGGAAGCCAAGATGAACCAACACCACGTGGTATCCAGCATCCATCAGACCATGAATGCATCCTCCCCTGTCCCTGGAAAACCATCCGTTGAGGCTCTAATTGCTTATTTTTCTGCATGTTAACAGTTCCCTTAGCTTCAAACCTCAAACCCACCTACTGCTCAGCAGCAAACGTTGCAAAGGCCCTGATTCTGAAAATACTTATTTCCCTAAAAGCTCTGAAACACATTTTTAAACCATTAAGCATTGCAACATGCAGTGCTGGGCTAAAGTATCACTGTGGCCAGCCTCTCTCAGACTCCTGCTCATAGCCAGGTTTTACCTTAAACAGGGGTCCACAACTGAACTTTATCTTTCTACCACCCCGAGTGCCATGCACGCTCCTTTCAAGTACCTGGGAGCACACATACAGTGCATGGACCGGATACTGAAGCCTTTTGGAAAATGACCCCAGTTAGATCAAATACCTCTGTGGCCTCAATCCAGGTCATCCTCAATATTTGCTATGTAGTTTGGCTCCATTTATGAAAAGAGACTTGACTGCAGAAGTGTCTGAATGTTTTCGATAAGGGAGGACTCTTGGTTAGATGCTTTTCCTGTCCTGAAAACTTTTCATGATTTTGATTCCCCCCCCAATCCAGATCACGATAAACCCAAGATGTTTAGAGAGAGAGACTAAGAGACCTCTGTAAGGACCACCAGCTCGGTGGGTAGGGCACGCGAGAGGAAGACTCAGGCCCCTGCGCCATCTGGATTGGCTCGCATAAAAGGTGGAGAAGGATGCTGATTTATAAAAGCTCCTTGGATGTTAGAAGGCTTAAATGGTTAGGTCAGGTTTTCTATCCCCTCTGTTTCTGGCTTTGAACGGTGTCTCAAGCACGAACGGTGCTGTTAAATTCAAAGCGAGGTACAAGTTGACATGGAGGCAGCCGGCAGCAGCTGGCTCCTCGTGCACTTGGAGTGCCTCGGAGGAAACCGCTGCAGAGGGTGCAGTTCTGTCGTTCTTCCCCACTAGGACTTGCACTTCACCTGCGAGTCGTTCTGGCAATTTTGACTGGTTCAACAGGGTGAGCAAGGGCGAGAGGATTGGCATCGTGGCCGGTCAGGCAACCCATTGAAAGGCCCACATGCTGAGCTCCTTGGGGGTTGCTTTTCCTGGACAAACAGTTCTCTGCAATGCTGTCTGCCTCTTGGTTGAGTGGTTAGGGGTTGCTACGGCACATCATAGTAGCTTAAAATATGCTGTGCTTAGCACCGCCTTACCTGGCAGCTACTGTGTTCACTATTTCCTATCCTCCGGCGTCCATGTATCAAATACCAAACGGCAACCTTTTCAGCTCAACTAAATCAGCCATGTATCTCGTCATCAAAGAAAGTGCAAGTGGCTAATAAACGCTAAAGTGGAAAAAAAAATTCTGGACAAAGATCAATCTTCTTTGGCAACTGTTGGATTTTCCTAAGTGAAAATACCCCGAAGACTTTAAAGCTGCATCCGACTTCAAAGGAAAGAGGTCTCCAGATGGGCTCTGCCACCATTACTAACCCAATATGCCTCATCAAGTTACGCACATTTACATCTCGAGTCGTTCTGATTATTCCCAAAGATGGAATTCAAACTCAAGGCCATGCTTTCAAGCTTTGGGTTGGGTTTTTTTTGGGTCGTTTTTTAAAAAAAAGAACCACTGATACGTACAGCTGATACTTTGCTCCCTGCAATGCTGCAGGCGGCAGGATTAGGTTTCTGAAGCTTGATTGTCCACTGCTTTGCACTTTGCACAGTTTTTTTTCTGCGTTGCAGGTCTACGGGGGCCAACAGAAGGACCGGTTTCGTGTCTAGCAGCTCTCACCTCAGATTTTCTCCATTAACCAGTGCAATGTAGAGCTTCCTCATTTCAACCTTAACTTGAGATCTGAGAATCAGGCTGGGTTTTTGCAGACTTTGGAACTTTGCTGGCGGCATATGAGGAACAGGCCAAAATATGTCTGCTTCAGATGTGGGATTTCCCCAACAGTGGGGCTGTTCAGAGCTAGGGTTTTTGGTTCAATTCACTGCAGAGAAGAAAGCCCGCTGCAAAACTTGGATCTGGATCCAAACATAGGACTAGCATTGCACAACCCGTGTTTGGGTCAGCTATTAAACCCAGACAAACTTATACGAAGCCTGATTCCTCTCTAACAATGAAAGGAGAGCAGAAATCGTTCTGCTGCTGCAAACTTTACATTAGGATGGATGTGATGTAAGCAACACGCATGCTGCTTTAGGAGATAAAGTGTTTGATTTTTCTTTTTTTTTTTTTAAACACATTGCAGACCTTAAATGAACTTTAATTTAACACAGGAGGGAATGCAGAGGAATAGCTCCTTAAGCAGCACTGCAGAAAGAGCTCTCCCACCCCTTACTCCAAGGGTACCTTTCCTATTTGTTATAGATATATATGCAGTTAAAACAAGACCCCAAATAGGAGGCAATCATGTTTACTACTGTCCCCTTAGTTACAGAGATCAGTTTATTATGCATCTGGGGCCAACGAGGCATTGCCCCCCCCGGAAAAGTCCTACCACCTTCTCTTAGGATAATACCCCATCGTCACCGTCCCCGACGAGCGTCTAGGATGTCACGGAGCAGAAGCATTTATTTACAGAACATGCCTGCAAAGTGATTTTCTTTTTCCTCCCCCTACCCCTTTCCTTTTTTCATTAGCTTGGCACCTCCTCTGCAGGGCTGACAGCGTCTTCGGTTTATTAAAATTGACATCAATCTCAGGTCGCTTCAGACCAGATGGTTCCAACTTCCAGTCTGTGGCGAGTGATTTATTACCACTCTGCTGGCTGGAGTCCTGACAAATATTCATTTCAATAATGACAGGAGACCAAAATGAGAGGGTAAATAAACCTGACAATTAATTCAG
>NW_005841833.1:1197792-1214316 GCF_000455745.1 Alligator sinensis | reverse complement strand
ATTGAACACTCTTCCCCAAGCCGCTTGCTAGCCTGATCCTCCCCCAAATCCCCCAACCTGACACACAAAACAAACACAGATCAGCCAGCTCAAACAACCCTCTTTCTCCCCCGGCACCCTCCCCATTCTCAAACTGATAATAGCCAGAAATAGCAGCATCAAAAGGCCGCTTGGTTTTTTTCTCTCCAAGTGACTTGCCAGTCTGGTGCGTCTAATCTGCTGCCAAAATCAGCTCTTTAGTCCGATGTATCATTATTGGAGAGCATATATAATTTCATAGTAAATCACAGGGACTGATGAATGACTATTTAGATTGCAATTGTCAGGGAAGTATAAAATGCTTCCTGCTGCAAGGATAGTACCAATGGTTACCTGCCTTTTCTAGCCAAAGACGTGTCTGCCTGGCTCCATCACTCATTCGCAAAACCCCCTGTTCACCTGGCACAGCTGCCTAAGCAGACACAAGACAGCCCGGCTTTTGGGGATGGCCAAGCCCTTCAGCACAGTTCGGACCTCAAGCCTTGGATCTTAGTTTAAAAAAGAAATCAACTGTTTGGGCTAGCCATTAGCTGGTATCCAGGGTTCGAAACAATTGCTATCTGGAAGAAGTTTCTTCCTTATTCAAAGCCAGCTCGCACTCATTTTCACCTGGATCCATAGATATAGACATTAGGGCTGGAAGATCTTTGAGTCCAGCCCCTGCCCCAGGGATCCATGTATTGCCTACCTGGGAGTTATATGCTTCTGCATGGTTGGGTGTCTCATACTGAAGGGATCTCTCAGAAATTGCTGTAGGAGGTATGCTCAGTAACCCAACCAAAAGCCAAAGCCTCCTCCATGGAGAGCTCCCAAATGCTCCATTAAAGTGCTCGCATGGAGAAGATCCTCAGGAGAGTCACAAAAACTTCAAGCAAAGGAGCGGATCCTGGAAACTCGGCAGGAAAGAGAAATCCTCAAGACTTGGTAAAATGTTCTAACCGCCTATAGAAAAAAGGGATCGTGTTGTCTTTGCTCCCAGCAAGATCAGCTGGCTGCCCGCAGAAGCTCGCACCTCATTGTGATGGCACCCCAAGATTTCAGATGAGGTCTGCATTTGGGGCGTCCATTGGCTATGGGGTTCTTCTGAATGGCTGGCCTGGAGGGCTGATGCTGAGCACCAGCAGATCTAGCCCCGCAAAATACAAGTTGCAGGATTTCTATGAGTAAAAAGGAACTTCTTCTGCTAACCACTGTTGGAAGCAGGTTGGATCTGGTGCTTTTACAGGACTTGCAAGCGGGCAAAGTGTTTCAGGATCTCCTCTGATTACCTGCACAGCATGGCTCTCTGATGTATGGCGTTCGTTGCCCTGTTCGCTGTTCGATTCTACAGATAATTCCTTCTCCTTAACCCGTGCACCATATTTCTCCAGTTCTTTGCCCATGACGGGGAATTTAAAGCACTGCATACACTTGTGATGCTGGCGATGAAGAGTCTCCAATTCTCCATCTAGTCGAAAGACTGGTGTGGACTGAGTTCTTGGCAAAGCAGCTGGGTCGTTCTATGCTTGCCTTCACAGGCAAGCCCTCATAGGTCAGTATATACAGGGCCTGGATTTCTACCCTTTCTCTTTATTACCAAAGCGTTTGGAAAGCCACTTGCTTTTGTCCCAATTCACTTTCGGATCCTTATGTAACAGATTTTCAAGGGAGGCATATACGTTTTCTGTCATGAAGTGACAAGTCTTGGCCCTGACGCACGAACTCCTCCTCTTCTGTTTCTTCATTTTGAATACGAGTGCTTGACTAGGACTGCAGCTGCCCTAGCCCATCATCATTTAAATCCTGATGTTGGTAAAGCCAAGTATCCTAGCTTGTTTGCAAGGTTTATTGGCTCATCCCAGTTGCCTTCAGAAAGGCCTTTCCAAGAAGTTTTCGGAAAGCATTTTGATTGGGCCCAAAGATCTTTAAATGAGCCATACAGGACTGACTGAACGATGGAAGTGCTTTATGTAGATACTACAGACGAAGGTGCTATAGAAATGGCATCGACCATCCGTCAGCACAGGGTCCAGATAATGCATTTCTAGGACCAACATTGATACCTAATCATCGCAGTGACAGGTATTCTCAAGACGCATAGAGGAAATTCGATTAGACAGAGTGATGCAAAGCCAGAAGGGCTTCCAATGGCCTCTGAAGCCTAGGGCCATTTGGAAATATTCTAGCTCCTTTGTTATTTTAAATGCTTGAAATATTTCTTTTTGCAACTGCATATTGTTGAAGGAGGGTAGAAACTCCCCCCAAAGGCAAAAATAACCTCACTACCATTGTTGCGGAGGGGGAACACGATAGGCATAAAAATACCTGGTAGACCCTCACAAAAGGCAACTGAATGCTCCCAAGTGCAAAGCCCAATAATATCCCTTTAATGGATTAAATTCCATCTAGCCATCCCATTTTCCCCTCAAACACTTTAATACCACTCAGCTCCAGTGCCTCAGTGGGAAGTCCAGTCTACCTATTCATCATCCACTCTGTAAAGCAATACTGCCTTGCATTCTTCCAACACTTGCTCCCTCTTGAATAAGACTTATGGCCCCTTATTTCTGGTTAGTCCTGCTGCCTCTCAGATAGTTTGCCAGGAAGAATTTTAGAATGGCCCAGATCCAGTCCAAATGCCCTAAGCACGTCCCCTACTCCAAAAATGCGGGGTGAACAAAGTGCTAGAGGGTATTTGTGCAAGATCACCTGGTGTGTTGGAGGGTCACTGCACACCTGCAGTCAGGTGCTTGGCTGGCCCTTCTGGTTGCCAGCTTGCTCTCAGAGCTGCAGCCCGAAGTGCTAAGTTCAGGCCAGCTCTGAATTTGAGATCACGCCTGCTGCCAATTGCTGTTTCTTATCTTCAGTCTCCGAATGAAGTTGTGCCCCAGTGAAGGAAGTACTTAGAGACGTGCTATGCATTGCACTTTTGCTACGTGTTGCACTTGGAGCTGCTCAAAGGTTGATCAGTGTTAGTACTAGCTTGAGTTTGGAGCAGTCACACCTTAAGGCTCAAAAACCTTCTCTGACTGTCCTGCACCTGCACAGCTGGGACTTGTCACTAGAGGGCTGGAGATCAGGGGCCCGACTACAAGCTACAGCTGTGAGCCAAGACAGGCTTTTATCCCTGCTCTAGGCAGGAGTGTAGGAGTGAGAGGCTGGGGGGGGGGAACGTGAAGCGGGGAGGCGGAGAGTTAATGAGATAGGGTGGGTAACGAAATGGGAGATGCAAAGGAAATAGGAGTGGGGGAAGGGTGGTGAAATGAAGTCAGCCAGCTACTGATGGATAAAATTTAAAGTAGTGGTGGGGGAAAAATGAATTAAAAATAACTAAAGAGAAAGTAAAATAAAGAAGGTCTCATGTTTGAATAAATTGGGATTTGGGATTGGGGTATGGGGAGTGCTGGTCATGTTCCCTGGTGGGAGCAGTGGGGGAAGGCACTTTTTGGGGGTTGGGGATGTACAGTCCCTGCTTCAGGAAGGAAGCCTGGCTCATGGGGACACAATCCAGCCCCCTACCCGGTTCCCCCTCACCCTCTCTAGACCCCGCTCCCAGACCTATCCATGGCCTGTGATTGAGCCACTTGGCCCATGCTCCGCAGGCTGTTTGCACGGGGGAGCTGGCTTGGGCCCAGGACTGCTCCCTGAGCAGTAGGGTTCAGGGGAGTGGAAAGTTTGTCCACACAGAACAGGAGGGTGGGGAAGGGGACACTGCATCCTGGGATGCTGGAGGACTGCAACATGGGGGTAGCTCAGCTGTGGGGAGTGGCCACACATGAACGGACAAGCTGGGTGACATGGATCAGAGATAAACCGGCCCTGGAGGGGCATCACTTTAAGCCACTTGAACTGTGCTGAAAACTCGTTGCAGGCGTTAATGTGTGGACAATCCAGGGCTGATGAGCTCCAGGAGCCGCCTAAAATGAATGTGTAAGGCCCTTAAGAGAGGCAGTGCGATGGGTCTCATCACCCACGGGTTAGCAGCTGGGCTGGAATAGTCCTACTTCACTGCTGGGTGTTTATGGGATCTTTCCACCCCAGGAATCAGGACTACCGGGTGTCTGTGCAGACGAATGGGGAAAGGAGCCACTTTCTAGCCAGCTTTCCATCACCTGCCTTTGGGGGCTTCTCCTATTCTCATATCCCCACACTTCCCCAATGTACGGCTGTAGCTCCCCGTTGTACACCTCCAGCACAAGCATTTTGAATGCAGTGCAACAGTACAGGGCTGGCTCCTCACCTGGTTCATGTAGCTTCACTGAAGTCAATGGAGCTAGGGTGGGTTAGAGCCCCGGAGGGACCGACCTGTGCAGAAGTTCAGCGTCGCTCTGTGGTCGAAGGGGACTGTCTTCAGCTTAGCTCTGTTGCTGCGTGCCAGATCCTTCTAGCAAACATGCAGACTCGCCTTTCCCCATTCAACAGCCCTTTGTGACTCTTCATGGGCCAGTTACAACACAGGAAAGCAATGACCTGGCATTGTCCTCTTGCTCCGAGATGCTAAATCTCACCTGCTGACACCGTACAGCTGAACCTCTCCTCTCCCTGCAGTGAATCGCAGCCTACTGCTAAGATACTAGAAAGGGGGCTTATTCCTAAAAGGGAGTGGTACACTCCTCTAACCAACAGCCAAGCACTTTCTCCCAGCTTCACAAGTCTCCGTTTGCAAGCAGAAAGCATGCCACAAAGCCATCTATGATCGCGTTCATTTTCTAGGAAGAGGCATATGCAACAGGCCGTGAGCAGATACACATTGGCCACAATACAGGCAATATGCAGTGGCGATTGAGGATTAAATTTGCTCTCAGCAGCTTCCCGAGCCCTGTGCTCCTATGGTGACCTTGACAATCTGGCAAGCTGCCGAGCAGCCAGACCGCGGCAGCATGTGACCACGGCATTCAGTTCAAGGGAGACCTGGAGGGAAAGCTAATACGGAGCCCTGGGGTTGTGATGAGTGGGATGGGAGCTAACAAAGCTACTAATTTATGGAGGGGAAAAAAGCAAAAGCAAAAAAAAAAAAAAAATCGCCCACTGAAAACCAGCTGAGATTACAGACAATCCCCTCAGCACTTTAGAGAAACAGAGGAAGCAAAAAGCCAGCCAAAGCCCCATGCACACTCAATGGGGCTGCTGGGGGGAGAGGGGAAAAGGACTTGCAGCTTGGTTTTCCTCTCCTCTGAGCTTGGTCATCTGATTACAGGTCTTCTCACAGCAAGCCCGGTGTCCCTGCTGATCTCCATAAAGCCCCGATTCGCTGCACCAGTCAGTGGAGGGACCCCAGTTTTACTACAATGCAAGCAAGGGGGAAGGGAGCAGGGCTGTAGGTTTGAAAGGATATACCCCCAGCCCTGCACAGGATCACGATACACGGAGGAGTCCGTCTCTCGGGCACCTGGTCCTGGTCTGGAGCAACACGAGTCCTTGTCGTGTATGGCCCGGGGGTGTTTCCCTCTACCTAGCCCCCCTCCAGCACAGGGTAGACTGCTGGTGGCTGCATCCCCTCCCATCCCGATACCCAGGAACAGCAGCCAGGTGGCCCTCCCCAAGCTAGCAGCTTGCTCTGCTCCACTGGTGGGTGGGGGGCCAGCTGGCTTCCTCCGTTGGCTGCTCTCCCTTCCTCGGGTGGAGGCTGTCTGCAGACTTACGGGGAGCCTGCTCCCTCAGCTACGCTCCGGACACGTTTTCAAGCTTCCCTGTGAAGGCAGGAAGCTGAAATCCAACCATCCCACAGCCCTGGGAGGTGGGTTCAGCCCATGTCACTATGCCTTCACTCAGCCCTCATCATTCCCATCATGCAGCATCCAGATTAACCCAGGTCCTTTTTGGACCATGGCCCATAACTTGGCCATGGGCATGCTTCTGTCACTGCAGCCTGAGCTGACACATGGTTGCGTACTCTCCTGCTTTCCATAAAAAGGTGCCCGTGCTGCAGCTAGCGGTCCCTTGTCCTGTGCTCTGGCAAGCATTCAAAGTACCGTTACCCCAAAACCAACCAGAGTTTTCTCCCCTTGAGGTCGCTTTGGCCTGTTACGCAGACCTCAGGGGTCCCATGCTGCGGGGGGGAGGCGAGACCTAGTTCTCTATTCCTCCAAAGAGCTCCTGACCACGAACAAAACCAGCCCATGCGAGCATCTGCTCTGCAGCCCTTGGACCTTGCAGCAGGAGGGTAACCAACCCAGGCTCTGGCAGACCCGGGGACAATGCAGGTGTCCTGGGATGCATTTTCCCAACAGCTTCTTTTTGGGTCTAACAGACAGCGCAGACTCAAGTGCCTCCACTCATGTTGGCTCTGTTCCTCCACTGTGCTGTGGGGTGAGGGCACCCAGTGCGCCTGTGCCTGCCCCCTCCCACAGCCAGGTTCGTTGGCAGCCTCTGAAGTGAGCAGATGCCCTTTGCATGCACTTCTCTTGGCTCTCTCCTTACCAGCCACAGGACAGGCTCCAAGCACCCATCTCGGGAAGCAGCAGGATGATAGATGACAGAGCTATCGAACCAAAATGAGTGCAGCTCTCACTGGTTTCTATGACGGCTGCTCGAGGGATGAGGGGACAGTTAGAAATCATAGAAAATGAGGATTGGAAAGGACGTCAAGAGGGTATCTAGTCCAACCCCCTGCACAAAGCAGGACCATCCCCAACTAGATCATCCCAGCCAAGACTTTGTCTAGCCCAGTCTTGAAAACTTCCAAGGAAGGAGATCCCGCCACCTCTCTGGGTAACCTGGTCCAGTGTTTTATTACCCTCCTAGGGAGAAAATTCCTCCAAATATCTAACCTAAACTTCCCGTGCTGCAACTTGAGCCCATTGCTCTTGTTCTGTCATCTGCCACCACTGAGAACAGTCCAGCTCCATCCTCTTTTGAACCCCCTTCAGGTAGTTGAAGGCTGCTATTAAATCTCCCCGTCAGTCTTCTCTTCTCCAGACTAAATAAGCCCAGGTCCCTCAGAGTCTGCTCATGTCATGTCCTTCAGCCCCAAACCATTTTTGCTGCCCTCCACTGGACTGTCTCCAACTTGTCCACATCCTTTCTGTAGTGGGGGGCCCAAAACTGGACACAGGACTCCAGATGTGGCCTCACCAGTGCTGAATAGAGGGGAATAATCATTTCCCTTGACCTACTTGCAACACACCTACCCATGCAGCCCAGGATGCTGTTAGCCTTCTTGGCAATGATGGCACACTGCTGGGTCATCTTCAGCTTATTGCCCGCTGTCACCCCCATGCCCTTTTCTGCAGAGCTGCTGCTTAGCCAAGTGCTCCCTGGCCTGCAGTGGTGCATGGGATTGCTCCCTCCTAAGTGCAGGACTTTGCACTTGTCCTTGTTGAACCTCATGACATTTCTTTTGGCCCAATCCTCCAATTAGTCTAGGTCCCTCTGAATCCTAGCCCTACCCTCCAGCATATCTACTACTCCCCCAGCTTGGTGTCATCTGCAGACTTGCTGAGGGTGCACTTTATGCCAACTTCCAGGTCGCGATGAAGACATTGAACAAAACCGGCCCCAGGACTGACCCCCGGGGTGCTCCACTTGATACTGGCTGCCAACTAGACATTGAACCATTGGTTACTACGCTCTAAGCCCGATGCTCCAGCCAGTTTGCTATCCGCCTTGCAGTCCATTCATCCACCCCCTACTTCCTTAGCTTGCCTGCAAGAGTGCTGTGGGAGACCGTATCAAAAGCCTTGCTAAAATCAAGGTACACCACATCCAGCCGTCTCCCTGCATCCACAGAGCCAGTCGCCTCGTCATAGAAGGCAATCAGGTTGGTCAGACATGACTTAGCCCTGGTGAATCCATGCTGAGGTTGCTGGGTTGCGTCAAGCTGATCCCTGGCACTTGAGTTACCCGGCAGATGCTAACCAATAAAGCCCCTTTGGCTGCAGCAGTATCTAACCCCGTCCTGCCCTGGAAAGCTTTCTGGAGACCAGCATGAAATGCAAACAGCAGCTTTCGTCTTCAATCGAGGCCCAGACCACAACTCTATTAGCCAAAGCGTGCCCCAGGCCAGGACCGAGTAAACTGCAGGAGACTGTCAGCATTTGGACGTGTGGGGGAAATCAGTCAGCTTTTCAATGGGACTTTTGAGAGCTGCTACCATACTCTTTGCCCTTCCTTCCCTCGCCTCCAAAGCCAGCACCGAAAGAACTGTGATGAGAAGTCAGAAGGGTTCGAAGGGCTCGGAGCTCCCTGCCGAACGTCCAATAAAAACAGTCTACTGCGCAAGGAAAAGACGGGGCCGGCAGGGGGGAAGACAAAAAATCAAAATCAAAAAGGCCCCTGGTCCTATGCACTTTGTGGTCAGACGTTTCCTGCCATTTGTTAACACTGCCAGTAAAAACGATGGGTTGTTTGATTTTTATTGAGTTGCAGGAAATTGGGAGTTCAAACACGCACACACATACGCCATCATAATATGAACATGAGCTTGCAGGGAGCTCGGGAGCTGATGGGACCCATTAGCTGGAAGGGGCGGGCGAATGAGACCTGAGGTCCTCCGTGTCCTGGTGAATCAGAGGTTGACCCGTGTGTGGGCTGGTTATC
Organism: Alligator sinensis; assembly: GCF_000455745.1. Classification (NCBI taxonomy): domain Eukaryota; kingdom Metazoa; phylum Chordata; order Crocodylia; family Alligatoridae; genus Alligator; species Alligator sinensis. The sequence continues at coordinate 1,205,760 of NW_005841833.1, read as the reverse complement.
CCGTTGGTTCCCACTCCTGGTCCATTCTGTCCTGTCTAGTTTTCCCCTCCGAGTCGGAGATGTTTTAGGGCGTGTGAAGGGCCTCTGGCTCAAAGCCCTTGGCTTGCCCTCTGGAGATGTTCATCATCCGCATCATTGTGCCAGCGAGCGCTGGAGCTGCGAGCTGGACAGACCCGGAGGGGCGGACTCTGTGAATTAATGGTGTTCATTCATACAAAGCATCAAGAGTGGACACAGGTCCCCCGGGCACTTAGCTTGGACCCATGGATGCACTCTCCGAAAGACCTCAGAAGGGAAATCAAACCTGGGTCAGACTCAGGCCAACAGCTGGATGGGAAAAGGCTCCGTGTTCCCTTAGCAGCATCCCTTGATCTAAAGAGGCCTGAGCTGGGCTCCTCTATGCTGCTTGGGAGAAAACCCTGGCTAAGAGCAGAGTATTGCAGTTTCCCTTTTCTTCCCTTTAAAGCAGATGCATCAAACAATGCCAGGAGGAATAACCAGAGCAATCGGTTCTTTCCACCCCTCCCAAGCTGCACCTGGGTGACTGCCTTTCAGGAGGCATCTTTAACAACACCTGGCTCCCGTCTCACACTTGTTCTCCAGTAGACCTCAAAGCGCTTTACAAATGAAGTCACTATTATCAGCTATATTTGGCAGATGAGGAAACTGAGGCACAGTGAGGGAGGAAGGTTGCCCAGAGGGCCAGTGGTAGAGCTGGGAACAGGACTTGGGTCTCTGGGATCCCGGTCTAGCAAAGCCGCATGCAAAACCCAGCACTTGCAAGCAAAGCACCCTGCACTCGCAGCCAACCCCATGGTAATGAGCTCGCATGCACAGCCTTGGACATCTACAGCACGATCGCTCCCGGTATTGCAGCAGAGATGGGGAAAATCGGGCTCAGGAAACCAGATCTCCGCTGCGAGTCCAGGAATTCGGCATACCAGCAAGGCTGGAGGAAAATGATTTTCAAGGTTATGAGCAATACCTCGACTCTGTCATTTTAATTAACGTCCCATCAGCTCAGAAAGCAAGCAATGAGCTGTGGGAGATTTAATCCAGACTTGCTTTGACAGCCTCTGAAATTCAGGTCTTGACCATTTTGCATTTCAGACCTGGATTTTCCTTCTTCCTAAGCAACTACTTGGTCTGAGAGCTTCTCAAGACTTTGCACAGAGACAAGGAAACCCAAGTGTGGGTGCCAACAAGATGGCCACGTTGTTCTCAGAGAGCACTCCCCGTCGCTAGCCCCATTTTACAGCTGGGGAAACCGAGGCACAGAAAGGTCAAGAGATTTGGTCAAGGTCGCTCAAAAGGGCAGTGGCAGAGGGGGGAACAGATCCCCCACCAAGCTCTCCCGATCCTCATCACGTGGGCTCTCCCTTAGGCCCTGCTGCCTCCCTGTGCAGCTGCAGCTCCGACAAAAGGGAGTAAAGTGCAGCAGAATGACCCCCCGGGGTGTGGATTTGGTCTTTGGGCGTTTGAAATACGGGTAGATGGATGTCAGCCATGAATCCAGCCAGAGCAACCCACGACAGACAGCTGGGCTGGGGAGGAGGGTTTGATGCTGAGCTGGGTGTGCATGGATGCGCCAAGGGGAAGGGAAGTAAAGAAGCCCCCTTTACTGTCGGCTTGCTACTCCGAAGTGCAGCTCCAAGCCAAAATAAATGCAGCTGCTGTTTGTGGTGGCGGGGCCGTGCCGCCTGTCTCAGCCAGGCTGAAAGAGTCACAGCGGTGTTGCAGGAAGGCACCGCTTGTGAGCGCGGGCCCCCCGCCCTCCTCTCCTCCCCCACGCAGTCTTGGATGCTGTTGAATCCGAGCTGTTTGGAAGTGCTGCCATGGGTCACAGACGCTCTCAGGAAGGAAACGTCTTAAGAGGGCTTCTCCCAGGGCTCAGCTCTATCGACACGTTGCACGTCATGTCAGGAGCTGCCAGTCTTTTTGGACACAGGGGGCTTGGTGCTATTTCCCTGCTGGGGAAACTGAGGCACACAGATGCTCAGTATTGTGCAGAGAAGGTGCAGCAGACCTGGACACAAAGTCCAGGTCTCGGGACACCTAGTTCTTTCCCATTTGCCTCCTGGTCCACACATTGCTAAGACTTCCTCCCACCCCAAACTCAGCTTCTTTTTGCCAAGAAACAGCTTCTCCTACAACCCCGGGATACCAAGACTAAGGCCTTTCACAGACCCCCAAGTATCGCAGGAAGGATCGCAGCATTTCACCATGAGGTCCTTCTGTCTGGACTCAGGCTAAGGTAAAAACTCCCTTGCTCTCGGAAAGCTTCTTCTTTTGCTGTGCTGCTGACTTCCAGAGAAAGAGGCCTGTGACAGTCAGGGGAGGGAAGGGAGATTTTTCTGGCACCTTGCGTGGGGTACGAATAAATGAAGAAATGTTAAAGCACTGCTGGCACCATCAGAGCCACCCGCCGCAGACCTCAGCAGGAGGGACACTTGGTTGGTCGGATGCTGCCACCTAGTCGGCCGGACTAGGAATGGGCACTGCCAGAGGTCCGGGCACCTTTATTCCCAGTGGGAATTTAATTCTGGACAGGGCGGCATGGAGGCATCCCTCAAGGAGGACTCTAAACGGGGCAAGGGTGGGATGCTAGGGTGCCTGCCTGCTTTGTTTTGGGCACTAACTCACCATTTTGGCATTTACTACACTGGCACCGCGGAAGGCTTTCAGAGGTGCGGGGGGTCTCGGGGAGACGAGGGAGCTGCTCCATCTGGGTAGCATGCACCGCTTCCTGGGAATGAAAGCTGCAAGAGGCAAGCAGCGCCGAGACCCCCGTGGCCTCGGCACAAAGGCTCTGTGGTCCCGTTCCACCCGCTGCATGAGGAGCCCTGATTTCAACCCTTGAGTGGCTGAACTGAAGGGCTAAGCTGTGCTCCCATTACCAGGAGGGATGCAGGGAGGGCTGTGACAGCACTTCCAACACCGATGTGATCGTTTGAGTTGCTCAGAGCAACCCCTGGGATGACCTGGAGCCGTGCAACCCAGCAGCACCTCAGTGTGGAAGAGACACGTGCCGGTAGACTGAGACTTGCCCCGCAGCATGCGAGGCCTCTCCTGGGATAGATAAGCTTGTGTCTGCTCAGGGCAAGGAGGGGCACTGAGCCCATGGGAAGGAGACACTTATCCCGTGGGCTCATGCCCGCTTGGTGTGTTGGGTGCTCAAAGCGTGGCTGGCATGCCAACATGCCACTTGCCTGCTTTGGGGCTATTCCCTCTCCTAAGGTAAGCCCTTGCAGGTGACTGAAGTACGGCCACAGCTCCATGCTGGATACCACAGGCCTCATTCTTTGTTCCGTTACTCCAGCGTAACCATGTGAACACTTACCCCACTTAAGTCCCTGGAGTCCAAGCAGCCGGGCCTCCTCCCATCCTTCCTCGACTTCCAAGACGCGCTGAGCTCGGAGTCCAAGCTGGTACGGGCTGCCATCATCTGGAAGCTAACGGTGCAAGATACTGTGACCGCAGAGCCGAACTCACCGCCGACCAAGGCAGTCCTGCAACTGTCCCAGTTACAGCAGAGGTTCACGCACACCGGGGTTTTCAGAAGTCCTGAAACCCCCAAATCCCACTGAAGTCCGTGGGAGCGGAGAACCTGCGTCTAACGCAACTTATACAACCGCCTGCTTCACAGGTGCACGCGGGTCTCCCCGAACTCCCTGCAAGCGTCTCACCGCTACTGAGCTTAAACGCATAAGAATCAGAGGAGAGCTCTATTTTGCTGGCAACAAGCTTTTTTTTTTTTTTTTGCTTTTTTTTTTCTTTTTATTATTTAAACAGTAAGGCAGTGTTTGGACACTGCTACCCACAACGCTTGCTAGTGGGCACGTTGAGCAAAATAACAGTGAACAAAAACTTCACCTTCAGTAGAAGAAAACCAACCCTTTATAGCAAGCTGCATAAATATTTACAACTCGTCAGTTCTATATACAGTCCGTTCTATCATACATCTCACTTCAAAACAGCTATGCACAATTTGGTTGTACAAAAGATAGATTTTCCCCCCTTGTACTGTTCAAACAATAAATTGTCCATTTATCTTTTTGTTTTGTTTGTACAAATTACAAAGTTGCTAACACTAACTTCAAACTCTTGGTTGTTTTGTCTTGTTTTTCCTCTTTAAACAGTTTAACATAACTTCCATTGTTGATTGCACGATCAATAGAAATCATAGCAGGTAGCACAAAGACATGTCACTAAAAACCGACAGATTATGCGGACAGTTTAGTATGAAGGATGTCTTTCCTTTAAGCTATCACAGACAGCGCTCAGTGCTCATCTTGTATGGAAGCGGCAGTCAACGGATTTGCGAGTTGAAATTTGGGCAGGCTGTAATGCGGCTGATGTGTCACAATCCTGCATGTCGGATCAGTACGTGCATGGGTAAGTGCCACTGCATCAGTGGAGGCACATGTGAAACGGGTGTGCAGGCGTGTATTTCCAAACGCGCATGGATATGGAGAGAGATGCATACACAGAACCTGGGAGAGCATGTACGCATGCACACGTAGGCACACACACACAATGTACAGTATATTTGGGCACACACACACACGGAGAATGTACAGTATATCTGGGCACACGGAAGTGCCGCTTTTGAAGGCGTTCTGAAATCTGTTGTGGAATGTACATGAAGACTTATTCACAGACACGGGAGAGCATGCCATTCCCCTGGACTCAAAGACACCGGTGTGGACGAGCAAGAACACATCAGGTGGACACCACAAGAAATGACTGGAGCAATTCCACTGTCTCTCATGTGCGCTGTACTCCCAAGGCCCAGTGCAAATGTCTCACAGCCAGAGACATTAGCTATCATTAGCAAAACCCAACCCTCATCAAGGGCTGCAATACAGAACACCCCGCAAAGCTATGGGGCGAACTACTGACTTTGCATAAAGCCTTTTTATAAAGGATCAGTCCCTTGTGCTGGGAGGAGCACTGAGGACGAGACTGAGGGAGGATTAAAGTAGGGAGGGAGGGTCTCGCGCTGAAATCCCAAGGAATGCAATAGCTGCTTGCTTCGACTTTGTGCAACCACCCCCTCATCCTATAACATGGAAATACAGCGTCCTGCCACTACAGGGGACGCACGAGGAAAGGGACTGCAATATGCTTCAGTAACTTACTGTGGCACCTTTCTTTTCCATGTTGCCTGATCCCAGAGGAGACCCTCCGCTTGCTCACGCAGGACAGTCAACAATATTTTGATCTCCATGAATTCATGACACCAGGAGGCAAGCTGGCCTGAGGGCAGGAACTCAAATCAAATGCATGTAAGCACTCAGCGGGCACTCTGATCCCTCCCCCATACTGACAGGTTTAAGGGAAAACAGCCTGTTTTGGACAAGACCTAGCTCAGGTCCATCCCCACCTTACTGAGTCCATTTGGTGCCCTGTTGGCCAAATATCATGCGAATGAGACGGGATGTGACCCAAGGTCCGAGGAAGTCTGCGGAAGTGGAAGTTTCACCGCTAACTTTGCTAGGTTAGGATTGCTAAAATAAAGCATTGCATGGAGTTACCATGAGCTGCAGTTACCCAGAGCGCACGTGTTTCTACCCACCTGCCTCAAAGCAAGTAAACCCGGCTCTGCTAGGCTCCGTGGTGCTGTATGTTCCTCGCACAACGGGCGCGCGGTATCGTTGTAGGCATGTGCGGCTACTGGAGGTTTTTTCAGTTGTTTCTTGTAACGCAACAAGCTTTTGGTTTTGGCCTTTAGTGAAACATCTGGAGGCGGGTGGGTGGGGTGAGGCTGGAGTGCAGCACCCAGGGCACGACACCCAGGGCGGGTCCTGGGTAAGGGGCAATTTTTTGCTGTGAAAAACATTTGCTGCCTTCCAAAACACAACGGGACCAGACACCCGCTTTGGCCAGAACAATCAAACCAGACTGTCGCAGAACAAGGCTGAGATGGGGAGCACTGGAGACCCTACTGCCTTCCTCCAACTGTCCTGTGAAAGGCCACCTGTAGATGTGGGATGTGCCTGCTGGCTTTCAGGTGTGCCGCGGGACTGGGGGGGGAATTGAGGTTTTGATTTCTCCTCATTCTGCATGATCTGCTAGGCAGAGCAGTGGCAGTGTACATCACGAAACACGACTTTCTTTGAGCGCTGGGCCCTGTTTCGTGGAACCCGAGCAAGTCCCCAGCCCAGCTGCTTGCTATGGTTAAGAAAAGAGGCACTGTCACATACTTAGTGGTTTAATACAGACATCCCTTCTGACTGAACACAGATTTCTCATTTCAGTTTCCTGCAAGGACTGGGACGGGACTGAACGCTGTTCAGTTCCCAGTGGATGAAGCCCCTTTCCCAACTTTGATGGCAGAAACCCCTTCCCCAGCTGGCACATATTGAACTTCTCTGCACACCGAATGGCCTGAGGATGCCTCTTTCCCGTGGCGGGGACCTCCTCAGACCTGGGTAGCAGGGTCTACACACTGCTCCTCTTGTGCAGGTAAAATATTTCAGTCTCTAGCTGGGCCAGTTTGGCCTCAGCACTAATCAAACAAGGAAATTCTTATATCTGGAGGAGAACGGGACAGTAAGCTTGAATCTGAAAGGCTACTGGCAAATCCTTCCACCCCTCCGAGCAGTGGGCTAGCTTGCCCTAGGATATTTGGCCTCCATCCCTTGCAATGAGTGTGTACGCCTAACCATTTGTGGCTTCCCTTCCCCAGTATAAATGCAACATGTCCTGGACATCCATCCATAGAAGATGAGCACTGATTTACAAAACCCAAAAGAACAAGAACAGTTGCACAAATGCTCAAAGATTTTGTTTTTTTAAACATCCTCACCCAGGGTCTTTTTTTTTTTCTTTTTTGTTGCTGCTTGGCTTTCATTTGAAATAATCCCAGGGCTGTTCGTACGCGATGCAGTGAGCTTGCCTCCCAGCCCCGGCAAATGCATACAGGTTGGTGAAGCTGCAACGCGACTCATCACTTGGCATGCAGTAAATGCTGGGAAAAAGAAAGACCAACGACTAAAGACTTACCACGTACTTAAGGCTTTGAAAGAAAGGCTTACTCTGCTTCCAAAGGTCTTGGACTTCTGGTGCCATTTCACTTGTCAAATGGCCCAAAGTCAATGGTGGCCAGTGCCGAATAGGGAGGGGGCTGCACCTCCCTCCAAAATCTTCATTTCAAGGAGATGCAACGTAAGAACTCTTGCATGGACAAGCGGCTATGGTGGAGGTGGCCAAAGCTTGCTGCTGGGAATTGCCAACTGCACCAGAAGGGAGGATTTTCTAGGGCCTCCCTCCACATATGAGATATTTTCCCTTTCTCTTTTTAGCATAACAGGGCTGGACGCACAGGATCACAGTTACCCAGCTTGTCAAGAATAACTGGAAAGAGGTGATAAAGGCATTGCACATTCACATGGAACAAAATTAAGTTGCCTGTCCCCTCGGTCCCTGCCGTGTTGTCTTTTAACCCTCTGCTTGGCAAACGTTCCCTTCTTCTTGTTGACAGAAGAGCCCCCGAAATCGGGCCCAGACCTTCTACTTTGACGACTATGGGAATATCTACGTGGCATGTGCATCGTTCCTGGCAGCGCTGTCCTCAAGTGTCCCGAGCTGCTCTGCACAGGCTGCCTAGTCAAGTAGCCACCTTTGCAGGGAGCTAATTAAACACTTAGAGTGCCGATGTTAATCGGCCGGCCCCCAGGCTAATGAGCCTGCCCACGACTGTGGCTGCACCACTCAGTTTGAAAGAGCTAACTCAATGTGCTTGAGGATGCAGCTGTCAGAGATAGCAAGTTAGCCATGCCTAAAGTTTTTTCCCTTGGACATGGATAACTGCGCATAAGGCCTTGAAGAGTGTGTGTGGCAAGGGAGCAGGGCCAAAGGGAGGAAGCCACATGTTGGGTCTCACCATTTGCTTTCCATCGAGCAATCTTTTATCGGCATGTCTGCTGCGGGGGGGGAAGAGGAGGGCGGGTTCTTCCCGAAAAG
>NW_005841833.1:1188979-1197761 GCF_000455745.1 Alligator sinensis | reverse complement strand
AGGAGGGAGGCTTCTGCCAGAAAGGCTGGCTGAGATGTACAAACCCTGAAGGGCTTACGTGCCCAGCTTCCCTGGAAAACCAATGTTAGCTGAGTGCCTCATCCCTTAGGACCCCGTTGAAGCTCCCCAATTACAGCATACCCCTCATTTGTCCCTTCCCAATTGCTGCCTCCTGGAACCGGCTCTCTCCAGGCAGAGGAGCCCAGTTCCTCCTCCTGTCTTAGCGCTAGGTCTGAAGCAGGAGGCCTCCCCTGTTGGCACTGCAAGGCCGGATCCTGGAGGCATTGGAAAGTCTCTGTGTGGACATCCCAGCGGGGAGCTCGAGCTGCACGTGTAACCCGCTGAGCAAAGTTCTCATGAATCGACCTCTCCACATTTGGAGACCCGCTTCTCTCTCCTAATCGGCACAGGCAGCCAGTGTACAGCTGAAGTCCAATCCAACACAGGCTGACAAAGCCTGAATCCCTCATGCAAAGAGAAAAAAAAGCTACAAGGAAATGTCCAAGACTAGGGCTGGTCAAAAGAAAGGGGAATATTCCTCGAGAGAAGCCTGTACTTTTGTTTTTTCCTTATAAAAATACATCTAACTCCAAAATACTTCTTCACCGGGCAATAAAGCCAGGTCAAGAAATAGGATAGGTTTTTGGTGAGTATGCCTGTCCATTTCTCACTGGCAAACTGCAACATTTTTTTAACCAGTTCTATCCCAGATGCTGCACCTGGCTACATGCCTTTATGACGGTGTATTTAAAAATAAAGGAGTTAGGAGAAAGGCAGGTGGGTGGATGGATTTGGATTTTACCCAGTAAAATTCCCTGTTTCTTTATCAAGAATGTCAGCTTTATCAACTCTGCTTCTGAGCTACAGAGCGCCATCACTTGAAGTAGCGCTGGGGAACCAAAACTACTGGAAATGTTTTGTGCGTTTAAAAAAAGAAAGTGCAACAGAAAAGACGCAAACATGGATGAACATTAAAAAAAACACCTGTACATTGTAGAAAACAGACAAGAAAAATATAACCAAACCCAAACAACAAACGCCATCTTATCTTTCTGTTGCTTTGAAATCAGATTCGTCCTTGGAACACTGTAGGGGAAAAAAATAACCATTGATAGTTTGACGATATGATCCTCTTTCTTTGACAAGCTCTTATCAAATGAGAACGATTTTGTAACACTGCAGGTGTTTGTTTCAGCAGGCAACGGAAGAGGCAGAAAGTCTGTGTCCTGGTCTTTTTTCCTTTAGCATATAGAACGCAAAGCATTTAATACATTTTTTTTGTGCCTTTTTTCCCCCCAGAGCAAGAGAGCAGAAGTGAATGAAAAAAGTCTAATATTTTTGTTCTTTAACCATGTAACTGCAGATATGATCCAACATCATGGAATGAAAAATAACGTAGAGCACTCATGTGTATCAGAAAAATACAATAAAAACCATCTTTAAGTTTCTTGTGAGTTCCCTCCCGACTTCAGGCCCACCCTCAACCTCCCCTACTGCCGGGATCTCCTGAAAGGCTCTCTTGAGATCTCCAAGCTGGAGAATAAACCTCTGTGACTAGAATAAGATCCCTCTTGCATTAGGAACAGCATGTGTAATAATGAGGAGTCCCTACAGTTGTGGCAATATCTTTTTAAAACTAAGTTAATACATTCTACTGACTTATGGATGACTTTGACGGATCAATGTTACCATTTTACATTTCCATACAATGGACAAACTCATCAAAGCCTGCACGTAATAACAGAACCTCTTTTACAGCACGTAATACTGTTTCAAGTCCTTTCGTAAAACATCTCGACATAATTCACTGAAGGTATCAAAAATATACCCTGTAGACCAATACATCATTTACAATTGCCTTTTCTTGCCATTCAGAAAACAATGCACTTAAAGCAACAAGTCCCTTCTGCAGAGAGCGCATCATGACATGGGAAATCTCTTTCCATTACAATCCGAACCCAAGATTTCGTTCTCCAAAGGAATTTTTAAATGGATCCTCGACTCACTCTCCCCATCCCCGTCCAGCACCGTGCATTCGTTTACAACTTTCCGGTGCCCGATGAGTCGAAAGTGCTGCTGGGCAAGTAAACCTCATGCCGAAGGTGCATGAAGACCATCCAAATCAGCAAGAGAAGTAGGAAATTTTTTTAAATTTCATTTCCCTCCACCCTGCCACAAAAGATTGTGTATTTCAGTGGCACAGCTTGTGTGCTGGGAAACCCTTGGAATGGCTTGGAGGTTGGGGAAGGGGAGTCGGATCCTACTTCAAGTACTCGATAGCAGGCAGCACGAGTGTGCAGGCAGAGTATACACTCCATGGGTGTACACACACGCATATGGTATATGCGTGCGTGCACACATGCCCAAGCACACGTACTGTGCTCCCAAGAACAACGGGGCTTTCCTTGTTCTCATCAAAGCGAAAGAACACAACTGGAGCACTGGGTGGTATCCCCTGAGTAAACCACTGAGAATTCAGTGATCGATTGTATCCTACAGAGCTGCTCTAGGGCAGGGTGCAGCCGTCCCACTCCCTCCCCTGCCACCATCATCCCAATCAGCTGTTTGTGGACTGTGTCTCATGCTCATGGACCATTTCATGACGACACTGGTACTGGAAAGAGAACGAGGCTGGGGTCCATCTGTCTGTCTTATTAAGGCTTTAGACTGAAGATGATTCAGAAATTTCCAGGCGTGAGAACAAATAAAATAAAATTGAGTGACTGGACAAAGCGCTGCTCCCGCTTCTTGGCTTGCAGGGTCAGTGCGGATGGCTCCCAGGACTGATATGGTCAGAGTTCACCCTGGCCAGCTTGCTTACCCACGTGGTTGGTTGGTTGGTTGGCTGTTATCCCTCCGCTCTCTTTCATTCACTGTCTGAAAGTGTCTCGTACTGTGAGCAGAGCAGGGGCTTGGGCTCTTCCTCCCAGGTGTGGTGCTGGCTGTTGGGGTTCCCTTGTGGAATGGATGTTGGCGGCGTGGCTGTCACCACGCCAGTTGGAAGCCTCATTGTTAGTGGGTTGTATGGAAATGGCGTTGAACCTGAATCAAGACAGAAGAGCAGCTCAGTGGTGCCCGAAAAGGAATTCACACGCCAGTCTTTCCTCTCCAGGCCTGATCCTACCCAGAGTGCTCCAGTACTGCCGTCCGGTTCACCAGAACTGGGAAGCTCCACAGATACTGGAGCAGCAGGGACTGCGAGTCATGAGCTGATGATCTTGCGAGGTCCCTTCCAGCCCTAATGTCTACGAAACCTATGGGTGAGGTATTCTGGCAGAACTGCATGGGGCTTAGGACTGGAGTAGCAGAGAAAGCTGTAATTCAAGAGCGGGGTGCATCAACGGGGCAACCAAGGACTGGGTAAGATGGGGCCAGTTGTGCGAGCATGGGCTGTGAATTTTCCAGCCCTGGTACCACGGACATGGCTGGTGCCATCGACTGTTTTGCTTTTATGGCTGCCCTGCTCCCCCTGCTCATGCTTCTTACTCCCGAGCTCTACCAACCAGTAGCGTTCCCAACGGGAAGGGTTGGCCAACACGTTTGAAGGGAGTTATCCTGCCACGTGGCCGCTGCTCTACCTGGCCAACGGTGGAGCCACAGGGACCCAAATGGGAATGCGGCATTACCTGTGGATGAAGGCCTGTCCTCCCAGACCCGATTGGTTAGAGGTGTCCTCCTGTTACAGTCCCCCTCAGAATGAACGGAAGAAACAGACGGCGGCCTCTCTCCGGAGGACAGGCCCGGCGCTGGAGACTTGGCCTTGCGGCTGTTCGGTCTGGCAGCCATCTTTGGCTTCCCTCCTCCTCCTACAAAGAGAAGCACCCCACTGGTCAAGCGGCTCCCTGGAGACACGGGACACAAGGTCAAGGCTTCCAGAAGCGACTTGCAATTTGGGACACCCAGCCAGAGATGCCTTAAAAGGGCCTGGTTTCAGAGGCAGGTACCGGGCACTTCCTGAAAGTCTGGCTGCATTAAAGGGTCTCAGGCTGAGCCTATAAAATCACCAGTCGCTTCTGCAGACCTTGACCTGGGCACATCTTAGAAGCTCAGAATGGCATATGCATCAGTAATGGAAAAGGAAGATTAGTGACCGCTAGCCTCCGCAGTGAGCTTTTCCACGGGAAATGAAAGAGCGCAGTCCTATGCATTTCCCAGCCAGCCTTTTGTTTTTGCGGGTTACGCACGGGCACCTCTATTGAGGACGCTCTGTTAGCCAGCTTTCAACCACTTAACAAGCCTAACAACCTCACAACTCTCATCTGGAAAGAAGTTACTGCAGCTGCAATGGAAAGAAACTAGAAAGGCAGAAATCATTTCCCCGTTCACAGCCTGTGACCCCTCAGATTTCAAGGGGTTGGTTCAAATTGGTTTCTTTTTCCCATTTAGTCCCCACCCTGCTCCCCAGCCCTGCTACCATGAAGCAAGCTGCAGCAGCTTCTGTCCAGTACACCAGCTGGGTGCTTGAATGCGACTTGTGTCATGACTCGGCAGCGCGTTTGCTTGCTGGCTTGGCTGGGAAGGTTTTTCTGCAAGGAGCAGAAGAGCTTTGCTTGCACACCTGGCTCCACCTGTCCTCCTCACCGGACATGCGAGTGTGTATGGGCACCTCCCCTCCTATCCTTAGGGTCTAGATGGCTTGGTGAATTCCCAATATTGGGTGCTAGTTAAGGATAACTAAGCTTGGAGCCCAGCTCTCCCCCTAGCCTACTAGGGGACCTGTGCTTGTAACTACTACTGTAATGGCCCAAGCAGATGGCAAGTCACCTGCTGCTGGGGGACGGGGGGGTGGAGCAGTCATCCCCTCACCCCCCTGCCCCTCTTGCTGGTCTGACCCCCCCTCCATGTTTCTGAAAAGCCCTGGGAGGACCAGGGGGATGCCTGGCGCATGGTGCTGTAACACTCGCCCAACTCTGAAGCCAGGCAGGAGGTCTGATTCATGGCATGTAGTGGGATGAGCCATGCTACCTGGGGCAGCTTAGCCGACAGCTGCCCCTCCTGTGAGCCAGCACAAAAGGGCTGAGTAACAGGCAGCCTCAGGCCTGGGCAACACCTGAAAGAAGAGGCTGGGAGGACAGGCAAGCTGGACAGCCGGAGAAAACGTTGGGAGTTACAGCAGCAGTGACAGATCGACGTGGACGAGAGCAGGTGCCTCTCCCCGGGGAAGCAGCTAATTCCCAGTGGGGAAAGCCGTGTGGGCGATGCATGGCAACCCGCTCTCCATGACAGCCCGCTGCATCGCCATGGTGGGCACTGCCTCTGTCCTGACGAGAACGCGCTGCACTGCCTCCCGCCCTCAGGACGCCAAGGCTGGGGGCAAACGGGATGCTTTCCTGCCTCTGTGTATCACAATCCCTAACAGCCACCAGATCCCTTCTCTGATCCCTGCTCTGGGGAGTGTGTGTCTGCGTGTGTATTTCTACCACCAGAAGCAGCCTCATCTAACTCCACATATCTCACAGGGAAACACGCTATTAGGCCCCAGTTCAGCCAAGCACCGAGGACCTTGCCCAAGCCCCGCTGATAACAACCCAAGCTTCAAACCGAAGCCAGGAGCACTGCAAACAAGCTCTCTGGCTTTGCTGAACTGAGGCCTTTGCTTGGACTTGGTGCTTTAGAAGGAAAACCTTTCAGCACAGAGTGTTTTGGTGTCTTTCTTCTTCCATACACCTTCTTGCACATCATAAGGGAAAGGAGATTAAAAAAAGGGGAAAGATCAAATACACCAAGAGCGCAGTCAGTGTTTTAGAGAAAGCAGCAGCGCCTTCCAGACTATGACATGGAATAATAATAAATCAAAACCCACAAAGGATTAAAAAATAAAAGCGAGCGAAAAAGAGAGAGAAAGAGAGAGAGAGAGGAATTAATGACACTGAGACAGCAAAGGAGGAAAGGGCTGCAGACCTGGCATAGAGCGCATGTCCTCATTCCGTCCGTCAGCAGCAGTTATGGGCATAGCAGCAGGTGCGCTTGCACTGGCATTCAGAGAGTTAAAAGCATTGGCATTGGCACTGAGAGGCGAGCGCTCTTCCCACTGTTCGTCATATTTACCCATTAGGGCCTTCCTAATTATTGCCTCCAACCCCATGTTGGTACTGGAATTTTCTTGAACCGACTGGCTTCTACAACTGATTAGCCCTGGGAGATACGGAAGGGGGGAGAGGAGAGATGGGGGGGTGGGAGATGGGTCGAAGGGAACCAAATGAGAAGAAAGATTGGGGGAGGGAGAGGGAAGGGGGAAGAAAGGAGACAAAGGAAGAAACAAACAGTCAGCACATTCTTGCAAAGCAACAAACGTCGTCATCTTGTTCTTTAAGCTCTGCAGGGTGCACCAGCCCTCCGCCCCGCCCCGCCCCAGGGCTCGGCGGGAGCTGGTGTGCATGCGTGCATGTGCGTGGGAGGAATCAAAGTTGCCCCCTGATTTTGGTTTCCAGGGTCCTGAACATGAATGAGGGCTCCCAAACTAAAGGGGAGAGAAGGGGACTTCCAGCTGGGCCTGTGACTTAAAAGACTCCTCATTCAGTACAAAAGGGTTGTGGCAGGGTGGTCCCGCCCCAGGGCTCGGCGGGAGCTGGTGTGCATGCGTGCATGTGCGTGGGAGGAATCAAAGTTGCCCCCTGATTTTGGTTTCCAGGGTCCTGAACATGAATGAGGGCTCCCAAACTAAAGGGGAGAGAAGGGGACTTCCAGCTGGGCCTGTGACTTAAAAGACTCCTCATTCAGTACAAAAGGGTTGTGGCAGGGGGGTGGAGAAATTAAACATTAAAAAAAATAGCTATGCAGAGGGCCTGGCAGATGCCCTGGGGACTGAGGAAGATCTGGTTCAGCTGGAGGCACAAGTGTCTCGGGGGACAAGGAACGACAGCCGAATAATTGTGCACCCTGCTGTTCTGGGCGCACACACGCGGGAGAGGGGCCTGCCGGAGAGCTCTGCTAGTCCTCTTCTGGGGTTGGTCCATCCTGAGTGTGGGGGAGAGGGGGAAGAGGCAGCCAGGAGGAGGACATCCTTCAGTCTCTCCTTGTGCTGAGGAATTCCTTCCCGGTCCCCACCCCCAGTCCCAGTCTGGAGTCTGCTGCCCGCGGGGCGGAGGCCCCCACATCTAGGGTTCAGAGGTCTTTAGAAAACAGGCTGCAGAGACGGAGTGGCATGTCGGAGTGATTGTGAGTCATCAGAAGCCATGCAGTTATGGTGCAGCGCCGCACAGGGACCAAGGGTCAGCCACACGGCCATCATTCCCAACGCGCCGGTTACAGGAAACGAGCAAGGGCAAAAACACAGACATGAAGGTACGAACTCCTCCCATGCCCCCCTAGTCCCCAGCCCCAGGCCTGGGGCCACGTTCACCCCCACTCTCAGATCAGCTCCCTCAGCACCATGTGGATGGCTGGCTTTCTGAGTCAGGAACCTGCAGCTCCGGGACCTGCTTCTGGTATACATTATCTCCCTCTTTGGAAAGGAAGCACACTACCACAAGCCAACTTTAACCAGAGGGGAGACCATTTCTAGAGGTCTCCCCTCTGTCGCCCGTACAACCTCTTGTCTAACCCTGTAGCTCCCTGCGACACAGCGGTCTTTAGGATGCACAAAATGCACATCTGGGTCACAGCCAGTGGGACCCCCTGGTCTGGCTATCAGCAGAAGTCAGCAAAACGGCTGCGAAGGGCTCAAAGTGCGACTCTTTTGTCACCACCTCCCTCTGCCAACACATAACTCTTAAAGGAAAGCTTTTCTAAGGTGCCTCTTCCATGCAGATGCCACAGGAGCCTCTTCCATGCAGATGCCACAGAAACTTGCTGCTTACACTGAGCCCTTGGATCGGGGGTTTAAAAACAAGTGGAAGGGGCTGGGAAGAGATGGCAGGCAGGAGCCCAGCTTTCCAGCAACGCAATGCAAGGAGGCGCCACAAGTAACATGTCAAACCTCCACCATGCAGTGGAGCTGGGTGAAACTGCAACCACCAAAACAGTAGGTTCCTTCTCCTGTTGCTGAACAGCAACTGCTTCTGGGCTCAATCCTGTCTTATGTGCATTCCCAGAGAAACGCTACTGTCGCCAGCACTCCTACACTGGGGAGTCAGCTGAGAAAACCACGTTCCTCTATGCTTTGGTTTGAGACAGAGAGAAAATTAATAACTCTGGATAACTAGGGGAGCGCGGAGTAATATAAATGTGCGTGTCTAAAGTGCATTACGCATATGAACACTCTGCTACCTGGGGAAGTAGGCATCATGGTATTTGTAGAGACACATATCTGAGCTGGAAAGAGGCAAGCCTTTATGGAAAGAGGTCCAACAGGGCTGCAACTGAAGCCTGGACAATCCCTGGAGAGACGATCCTTTTGGGAAGCCCAGTCCCACTGGCTCCTCTCCGCTGTAATCAAGAGGGTTTTTAGATTCCATACGAGCAAGCTGCACTGTCAGCAGGATGAGAAGGGGTAATACTATCCAGGGATGAAAGCCTTTCCCTGTCGCTACAGAATACATTGATGCCACCTGCACTGACTCCCATCTCCCCTGTGCACTGCACAGGACAGGATATTGCACACCTCAGTAAGAGGATGCTACCCCTCCGTCCTGTCCTGACATCTCCCACTCTCAGTGTGACATCCTGCCTTATTATCTTTCCAGCCTCTCGATGTTGCGTGCACCATTAGAACTTCTTCCCTGTTGGTGGCCCAAGGTCTCAGACCAACCTGAGAGACCACGGGTCAAGGTCATCTCTGCTGGAAGGTTTTACTTCTCCCCAAAAATTCTGAGAAATTCAAGGCTTTAAAAAGAACTGGTCT
>NW_005841833.1:1187408-1188948 GCF_000455745.1 Alligator sinensis | reverse complement strand
GCAGGAATGACAGTGTGTACGTATTCCTCTATCACGCCAAACCTCTACCGGGTCCCAGTGCCAAAAGACTCCTGAATCAGCTGAATCTCCTCTTCATCTCCCGTGAATTCTGCGCAGAGTGTATGGGAGCACAGGAGGTAGGATAAGGATATGCCGTGACAGTTACCTGTTCCGGTAATCGCTGGCATGTTGAAAATCTCTGTCCCGGGCTGCCCAACATCTGGAGGAAGACAAAGAAGTCCTTCAGTATGAAAAGCAGCATGCAGCAGTGAACTTCAGGGGGAGCTTTTCATTTCATTCAGAGGGACTTCCCTTCCTGAACCCAAAAGGATGTCAGTATATGTGACATGAGGCTGGAGGTCCACATTTAATTACACAGAATAACAAAACCTCGGGCCAGGCTTGAGTGAAGGGTGGATAAGATGAGGAATGATGCTTTAGGACTAACAATCCATCCTCCCTATTTTTATAGCAAGGCTTTCTTGGGAAACACAGCTCTGAAATCAGGGGCCTCCAAGACCTGACCGGTCCACTTGAAAGCAGATGTTCTCCCACTGTGGTCCAAAAACCTTTAAGGGCCTTTCCAGATGGCAAGTAGTAGAGACTTGGGAAATTTGATACCTTGAGAGAATGCATCTTACCAAGTGGGCCAGGGACTCAGAGCATCAACCACAGGCTGAATATAAACCCTTTGACAATGCTGCAGACCTCCACACAGCCCTGCTGATGCCCTCAGCTCCTTCCCCCACTCCAGCATCATGCCTCTGGGGAGTTAAGCTGGGGTAACAAAGCCTCTGCCCTGCCTGTGGAGTCACCAAGGTCTCGAGTTCTCATTTCCCTCGAACAGCCTTTTTGTCCACAGATGCAGCGGTGGGGGCGGGGAGGGGACTCTGAGTCAATATTTTCCCTCTTAGCCGAGCTGTTTGGCTTGGGTATCACTTTCCTTGGAATAACAGCCTGTCTCATCAAACAGAAGGCGTTTCCTATTTCTGTCTATTTTCCCCTGATAAGGAAAGGAGCGGAAGGTCATGGAGTGCAGTTACACATCCCTGCAGGGCCATAACAATACAGTTGGATCATGGCAACGTCTTACATGGGGCGAGACAGCTCAGCCCCTCTTATCCATTGCAGCTGCTGTAAGATGGATTCAAATTGAATTAGTATCGACTGTACAATGCTGGGGCTAAATTAAATTATGATCCTATCTACTCTATTAGTGCTTAATGAAGGCAGGGGATGAATTTCTAATACCAGTCAGCCCGGCTGCTTTTTCAGGGCTGTACCAATATTGATGCAGGGATTAAAGTCGCCTTCTGACAGAGGCATCTTCAGGAAGCAGAACCCTTCCCGCTTGGATGCTCATTAAAATGTCAATTGCTCTTAAGCCTCCTCTGTTCTCTGCTTGTTATTCTGTGCGGGTGAACGGGGCAGGATTGACAGCTGGGGAAGACAGAGGCCCAACTGGCTGGAGCACAAGCTTCTTCCAGTTGCTACCTGCTCCTGGGCCCCAACTGGCTTTGGGGAAGAGGTTTGGGGGGAC
>NW_005841833.1:1172986-1187398 GCF_000455745.1 Alligator sinensis | reverse complement strand
GAGTTTCGTGGGAACCTAGCTCTCTTGATGAAATCTCCGTGGGTTCTGGGGGTGAACCCTGATATTCAGGTCAGTTCACCTGACCTGAATATCAGCCCTAATAAAGGGTGTGACCCCTATGTGAGGGCCCTGAAACATTTGCTTTGTGATCTCTTCTGCACATGGTCTCCCTGCTGCACTCTCTCCCCTCCATGGCTGTAAGCAGTGGAAAGACCCTGGATGAATGCATCTCCTGCCCCCTTGCCCCAAATGCACATGGCCACTGCACAGGCCCTTCACTGCGGTGCATGAGGCAATGCTAACACACAGCAGAGGTGTAGAAAGGGCTCATACACTTGGATTTTGAAACCGAACAAAACCCAATAGGCTGAGAGGGTCGGATGGAAAATTTGCAACCCTGGACCTGCAGGGGAAATTGCCTTTTTTGTTTCCTCAGGGCCTTTCCATCCTGCTCTCACCCCCGCCACAATCAAGTCATAGTCTGGACGCCTTACTGTACTCCGTCTCACTCTTGTTGGTCGTGCTGAGCTTCTTGATGATCTCCTGCTTTTTGGACTTCACCATGGCAGAGTTGCTCTCGGTCAGTTTGCTGAAGAAGGCAGGGGGCTGGGTGTTGTTTCCTGGGGATTTGGAGCCCATTCTGCAAAGCAGGCAGCCATCAGAAACAGGTGCAGGGTGTGGGACTCGCATCTTCCTGTCTACAGAACCTCATCCTGGTAACGGCACTGCACCCAGAACCCGCCCCTACGCCATCCCGGGACCCGGGATCCCTGGCTTACACCACTGAGTCTGGCTGTTCTCACCAGCACTGTGCTTCAGGTACAATACGTGAGCCCAATGAAATGCTCCTAAATACTGATTAATGGCCGATTCCTCCCTCTTAAACCTGACCACAGACTGGCTGGGACACAAAACTCGTGGCTGGAAGAGAAGTTCTTCTGACCTTGTTATTTCTACCCTAGAATTAAAGAGCCCAACCAGATTCACTTCTCTGCCCTGAAATTCTCTAATATGGAAGTTGGTCCTATTTGCTCAACCCAGTTTTTAAGCAGACAGATGACATGGCCTCACAGGAGGGACTCAAGGCAGGTTGGTGCTTGCCAGGGCAGGGGGCAGCTGAACTAACGTGAGGGACTGACTGGTCTCTACTGGAACAAAATGGAGAAAGTTGGCTTCTACCCCTCAATCATGCCTCCACATACTCTAGCAGGAGATAACAAACCTGACAACAGTTTGGTACGGTTGTTATGGTACAACAGGCTCAGGCTCAGGCCCTGGCAGGCTTTCCCAGGGACAGTGGGAATGCAAACTTCTGGGAAAGGAGGAAGTCACTGCACTGCTTTTGTAGCATCAGGGTAGATAGCAAAGTCCCCCACTGCCTTCCCCCACTGTTGCCAGTTACCTTTGCTCCATTGGCTCTCCTTCCCGGTACAAGAGCGGGTATGAAGCACTCTTCATGTGCTCTGGCTCTCCCATGCCGTCTGGTGGCGACACAGGCTCGATGCCGTTGTCTGGTGCCCCCACTGCAGATGCTTTGCTCTGCTCGGGAGACCTGAGGATGGGGCAAGGAGATGCTGTCAGCCCATGGCAACGCTCTGAAATCCCCGCTTGGCCGGGCAGGGTGAAGGGGCCACGAGGGATTAAGAGGATCCGATAACACGGAAAGCTTCCTTGTGGGGCAAGGTGAAAGGATGCCATTCCCAAAGGAGTGGGTAGCACTGCCTGCTTCTGACAGTGTCCCTCACATCAGGAGGTTGGAGCCCAGAGGGACCCCCAGGGCTCCTGGTGGCTGTGGTGCCACCCTGCCCTGAGCCCAGAAGTACGTCTCTGGCACAGAAGGAACTAGGTGAGGCCAAGGCAGGTCCCATGGGAAAAAGAGCCAAGCTCAGGAAAGCATTGGGGCTGAGCCTGGAGGCCAGCATTTTTCTTGGAGGGCTTTGTCCAGGCTGGTAAAAGAAGGTGCTTTTTAAGAACAGACTAAAAATCTCAGCACAGACAGTGCCCAGCTGCAGTTTCCTTGCAAATCAGTGAGAACCCCAGGGCAGGAGCCTATGATTCCCATTGACCTGGGAAGCTTTTGTGAAGACAGCTTGCCCAGGCCACACCAGGACTGCTGTCTGTGTTGGCTCCCAGGGTAACACCTGCACCATGTTCCCCTGGGCACAGCCTATGTGAGCAGGCATGAGCCCCAACTCACAGACAGGGCCTGGAAACTGCCCCCCCACACCCTGCAACCTCACCTTTTGCCCCCTTCATTCTGCAGGGTGATTTTGGAGGCTGGCGTGTGCTCTTGGGGCAGCGGGAGATAGGCCTCACTGGGGGTGCGACGCAGGTCCAGCACGGGGCATGTGGCTCCAGGGAAGGAGTAGACAGGGGGCTGGATGTGGGGGCTGATCTGCTGAGGGTGATGGCGCGTGTAGTCTTGGGTGATAACCTCCTAGAGGAAGAAAGCCCTCAAGTCAGCAACTCAGTTTCTGGTCCCTCACAATAGCCTGTCTGAGTGGGAGAAATGGGGTTGGGTGGACGGGGCCCTTCTGGGATTGCCCGTGCCTTGTTTCTCCTCTCTTGGTGCATGAAGTGACAGGGTGGGCAGGGACCTCCAGGGTCCTCCATGGACTGCTGCAGAGCAAGGCATGGCACCAGCTCTCCCTACCCTCAGGTCCGAGGCACCAAGACTTCCGACTCTCCCCTCTGGCCCATCTGTTGCAGGAACTTCCAAGATGCTTTACGTCAGCTGTGAGGACAAACCACCCCCCACCCATGCTGCCCCAGGAGGGGAGGAGGAGAAAGAGGCTAATTACATTGATGTGCTGAGCCAGGGTGACGACCCGCTGATGCCCCTTGAGGTTCTGGGCCGAGGGTGGCGGCTGCCCCTGGGATGGCTGACCTTCGGGCAGCTGGCGCAGGTGCTGCATGTGAGCTCCTTCAGTCATCGAGGGCTTCAGAGCAGCTGGGAAGAGAAGAAGCAGCCGTGACAACACGGGGCCATGCACTCCCACTGCCCCAGCATGGCTTTCCATTTTCTCCATGTAATCACTTGACATGAGACCACTGATTCCTTACGAAAGGGTTAACCTGCAGCAACAGCGCAGCCTGCAGGGACACGACAGCGCTCGGGTGTAGGAGCTGGGAGTCACGAGCCCTGGCATACAGTCCCCAACTGCGCCTGTGACTTGCTGAGTGACCCTGACCAGGCCACTCATACTCCCTTGGTTTTCTCTTCTGCAAGATGGGCTTTCTGATATTCACTCATCGTGCATGGACCACTGAGAAGCTGGGAGGCAATGGGTGGGGTTTGGAAAAGACTCTGAAAAGCAGAAGCCACTTGTTGGCACCTAAGTGAGACCTCCCCCCTTTGCAGAGCCACTGCTCAGAGTTGGAGGCTGCTCAGCATTTCTGGTAAGGCTACGGGGAGGACAGTGGGCGAGCTCAGGTCCAGCTGGGGTTATTTTCCTGCCACAGTGCGAGCTCCAGCAAAATACACACAAGCAGGTGCAAGCAGACTAACAAGCCTGAGGAGGCCTGATGCTTCTCCTCCTGCTCATGTCTTCCCATCTCCCACTCCTCCCTCAACCTGTCTGCACTCCTCGGCCATGAAGGGAAACAGAGCCCTTTCTGCAGCCCTGGTCAGCAGGCCGTGCTGATACCCCACCCTGCCTGCTACTGGCTTTCTCTTGCATTTCCTCCCCATTAACACACAGCAGCCACCTGGACAGGCACTGGCCTGGCTCCCTTCTCTGTCTGCGAGCATCACCTAGAGGCCTTATGAGGACTTGCTGTGCTGGATGCTGCACAAATCCGTGGTGACACCTTCCCCAGGACAGCAGTGAGTCTTTGCAAGGTGTGCGCACTTGGAGAGGCCCCTCACAGACTTTATTCATGCAAGCTTCTGCTTGGTGGGACTGTCCGCTGCTGCCAGCTTCCATCAGCCTGCATCAGTGCAGGGAATACAGGTAGCCCACAGCTTAGGACTGCAATACACGGGCCCTCCTAATCCAGGAAAAGGACCCACCCTCACTCTTGAGGCTAGCAGCCTTCAACTAGGCTATGGGCTGGGGCACGGCGAGCTCCAGGTCCTATCATATTCCCCCTGCAGTAACAGCAGCCATGGCCCTCACCTTGCTGCTTCTGCCTCATGTCGTGCTCTCCGTGCCCTTTCTCCACGTCCTGCAGCAACTTTGCCCCTTTCTCGTGGGAGATGCTGGGTGAGCTCACGGGGCTCACTGCTTCAATGCCATCGGGGCTGTAGCCTCCGTGGAAGCCTGGGGGAAGGGAACAAGGGCCTTTATTCTGCAAGCTGCCTATATTCCAGCTCACACTACCTGCAGTGGCTGCCGCAAAAACAGGATCCTCCTATCCAGCAAAGAGGGGAAGGAAATCATTAAGCAACCTCTCAGGACAAGCACTGGCCCAGCAGTCGCTTCTACAGGTCTCCTCAGTATTGGAGGGGACAGTGCATTTTGTGAGCATGCACGAAGGAGCATCGCTTTCCACTCGCATCGCTGGGAAACTCAGGGGACAACCCCTGGGGACAGGAGAGACGGAGGGGAATGTGCACAGAGCCAAATTCGCTGCTCTTCACAAACATGGGTTCCACAAATACTGAAAAAATAATATAACATTTTCCTATAGAGCTGGAAACCCACCAAACAGTTCATCACTACAGCATGGGAACCAGGAAGCAAATCTGATCAGCATGGATTTGTATCTTACCCATGAGTGAGGTTCAATAAAATCAACCAAAGCTGTGCACAGCGTGGGAAGCACGCTGCTTTTACACAAAGCCAAAGTGCTGTTTCCACAGGTAGGTCTCCAAAGTGCATCACAAAGGAAAGCCAGCACTGCCAGCCCTGGCAACAGCGCATGCTCAAAAAGTGAGAGCCAGGCCTAAACGCTCCTAAAACTGGTTTAAAATTCCTGAACTGAAGTACGCATTTGCTTTCCTCTGGTTTCTGGAAAGGGGGTAATTCTGTATCTCCTACAACTGGAAAACCTTGAAGAAGACACTTGTATTTATCCTTGCCTGGATGTGGGGAAGAGGAAAACATGAGAAAGACCAGGAATGGTTCAAAAAGCTTGGCTGGGAAGGGACTGAGAGAAAAGACTTTACAAGGGAACACAGAGCCTCCTCCTAATTTTGGCTCTTCAGTTAGAGGAACACAGTCCTCCTGCTTCTTAGCCTAGGCAAGCAAATGTAGAAGCAGAACGCAGCCAGTCTAAGGGAACCTGTTTTAAAGCAGCGCTGCATGGCAGCACGGTTAGGTCAGGGTCCCTCCATCCTTCTGGTGGTGGAGCATTCTTGGCCGTGATGTGGGCTGTAAGGGCCCAATGGCAATGACTGGGATCACTGGATGAGGCAAGGGTATGGAAGGGGAGATTCAGAGATCAGAAAAGGTCTCCTCAACCCATGGCCTGCTCTGCATTTAGGTTACATGCATGGGGGTTTGCCACAGGTGCCCAATGGCAACACATACGAGGTGAGCAGAGATAATGCTGACTAGCACACACAGGCACTGGTTGCGAGCACACCAGAGTGGGATGCTTTGGGGGCAAAATGACAACTGTGGGCGTGGAGACAGACACACACCTGGGTACAGCCCCTCCTGGACAAATGCTACTGCACATCATGTCCTATGCTGCTGTGCTGGGCTGCTGTGTTTCACCTCCGCTATAACTGCATCGCATTTGTAAGCTAAGCCACCTCTGCCCCCAACACTGCCCATCACCATGGTATCTTCATGCTGATATATTATATTAGAGTCGAACTGAGAAATTCCTTTGCAAAGCACTTTGGGATTCATTAAATTCAAAGGTACCATCCAAGTCTAAGACGTCTTTGTGCAGCCGACAACCATCCTGTAGGGCCTGCACTTCCCTGCCCCAGTGCTGTTTGAATCACGACTCATAATTTTTTAGCACAGACGGGGGGTACAAACATATTTTTTCACTGCTTTAAAGGGGAGAGGGGAGGCTGCCCCTGAGATGCTCTCACCAGCAGTTACAACCCGACATTACCTCTGCGTGATCTTGTAATAATGTAAGTGCAGCTAAAACTTCTGGATCCTGACTGAAACTGGATTGGCGTTGGAGCAGTTTTGTTATACTCATATGACTACAGAATTATGCAGATGTAACAAGCTGCTTCACAACAGCTTTGATCAACGCAATTGTTACATCTGTCTATACCCCATACCAGCAATTCTAAGGTTTGTGAAATCATGGCCACCCCCAACCCCTTTAATAAATGAATTGAAGAGGGTCAGCAAAGAATTGGCAATGGGAAAATTAAAAGAGAGAAGGGGAAGGGGTAAAAGACCCTTAAAAAGAATTAATACAATTAAAAGAAGGCTGGAACAACATAAATGATTTTAAAAGGTAAATAAATGCATGAGGAAGTGGAAGAAGCCAATCACCAAAACGTGCAATTAAAAAAAAAAAAAGCTATATATATATGTATATATATATTGTTTTTAGGCCACGAACTCGGACTCTCACCACCCCCTCCAATTTCTTACCATCACTAGTGGAGTCGTTATTTAGCGAGCCTCTTTCTCGCTTCCCCTTATCGCAAGAAATTTGACGCATGATAATCACATCTATGAAGTTGGCCGCTGTCATGGTGGTCTTACCGAGTGCTCGGAGCTCCTGTTCCTGCATTGAAAAGGGTTTACTTTGACTCTTTTCTCTACTGTGCTGCTCATTGACCGAAGCTGCATGCTGCTGTTCCAGGGGTGGATGGTGCTGCTGGTTTTTCCCCTGTCCTCTGCTATACGGCTGAGAAGAACCTGGCCCAGAGACTGGTAAGGGCCTAGACTCCGTGGCTTTAATAGGTGAAGATGACTGTTCTAGGTGCGTCCCACTGGGCAGTTTTGAGGTGTATAAGTTGTTGTCAGTCTGAGGGCGTTCTACCTTGGCTTCTCGGGCCCTTGACGACTCTTTTTGCAAGGTGGATGGGTCCATCATGGCTGCGTAGCCGTCCATGGGCGAGCGCAAGGCAGATGCTGGGGGGAAGCCTGCAGAGCGTATTGGTGACGTGGTAGTGGTGGAGGAGGATCTGGAAGGCAGATTAAGAACATTTAAAAAAAAAAAAAAAATCAATGGATAATAGAACCACGGGGCAAAGAGAAGCAGCAGCTGTGAGTCTAACCCAGCCCTCAACTCCCCAGATAGATCCTGCTATCAGAAGCAGATGCAGGCAAGGTTGTGAGCGAGCGGGCCTAGCTCAGGTCCCTGCTGCAAGTGATTCCTGGTCTGCACCGGCACTGTGAAAGACGGGAATCCGGCCCTCCATCGATCTAACCAGTGCAGCTCATTCCCCATTTGTACTTGCGACCTCAGGCTGTGCTGCCCATAAGGAAGGCACAGGCACAATGGGGCATAATACCAGAGTCCATCAGGAGGGCTGCCTTTGGCTTCCCGCTAAGGACCAGCTTGGAGTAAAAATCCATCGATGGCACCAACTGCACATCAGATGAAGTAAGCTTGTGCTCACAAGAGCATATACACTTCTGATTCAGCTAGTCCATAAGGTACATCTCTGCCTTGCCTTCTACCAGCTAAATGCACATTTCTGCCATGACTGTCTCCGGGATAATCACTGCGCAAGACTATCAGCTGGAAAGAAAAAACAACAACCTTTACACAGCAAACTGCTCGTTCAGCCCCTGGCTGAAGAAGAACAGAGCTGGGCTCTGGTTATACCCATTTGTTTAATTCTTGGCAGCACCTTCTGGCAAAAGACATTGGGAGAGGAAAAGAACCTGGTTTCAAAGTTGGACCCAACATACTATCTCCGGCTAGGGCCTAGTCCTGCCCTCACTGAAATCAAGGGGAAAAAACCCTCCCTCTGAGTCTAGCACAGCAGGATTAAGAGGTTTAACAGCCCCAAACCCTCCATGCCCAGAAGAGGGAAGCAAGCAGCAAACCCCATACGTACCGCAGGACCGAGGGGGTGGGGCTGTCCGAGGACAGGATCTTCATGCCTGTGTTGTGGAGCACGCTGGGGCGCTGCTGGACAGTGTCGTGGGTGCGGGGCGAGACGGGAGAGTGCTGGTGGCTGTGAGAGTGCGCGGATGAACGGCTGCTGCTCTGCTCAGTACCTGTAGAAACGCAGCGGAGAATCTGATCAGGAAGCAGATGTGGAAAGCCAAGGGGCCGGGGGAAGACCGGGCAGAGCAGAGACCTAAGCCAGGTGCACTCGGAGAAGTCTTCAGCTCAGGTCCCTAGTGGGTGAGGTCTGTGCCTGGGGCTCTTCCATGCCTACCTGGCCTCCAGATGGGGGCGTGCTCCACTGTGGTGGCTGTGAGCATGGATTTCTCCCGCTCCCTCTCGCGTTCCCGCTCCCGCTCTCGATCCCGCTCCCGCTCGGAAGCTGACACTCCCGTCTGCTTGGCCAGGTGGGTGGGGCCTCCTGAAATTCAAAGAAACCCAAGTCATATCATCGGCACAGCCCACTTCTAGTGCCCTGGAATGGGAAAACCAAAAAACCAATAAAAAACTATGAACGGTTTGGTTTGGAAAACGTCGGGTTCGATAAAGTAAACTGTTCATCGCTGTGTTCTAGCACGTTTCACTGAAAATAATGAACAATGACGCAAACTGACAAGAAGTGTCAGTAAAAGCTGCTATTAATAACACTTCTTAGTTATTTAACTAGTCCTAGGGTTGAAAGGGACTTCAAGGGTCATTAAGACCAATCACAATAGAGTACTATAACACAGCAAGAGTCGAAGATGCTAGTATTTTTAGTTCATTCTATAGCTGAAATAATTAAGGACAGCTGCTACTTAGGCCCTATTGATACACCTTTTCTTCTGTTCTAGAGCTAAGTGTGTAACGACAGACCAGTTGGATACACTGCATTACAACACAGGAACAGGCGATACCTATCCAAAGACCTCTCTCTCACTGGGGCTGTTACTGCTGGCAACAGGAAATAATAGAAAAATATAAGCAGGAGTAACTTAAACAGCAGCTTTCGGCCATGAATGCCAACAGATAGTTTGAGGGGCAGCACCCCTTACCACCACGAGGCTTCATTTGTGTAAGGAAGGTGCTCTCAGGTAGAGACAACAGTCTGAACTACAAAGAGAGGCTGCAGAATCACCGCTGCAGGTTCACAACCAGAAGCCCAGAGGCTTCAGATGGGTTTTCAGTCTGCTGATATGGACCCTGGGCAAACAACCAAGGGCATTTCTAGTTGGCAATGCCTACATTGTGGCCTTTACCTGGGGAGAGCGGGGAGCTGCTGTGTCGGTTGCTGAAAGCTTGTGGGGTGCTGTGCATGTAGGTGATTCGGTCCATGGGGGGGGCAGAGGTGCCAGGTGTGGGTGGTACGAGGACAGGCAGGTGTGGCACTTGAGACAGGTCGATTATTCCTGCAGAGAGAATGGAAAGGCACATCAGGATGATGACAGGGGTCACAGGGTTCAGCCATGGCAGCAAGGTCTGAGGGGAGAGACCTACAGCACATGCCTCCCTATGGTGGCTGCTAAGGGGACAGGACTGAGACAGCAGGCAGTCTGAAAAGCTATTTTCTGAGCTGTGTTGATAACTGTGGAACCAGAAGACAGCCAGGGCGAAAGCCCCATACAGGGTCCCAGCATGTCACCTGGCCACCACAGAAATCCTGCGTCTCAGGTGTAAATGCCACCTGTGCTTCACTCAATGCCCTTCACCCAGCGTGGACAGTGGAACCCGGCGCGATGCCCCTGGTTAATGGAACAGCCTCTCTTGGGTCTGAACATTGTAAAGCTCAACCCTTCAGCTCCCACTCCCACCAAACGGCAGGCCTGGCTACCTGACGCAGACACGCAGTGACACCGAGTGGGACCATGGCTGCTACTAATTTAGGCTCCACTCACTAACAGTGCAACAAAATACGTGCACACAGGGATGCACGGACAGCACGCGCTTCTCTTATCAACCCCCACGCAGCACTCAGAGAACATTTTTTTTTTCCTTTTACTCTTGAAAGAGCTCTCCAGGCACGTAAGGGCCAGATTGTGGGATCCTTTCCCGTGCCAGCAGCATCACCGAAGTCAACGGGGCTGCTTTTGAAAGTGCTTCCCACAGGGAGCAGCAGCTCCACAATCTGGCCCCGCACTAATTAATCCTTCTGCCTTCCCTGAAAGCTTTCCTCGCCTCGTTTCCAGGGAGCAGATTCAGATCTGGTCCTCCATTCTATCAACGTCCCGGCTTGCAACAGCACCTATCTGGTTCAAGTTCATGCTCTGTTGCTCCCTTGTTCAGCTCTAAATGGCATGGTCCTATTAGCTTCTAAGATACCTGCCACCCATCCTGTGCCTGCCCAGCTATGGGTGATGGGAGAAGAAAAGCAGGGCAGAGCAGAAATGATGATCTCACGAGGTCCCTTCCAGCCCTAGACTTCTGTGGATCTGTGAGGGTACACCCATGTGTGACCATCAGAAAGAAAAGCCTTGCCAGCAGTTAGCTGCAAAAAGGTCTAAGAAGAGTTCAGCCCAAGGAATCCCAAAGCGACTTACACTGCAGATACAGGAATCATTTCACTTGCCACTCATAATCAGCCCCTTTTTGGGGGTGGGAGGTGGGACAGAGTGCGGCAGCTGATTCACAGCCAGCAGCAACTAAATAGTTTAGGACAGGAAGTGAGAATCAGGAATGCACCCAAGTCTGCAGGGCACTGTAGGGAGACGGAGTCTAGCCAGAAGGGGACCAGGCCTGCAAAACAATGCTGCAGGATCCTGGATGACCCCAAAGGCTGGGAGTTCGGGCGGCTCGGAAAGACGGCTTCAGCAGCAGTCACCGGCTGCCCTCTAGAGCTGGACTGCGGCATTGCCATCAGGATCAGATGGGAGCAGAAAGCACCCTCACCTCTCCCTACAGAAGCGGGTGGATGGATGGGGACAGCCTCTCATCCAAGTTCTGACCAAGCCTAGCCTTCTTCAGCAGGCAGCGGCTCATCAGATCACAACCCAAGGTCATACAGCTACCTCTAAAGCAGCCTCAAGCAGCCTAACCTCTAAAGCAGCCTCAAGAAACCTAACCTGCTGTCAAGAACAGCAAGAAAATAACTTGTCTCCATGCGGAGCATTCAAGGACTCCGGAACCATCTGAAACCAAAGTATTTCTGCACTTCAGGGCTATGCCACCAGCTTGATTTCTACCACAGAACCAGCAACGACTCCTCCACAAGGGACCTTCCCCCGAGGCAGACCGTGGGCTGCGTTGCCCTCAGCACCTTCAGACCTGACTGAGCTACATCCTTCGAGAAGGAAAAACAGCCACCCAGGAACCCCGGACAGCTTCATACTTCGAGGACCTGCTGCATAGTTGAGAGCCAGAGAAGGCTCGCGAGGGGAGAGTCCGCGCAGCATGTCTGCCCGCTGCACCATGGCTGAGGCGGCGGCAGCGTTGTGGTGCATCTGCTGGGAGGTAATGTAGTCATTGATGATGGTCTGCCTGTTCTCCATGGCGGCTGTGTCTGGGTACCCTCGGATGAGGTATGGAGGGTAGAGGTGGGAGTATGTTGGGCTCGGAGCAAGATGCCTGGGCAAGTAGTAAGCAGCAGCTGAAAGGAAAGATTTAAACAGGTCAGTCTCCCCTGAAACATGGGCTGAGAAGCAGGCTCAAAACCTCACAAAAAACATGAAAATACTGGTTTTACATGGTGGGCTAATTCAGGGACTGGTAGAGGCCTGATTCAGCAAGCATGCGGGCTCTATCCATCTGCCCTTCATGCTGGGGGACGGCTGTGCAACACCAGTGAGCCAGTACCCTGCTCACCCTGCCCTAGTTGGCTACCAGACCTCGGACATCAGCTACTGAGGGCCCAAGGGTGAAGGAAGCCAGGAGGGCTTTTTAGCTGCCTCAGGGACTTAAAATGGGAAAGTCTGCACTGGCACTGTGCCTGCTGAAAAGATGGGGAGGTACTCAGCCAAGATGAGGGGGGAGCTGTGTTGGATGAGAGCTCACATGAGAGATGGCTGTAGGCAGCAGAGGCTAATCACGGAGCAAGGCAGGAGAGTTTCAAAAGTTGTGAAATGGGACTGCTGAAAGCCAGAGGATAGGAGGTTTGGCTTCATCTCACTGTGTAGCTCACAACAGACTGGGCCAGGCTTCAAGTCTCTTACCCTGCTGTAAATTCAGAGCAGCCCCCGCCCTCCGTCTCTGGGGTGGGCATAGGCTGGATTTACAGAGGAGAGCGGACAGCAGAGTGACTGCGTGCTTCCACAGCCAGCCGGGGGCTGCTCGAGGCAGCTCGCGCCCCCAGAAACGAGTACCTGCTTCCAGTTGGATTCCCCTGGGGATCGCGGCAGGGTCGAAGGCCAACGGGATGTGTCCCCGGTACAGGTCGACGCCGCTCACTCCCCGCAGCAAGTGTTCGTACGGCGACATGGGGTGGTGGTGGTCCGAGACGGTGGCGTGAGGGGACTTGGAGCTGGACATTTCTCTTGGCGTGGGGGTGATCTTTCTGTCCTGGGACACTGGCTTCCCAGAAGTGATACTCCCTGCAGGAGCAAAGGAAATGAGTCAGAGGAGCCAACGCTCGCAGCCAAACTCTCTGCTCAGATGGGCATGCCTGGCTCCCGCGGAGCTCAGGGGAGCCTTCCTTCCTCGCGCCATTGTTTTGATTTCACAGCACATTGTGCGAGCGCCTGGGGGCCTCGGCGAGGTGGAAGCCTCATTGTGCTGTGCGTCCGAGGGGAGAGTTT
Source organism: Alligator sinensis (assembly GCF_000455745.1). NCBI lineage: Eukaryota > Metazoa > Chordata > Crocodylia > Alligatoridae > Alligator > Alligator sinensis. The sequence continues at coordinate 1,174,703 of NW_005841833.1, read as the reverse complement.
GGTGCGTGGTTTGAACAATTGCCTCTTGGGCTAGAAACCAAGGCCCCCGCCCTGGCGCACGCATTGAGCCTGATGTAAGAGGGAGGCAGCTGAGACGGATCTGTTCACATCTCCTGGGCCCACTTCTACCCTCAGCGCACCCGCTTTTGTGGGCTCCAATAGGAACAGCCTACACTTTGCTGCAGCTGGTGCCTGCCCCATGGTACAGCACAGCACATGAAGTAGAGGGTGGGATTTCCAAAAGCACAGAGTACCTTACGTGGTCATGCCCCATGGAAGGGCATTTGCACCGACTCTAATAAGAGCGCTCCACATCCACTCTGCCCAGCAGCTTGTGCTGAATCTCACATGCTCTGCAAGATCCCACCCGTCAATCCTACCCTACTAACTGCACGGAGCTGGATGCAGTAGATGCAAGAAGCAACCTGCCAGCTCACACATCCTTTGGTAACAGCAGTCCTGACAGCCAGACCTCCACAGAGGCAATGAGAAACATGTCTGGGGGGGTGCGCAAATATATGGACCTGACCTATCACCTGCAGTGGGGTTGGGCTTACTTTTGTCAGATGAAGGAACAAAGTTGGCTAAACTACAACATCCGTAGAAGGAAAGGGATGGAGCAGTCCTGTCACTGAGGGCCAGGGAGCTGGGTCCGAGGGGCTGCAACCCCCTCGGTTGCATCAGAGCCAGGGTAAAGGCTCTGGAGGTCCTGGTTTCAGGTTGTGCTCAGACTACACCTCTCCAGTGATATATCCCCAGCAAATGCAAAGCACAAAACGGCCAATGCAAACCCTCACAATCCTGTTGACCCCAGAGGCGAGTACGCTGGACGAACGTGCCCTTCTGATGCTGCTGGAGAAACTTGGACAACCACAGAGCCCTGCTGCCAGCGATGGCCCCATTGCTTTGCTCTGCCAGTCACCAAGTGGTTAACGTTACAAGACATAAAACCTGACCCTGACATCAAAACAAAAGTGATGAAATGGGGCCCAGGTGGCTCTGACACCGGCTGTCCTCCTGAGCTCCCCGGGAGTTGTAAACACTTTCGTAATACATGGAGAAGTGCCTGGAAGCATGTCAAGTTGTTCTCACTTCCCTAACTCAGTGCTTCAGTGGTGCAGGGGTCTATTTCTGGACTGGAGAACGGGTGGGAAGGGCGGCGGGCCCCAGGTTGGCTCATCTTAAGGAGGAGCCTTTCCACCGGTCCCGAGAGCCACCCTCTCCCATTGCGGGCACAGAAATGGACCATTTGAGCCAGGTGGCTGATCAAAACAGCTCCGATTCCAAACCCATGCAACACGCCACGTGGAAACAGGCTGTGCCCCCAGCAGCATTCGGAGGAATGAGACAGCGAGTCATTTCCCAACAACAAATACATGCAAGGAAGACAGATCCGCTCGCAGACGGGCAGCGAACCAGAACGCAGACGATTCCTTGGGAGTTACTCGGCCAGCTCTCATTCAGACAATGAAGCTAAGGATGCTCCGTTTCACTGTCTGCGTCTTACGTGCTAGCCCCAGTCAACTCTGCTTGGGTTTCCAGCACTGCAGGGGATGCTTAAATCTCCTTGTGAAACCGCTGTTGTTGACAAAAAGAACCATGGAAACACTTCAGGATGTATTAACCTCCAACTCCCTCCATTTGAACAAAACCTCAAGTTGGCATTGCTGCTATAAATCAAGCTTGCCATGGACGCAGAGGGATGATCTAACTGACT
>NW_005841833.1:1157856-1172976 GCF_000455745.1 Alligator sinensis | reverse complement strand
CGGAAGAGCTGCCTTCCAACTCACATAACTGATAATAGGCTTCATTTTTTCAGACTTGGCTGCACAGTGTTTGCTGACCACTGGCCTGTCCTTTTCGCACACGCACCCTGTAATCTAGCGTGACACAAAATTGCACCTCTCTGCTGGAATTTAAAAGAGTGATTCCACTTTTTAACTGGGAAACCACCAGCCCCTCTGGCCATAACTCCCTGCTCCAGCCAATGTGGCACATTCGCCACGTGTGGAAATCGAAGAGAGAACAGCTGGTCAACGGGATTTTTTTCTTCCTCCTGAAATAAAGCACCTTGTTCGACTGTTGCAGCTGATCTCTCCAGAAAGGGACCTCAGAGGCCAGTCATGCAGAGATGGAGGAAGCTGCACCTCACCTGACTTGGGCATCAGGTTTGGTGCCAGGCAGAGCAAAAAAGAAATCTGCCCTAAAACAAAAGCCCCAGGGGTTCCCAAGAACAGGAGTTACCTTCATGCTGCCTTGGGGTGGATTCCCTTGTGGATACTGGAGAACCTCTGTGCAGGTGACTACTGAACGCTGTCCCGTGGGCTGACTGGTGGTCCTCATAGGCGAGAGGGCTATGGCGAGGCTTTCCAGGCTCAGGCACAATCACCGGGGCTCCCCGGGTAATTGAACCTCCAGAGTTTGTCACCGAACTGGGCCGGCTTTTCACGCTCTCCTCGTAACAAGCCCTCTCTAGATTGCGTGGGTCCTGCATGACGTCCAGTGAGTGCACAGAATGAAAAGTCCTCCCTGGGCTACCGATAATGGAGCGGACGTCATGCTTTTTGGCACTTACTGATGAAGGATTGTTGTCGTACTTCAGTGGGGTACCCTAGGGAGAGACAAGGCAGTGCAGAGGTCACAAAAGGGTGCATGAGGGGAAGGAAGCAGAATGGGAGGAGGTCAGAGGAGATCACCACGAGCTTTCTTGGCCCATGCTCAGCTTGGGGCACTAGGGACAGGACATTTAAAAATGCCTAGCAACTCGAAGACAAACCTCAATGATCTTCAACAGGACCTGCTGTTTTTAGGGCATGTCTGGGCCACTCACTGCTGGTGTTGGGAAGCTCCAGGCTAAGATAACTCCAAGTCTGCTCCAAACACGCTGCCTCCCAAACTGGAAGTAGTATAGTTGCCTTAGGCTAGAGCTCAGTGCACCATAAGTTTTTCTGCCTGGTAACATAACTGGGAGGTCCAGAGCTACCCTTAAGTGCTTTGGAAAATCCCACTCTATGTAAATAATAATGACTATGTTGTCTAGAAGCCCCAGGGTGACATACGGGAGGAGCACGGTGCAATTATGCAGCGGGTCAACCGTGGCTGAGTTTCCTATTCCCTGGGGGAACGGTGGAAAGTCACCATGGAAAGTAACCATTAACTATGTCTGCACCCAGCATGCTCCTTCTACCACGCACCAGAGAACTAAGCCAGAATCAACTGTCACAAACACGAATAGCTGCCGTGGAAACGTCTCAAATATTTTGAGTCTGCAACAGGAAATGTGCACCCAGCATTTGCTCACCAACTCCTAGAGCTGGCCCTGTTGGTTATCACTGACCCAGGTAGGAGGAAAACAATCCTGTTCTCAGTAATCTCTATATAAAAGCCGGAGTCATTCCCAGTCAGCAAATTTACGCTGGGTTTAGTGAGATGGCTGTGTTACCGACAGCAGAATGTGACCCGGCAAGTTTACACATGCCGTTTCCAACAGAGAGCTTAGAAAGAGGCACTGTTGCTTAGAGGAGCCAGTATTGGGATCATTCATTTGATCCAGTTTTAAGAGGCGGCAGGTAAGGCTGGCGGAGAAGAAGAAGAGGGGGCCAGACACAGAGAACCTGGATCTGACCACCCTCTGCTTTAGGAAACAGAAGCTTAGCTGATGACGCCTCTGTGAAACAACAATTTCTACCCTTCTCCACCCCGAGTTTAACTCTGAAACGTCTTCCAGCAGTCTATGCAAATAAGCTCATTAACTCAGAGCTTATGGTCGTAGTCACGTCCTAAACTCCCCGACGGGGGAATAACAAAAAGAATCGCCAAAAATTATAGCTGCTGTTTGCGCTGACTTTAATCCCAAGTGGGAAACCTGACTGAAATTGGTCTTGGGCCCAGGCCTAGCAGAGGAGAATGGTACGTGTCACCCTTCCCCATCTTGACGACCCACCCACCGTGCATTATGCCGACCCACCCACCATGCATCATGCCTACTCACCCACCGTGCATCATGCCAACCCACCCACCGTGCATCATGTCCACCACCCACCGTGCATACCTGTGTAATGGAGCCTTCCTTCAGAGGCCTCGTGGCTATGGGGATATCAGGCGTGCGCCTTAATTCCTCCCTGGGGATCTCATGGATTGACCTTCCTGCTTCTTTCACTGTGGCCACCAGCCCCTCGTGGGCTGATTTCATTTTCAAGGGCGTGAGGCCCTCGTGAGGCCGCCCCTTGTAGGGGTCCGATAAGTCCCTTGGCGGAGTGTTTTCTCTCTTGAGCTGCTTGGCTTCTCTTCTGAGGTAGTCCTCATGGGCCTCCACATAGGATCGAGGTATTCCTGCACCCCACCCAGGAAAGACAAGGCTCTGTCATGGGTTTCCAAAAGAAAAAGACCCCAGCGGGCTGACTGCTGTGCTGACAGACCCCGTAGCAGCAGTCTGTCACAGGGGTTTACAGGGTTACCGTGCCAAGAGCCCAGGCAGCGTGACCCAGCTGATACTGCCTTGCTGGTGCCACGCGAGGTCTGACGCCTGGCACGGAGGATTTTGCAGAAGTGTTTTCTGCTGGTCTGGCTCTGCTCTCCCTGAAGCCATGGGAGAAGGGGGTGGGGGGTCCCACCACTACCCAAGGAGCTCCAGAACGATCATTACCTTCCTGGCAGCATCTCCCAAGATCCCCATGTGCTAGCAGTGCCCCTAAAGTATATGGGGAGAATGACACCACCACCAGTAATATGATGAGTGGTGCCAGGCCCACGAGAATGCCTGGTGAGAGCAGGGCCAGGTCCTTGCTGAATGCCTCTGAATATCTCACCCTGCTAGACAGGTCTGCTTGGGGCCTGTGGACCAACGTGGATGGCAGGATCCACGGGCAAGGCCATGCTGCACATCGGAAAAAAAATCTCCCATTGTGCCCTGCTCGTTTCCACCCCAACCACTTCCCTAGGTGAGCTGCACGGCACTTGCCAGACTTACCTTGTGTGATTGAGCCCCGGATATGATGCTGTTCCTTTAAGTTGTGGGGACTGTCTGGGGGGATGGCTCTGCCCATAAGACCTAGAACAGGCCAAAGAGGTAAGTCAAGTCAGAGAGCAGCCACAGAGACTTGATCTTTGAGAGCAGGCTAGACAGACACTCGGGCGAGCTGTTTTAGACAAAGATGTTCCTCCTGCCTTGTGCAGGGAGTGGGACCAGACGGCAGCCTGAGGTTTCTCCAGCCCTGGTTTTCAGCGATTAAACTGCTCGCATTTTCACTGTATTTCCAAGGGCCACAGTACAGAAGCAAGTCACCTGAGCTGTTTGCAGCACCTGGGATGGGATCAGTTCTCAAGGGCTAGTCTGATTCTCCCCTTTTCCTCAGTTTATTTTGTTTTTCTGGAACCAGAACACCTGGGCTGTCAGCTTCCTCTGCTGTCCGGTCACTCTCGCTGCCTTGTTTCCCTGCACTGGCTCAGTGTGAGCCTCTTTGGAAGCACTGCAGTGGAGCACTTAAAGAAGAGCTTGCAGATTCAAAACCATCATTACTTCTTGGCAGTGTCTCCCCAGAGCCCCATGTGCTAGCACCATCCCAAAAGCATACGGGAAGAATCTGACACCACCAACAAAAACATAATCCAAACTAGCCATTTGAGAGAGATTAGCCAAAGTAATTAGAGGCCTGCAATTAACACTCCTCTTTCTTTTTTTTTTAATAAACAATTAACCTGACTTTGCCCCCTTGTAATTTTCCCTTGCTCTTAAGCGAATGAAGATGCCACTGTAAGAATGCAGAAGCCACGCCGATAAATGAGACACTTGGACCCAATCCTACAAGTAGCCCCACTGAAACTAGTTTCACATGCAGACGAGTCAGCTACATGCATGCTCTTGGAAGACTCTGAACCTGGCTTTCCCTTAAATGGGTTCTCCAACTTGGTATCGGATCAATTATTCCTCGTCTTTTGTAGATAAATCTCCCAAGGACACTTCAAATCCCAATCATTCGTAAAAAAGTCTTCTGGGGAGGGGGGTTTACAGCTAGATGATGCCCCTTTAACACGGTCTTTCGCTGGACTCCCTAAAAATCCCAGCCTGGAGCTGTAGTTTAGTGCAATCCAAACCAGTGATCTCCAAACCACAGCTCACAGGTAACATGCTGCCCACCGACTCTGGTATGGCTTGTGGCCAAAGGAAATGAAGACGTTAAACTGAGTTGATGGCGAGAGCCAAGTGTGATGCTAACCATTGGCTCTTACTTGCCTAGGGGCCAGCAAAACGTAGAAACCAGTGGTCTAGACATGTTTGTAGGGGCCTGTGGCACTGTTATTAAGAAGAATGATGAATGAAGACCTCTTTTGCTTTATGATCCTGTTCATACAAACCTACAATTATGGCACTTGCATGTGCATGTATACACGCATGTATTTGCAAGTCTGCGTGTGCACTCCTCCCACATAGGGTGCTTCAGTCAGGCTTATTTTAGGTGAAGGGAATTAGGAGCAAGAAACAATACATCGCATCCCCATGAGAGAGCAAGCATCATGCGCATCTCTTTTGCAACAGGCTGCAGAAAGTCCCCGGAGTCGCCAGGCTGCTGATCTGGCACTGCCAAGAGACCCCCCCACCACAGACTTGCCTTCGATGCTTGCAGATGACATGTCGCGGGCCGATAAGCCCCGGCCGATCCTCCCCTCCATCATATCGTAGGTCCGTTTGGTACCCGTGGTCTCGTGGGAGCCACCAGAACTCCGGCCGTCCTCCTTGGGGCACTGGGAAGCAGCGACGCCACCTAGGAAACAAAACAGACGTGAAGGAGCAAAGCGGCCTCGAAAGGGAGGAATGAATGAGCAAGGCTGTTTACTGTAACTCAGGCCAGAGGGTCAAGGCCCTTCTGAGCAACAGCCCAGAGCTCTCACAGCCCAAACCTTGTGAGCTGTGAGAGCATTACAGCATGGGACGGGGTTCCAGGAAAATCAGCCGTTGCCTCCTCCCTGCCTGCCCGATTCCAAACACTGTGGCCTCATGCTTGGACAAGGGTGTCTGTTTTCCCCACTGTCCAGACATAGTCAGCGAGACATTTGGGAGCAAATCCAGCCCTGGTGCAAGCAGCTGCAACTCTCCCGGCTATTGGTCCCTGGACTCGTTTCTCGAACGTACCTACTGTGTGGGATCCTGTCCAGCCGCCTCAGCAGACACTGGGATATGCTCCCGGGGATAAAAGTAGGCAAAAGGGAAGAAGCAAAGCAGAAAAACACCCAAAGCAACCGAATGCGTTTTGACGTTCAACAATCTCATATTATTCTCATCTGAACCTGCAGCTGAACACTGTGCTCGCAGACACAGAACAGCGCAGAACACAGAACACGCAGCGGAGAACGTGAAACATTTCACGCAAAGACAGAGGGCGGCAGAAGTGTGATGTGAAGCAACGGAGGCGACCCCATCCCACGTGTGACCTTCTCTTTGCTTCCAACCATTCACGTTCTCATGCACAACCCTAAGGTCTCCAAATGGCCCAAGCCAACTGGGTTACCAAGACCATCTCCATGCCAGCGCAGGTCTTCTTGCTGCTCTGCCGCGTCCACTCAAACGATGGGCCTCCTACTCTTACTCCCATGAGACCGTTCCACTGCCTCAAAAATTCATGATCTCTCCCCGCACTGGATTTGCCCCAGCAAACCCACTGCACCAGTACAATCTTATCTTCTCCATAACGTGCTGCAAGCTGTGAAATTTATACGGCAGTTTATGATGCAGCTGAATGCGCCGTGTTTATATAACTAGCTCCAAGCTACAGAGTTGGCTCGCAGAGATATATGCTTTGCCCATTATCTCTGGCCCCGTCTATGCAACTGAGGAATGCCAGTGCCCTGATCCTCTTCTTTCATGTACACAGAAACTTGGAATTATACAATTAGAGAAAACACTGGAGAAGACAAGAAACATTTGTTCGGTCACGGAGAGTTTGGGAACAAAAGTTCTTTTCTGTGAAGCCTGTCATTAATAAAATGGGATTATTACAATGTAACACCCACGATCACTTCCTGCAGTCAGCAGGCAGAGGGTATGGGGGCAGATTTGGGGAAAAAGAGGACTCTCTCTGCTCAGATTGATTTGGTAGGAGAAAAAAAAAATTGGCGGCTGATGTTCAGAAAGCAGCCTAGCATCTTGAGACACACGAAGGGGGTAATGTTCCTGTATCCTGTCATCAAGGAACATCTGCTCCAAATTGGTTCTTCTGCAAATAAAAAAACCCAACCCTGTCCCTGGATCTCTTTGTTTCATGGAGAAAAAGGGGGAGGGGAAGGGAGAGGAGGGTGCACGGGAAGAGAGAGAGTAAAAAGAAAGAAAATCGCTCCGAAAACACGTCCCTTTCCCCACAGAAGCCATTAGCAATCACATGCAGAATGAGAATAACCAATCTAGCACAATTCAGCTTGCACATGCTACAGGATTTCGTCTCATTAGAGCCCTTTTATTTTTAAGCACCCTCATGACACTGAAGAACTTGCAATTTTTTTCCTCCTTGCCAGAATTCATAATCACTAACCATTTAATTTAATTTTTTTTTTAACTCCTTTGCTTCTGGATCTGAAACCTTCCCAGGATTGAGGAGGGGACAGGAGACGGTCAAGACTTTTGGGATCCAAGCGCCTTAGCCCTATGTGTCCAGCAAAGAGCGGAAAAGCCACCACATGCATGAATCATTTGTCCTTCCCAGGTGGCCTCGTCCTCGATATCATAATGCTTTGCTAGTACTATTTGTGGGGAGGGTGAAGGGCAGGCTAAACACCTGCGAGACAGTGACACATGCATAGCAGCTCTGGTGGAGGAGGCGTATTAATGGAGCCCAAGAGAAGCCACAAATGTTAGTTCCCTCATCAAATGTGAACTAATGCCATGGAGGATCACCGGCGTCAGAGATGTGCAAGGCCTGGCGCACGCAGAGCCCATCTCTCTCCCCTTGCCAGCCACAGCACACCTGACCTTAGGCCTGGAAACAGCCAGAGACTAACTCTGCTCTTGCTCCCTCTGGTCTTGGACAGAGCACTCACCTTTCACTGCTGAGCCCTCTCCCCCATGCCATCACCGTCATTAGTGTCTGTATTACAACCGCATCTACAAGCTCCAGGTAAAATGGAGGTTTCCCAGTGTACCACAGGGGATGGACACAGCGCTGGAGAGCTGGCAAGCTAAGACGCCGAGATACACCAAGAACAGGGTGGGAAACGAAGGCATGGACCAGCAACACAAGGGCCCTGGGTCATGCAGCCAGTCTGGGAATACAACCCGTCTCCATCTCCTGCATTCCCACGTGGATCGCCAACTGCTGCCCACGCAGGTTGATTAGTGATTGCAGACCTGCCCTGAAGGGTAACACCTACCGCGACTTCCCTCTGGATGTGTTCAGGGCCAACTGGCCCCATGCCTGAGCTGCAGTCACAACCTGGGCTGATTGGGCTGAAGCTCGGAGGTGAGCAGGGCAGCCCAGCTCCCCCGCTGCTGCACTGCTTATTAGACCAGCCTGCTTCATCCCAAGCACCGGCTGCGGGCAGCTCGTTAGGAAGACAGCCCTGAAACGCTTCCTGCATTGCTTTCTGGCCTCAGCTGTGCCAAGTATCCCAGAGACCAGGCTGCCACAAGTCTCCCTGAGCGACACTTCCTCTCCGGGACAAAGGGAACGACTGAACGCGAGAGGAATGGCAATGGGGTGCGTGCACTGGGTGCAGCGGGCATGGCACGCAGCGCTCCTCCAGCCTGGCACCGGTGAGCCCAGCCGAGGCCATAAGGCTGGAGTCAGAAGCCAGCCAGCGCGTAGGATTTTAACCCTTCCCCTGCCAGCCCCCTCCACCAACCCAGCCATTCGGCTGAAACCAGGGAAGGTGCGGTGCTGCGGGGTGCCCAGCTCGGGCTGCCTCCCTAAATCCTTGTAAGGTCTGCTATTCAGTGCTGCTCCCAAGCACCTGGAAACCTTCCTGCCAGAGTCCTGGTGGGAAGGGAGGGGTGCTCAGCACTTTGGAAGCCCAGATGGGAGCACGGGGCTGGGAATCAGGCCTGCACCTGTTGTTTGCTAGCAGTTGGCTGCCCGGTCGGCTCAGCCCCCAGCCTGCCCCCACCGGTTAGCTCACCGCAGCACGCAGACAGCAGCCGATGGAAAATAAAACCCCCTCACCTGCAAGGAGGGCAGCAGGAGAAAGGCTCCCCATGGCAGCACGGCTGGGCAGGGAAAGAGCCAGCACGGGGCACCCTTTCTCTGCCATCGCCTTCCTCAGTCTGAGGCCAGCCAGCTTTGGAAACTAGGGCTCCCGGTCAGCGGCAAAGGCATGACATGCCAGGGGTTTCGCTGTTAAGCAGGCCACGGGGGGGGGGCGACGGACTAATGCGTGGAGGGACACTGCCTGCTGGGGAGGCCAGCCGGTTGTGGGTGGGTAACGCAGCAGCAGATCCAAGAGATACGCTAAGAGGCAGCGGGTGTGCCTGAGATTAGCATCTGGTCCTCAGGCACCTCTGCGTTAGATTCGGCACAGATCTGGTGCCACGCTGCAAGGCAGATCTCCATGCTCCTCCTGTGCCAGGTACCAACGCACTCCCAGGTCCGTATCCAGCCCCGCGCACACCCCGATCCCCGGGGTTGGAGAATCGCGGGAAGAGAACCCCCCGCGAGGGTGGCACTCGCTGTACCGCAGCATCCTCTGCCTCCCAACGCGGCAGGGCAGAGGGGAAGTCAACCGCTTGCTTGGCCGTCCCTGCCCAACCCGCACAGCCTGTAGAAGGGCAACGTGGCAGGAAAGGACCGTACCTCAGAGTCATTTGTAGCCTTGCTAGAGATGAACAGCTGCTCATCTCTAGTGGGAGCCAACCGTGCTAGCAGGCGGGTTGTTATGGCAAGCCCTGCTATCTGATGAACCGGCTCGGGGAAGGAAGTAACAGCTGGTTACTGAGCGCTGATACTGCGAATGCAGCAAGGCGGCCTGTGCGCTTCACAAGGAAGTGCTTTAGTGAGGGCGCAGGGCGGAAGCGTATGTTCTGCTTGGGGTTTTTTTTTTTTTTTTTGTGATCCTGTCAAGATAATCCTATATCGAGAGAGAGAAAAGGGAAGAGCCTTCTCACGTTACTGAGCCTCCCTGAGCCTGGGCTGGAAACTGGATGTTCTTTCCACCACGTGTCCCAACTGCTGCCGCTCTTGTGCTCCTTGCTACCCAGACAGCAAAGCCAGCTTGGTAAACATCACTGACCTCTGCAATTTCAGTTCCCATAGCTCAAGTTCCCTTACGTGCACCCTGGGGTTCATAGCTCTGCTGCAAAAGGGGTGGAAGGAAGGAGGAAACCACTTTTAATTGGGGCTGGAGACGGAACTTGGTGGAACCCATTTTTATTCACTGCAGGGTTAGTAAAACCCTTTCTTTATATGCAGACCAAGAGCCAAGAGTCCTAGGGCCTTGGTGGTGTCTCTAAGAGAGACGGGATGCCGTCAGGAACACACATAAGAGTAGGAGAGAACAGAGCGAGTGGAATCCACGGAGACTTGTCCGCATCCTCCATACGTCAAAGGAGCCCGGAAACCTCTTGCATTGACAAGTGCTTTGGAGCACAGAGAGGCAGATGCCTGCTGGGAGCTGGGCTCCCCTTGCAGGTCACAGCAGCAGCAAGGCTCCTCTTGTTACAGAAGTTTGGGTCTCACCTAGCACAGGTCTGCCTGATGGTGAGCAGAGATCTCCTGGAGCAATGCTCACCCCACCCCCTGCAGCTGTCCCTGCAACAGGCTCTAACTTCTTTGCGTAACACAAAGACAATCGCCAGAGATGCTGCGCAGCAGGCGAGGGCTGGGGCGAGAGGAGAATGCAGCCTCTTCCGTTCTGAGATGTGCTGCACACAGGCCGCTCTGCAGATCCACGTTATGCTGGGCTCGGCTGGGTAGGTTGCAGCTGGCTGGATGTGCTGACTCAGCAACAACTATTTCCACCCCCACCACTTGGCAGCCAAGGTTTCCAGGAGGTGGAGAAGTGGCCTCAGCAGTGAGGGTTGAGTGGGCTGCCCTGTGCAGGCCAGGCACAGGGACCAGCTCCAAATATTCCTGGCTCCAGTATAACTCGGCTGCTTCGAGGCATCGCATGAACACTTGAGCCCTGCAGTGATGGATTCAAGAGGAGGACTCTGCTTTGGAACGCGTGACGCCGCTCAGGGTGCATCCCCCAGCTGAGGACCACCATGGCATACATGGATGTCAGCTATGCTGGGCTTGCGGCACCCTGGGACATTACCCTCCCTGAGATGCAGAGTCCTTCTTTGGAAGAGGGAGCTGCTGAGTGCCCAGGAGAGAACATTATGGAAGCCAATACTGGAATAAATAGATGGGGTGGGAGCTGGGGCCCTCCCGTGACACCTGTTTCTCCAAGGATAACCATGCTCTCCATGGTGGGGGTTATCGCTTCAAACGTCTTCAGGCCTTTGACACATCCAGAGTGCAAACAGGTAGACAGTGGCTGCCCTCTGCACAGAAGTACCCCACCCTGGGGCTCCTGCCCTCTGCACTCCCTGGCGCTGAGATGTCATGGCAAGTCCAGGGGAAGAGCAGAGGACAGAGCCCAAAGTCCTGACTCCCAGCTCTGCGCCCTGAACACCAGCCAGGTTCCAGTGCTTGGAGTGAGCCTGGCCCCAGGAGGGGCCAGAGAGAGGGTCTGGGTGAGGGAAGAAACCCAAAAAGACCCTTTGCCCAGCTTGCAGAAGGCTGGAAATCCCTCTAAAGCATTCCCTGCCCCTGTGTCAGGTAGCAGGGTTTGACCCAGGCACCAAGGCCCACAAGCCATCCTGAAAGGGCACCTGAAGAGCCACTCCTTATTTGAGAACTGGCCAGGCTGTGCCATGACGTCCTGCCACCAGCTGGGAAGGTGTTGTCCATCCTCACGGGAACATTAGGTGCAGTGTTAACCGAGAGCTCAGAGGCTGTGGCATCCTAACATGACCCCATCACCTTGTCCCGCCAGCCCTGGAGGTGGCACTAGGCATGTCGGATTTGCCTCAGGCCCAGGATGGACCCTGCTTCCTGCGTCTTGGAAGGAAATTCACCTCGGCGCAAAGTATCTGGTCAAGGTTCGACACGGGCCACGAAAGCCCTTAGCTCGGGCCTCATGTAGGGCGGAAATTTCAAGTAGACGCAGGTGACCTTCGCCCATGGTCTCAGGATCACCCAAAGAGGCTCCTTCATCCCCACAAGCAGCCGTGCTGTCCTTGTCCTGCACCCTTCCTTTCCTGCTGTGTCCCTGGCCCTTGTGACAAGCTACTTAGCAGAATTCGCAGATTCGTTGGAATCCGACACGGCTGCGCCACGACCACTTGTGCCGTGGCCTCAAACTTGTGACCGCTGGGCTGTAACCGTGCTCAGCACTTGCACCACCCCAGCCCTCCTCCTGGACCCCACGGGCATCAACAGGGGCTGAGCGCTGTGGCTCACAGAACATTTTTGTTATTGCCCACGGAGAACAAACAAGGTTACCTACCATCTGAGCACAGCTCCTTCATGCAGATGTTCTTGCTCCAAACTTAGACTGCTGCCCTCAGACCCACCAGGCTGACCGCACCTTCCCTGGCAGGACAGCTTGTATCATGACCACTCCCCAAGGGCCACTAATGTAAAATCACCAAGATGCTCCGTGCCCCAAAGAGCCTATGGTGCCCTCACACGCCTGGCTCTCTTGGCGACTCCTGGTGTCAGGAGTGTCCAAGCCAAGATTGGGTCCATGGATTCAAGGGGGAAAACCTGCTCCCCTTGGCCAATACTCCAACGAACAGGGATGGGTGGCAACAAGATGCTGGATGCGAGTATGTCCTGTTCTGCCGTGTAAGGGCTTTTCACATGGCCTTTTCCCCTTCCCGAGTTTCGCTGGGTGGGACGAGCCCCTCTGGAAAATACAGAGGATTCCAACTTACCATCATAAGACAGCACGTGGCCTTTCTTCCCCTCATAAATGACATGTCCTTTGGGCAAGGCATCCTCTCTCACTTTCTCCGCTCTGCTGGGGCTGTCTTCTCCGATTATTCTGGTAATGGTTCCTTTGTACAGCACTTCAGCTGGGGTGCCCTTGGAAAGCCACCAAGATCCATATTTAACAGTGTCACAAGCAATTAAGCAAGAAAGCTCTCTCACACACACAGGAACACTCTGTTCCAACAGGGAGGTTGAGCAGAGGAGAGCGCACAGCTGAACTCCACTTCCTGTCAGAGCCAATAGCGAGAAATCTGCGGCTTAATTATTGATGAGGACAATAACGATCAACGGGAAAAAGGTACACGATTTGTACGTGGTTGCTGGGAAGAGATGGGGCGAGGACGACGCGGGGATGGCAGGCAGCTCATCCAAAGGGTGAACAGAGCTCGAGGCAGCCTGCCTTCCCCGTGACACTGTCACAGAGCAATTCAGGCTCTGAAGCGCCGGCAGGCAGAGCAGGGATGGGAACGCCAAGCCCCTGAGCTCTCGCTGCTCAAAATAGTCCTCGCTCGCTCTGCCCAGCCCCACACTTCTCCAAGGAAACTCTCTGGACCATTTCCAGCCCTCCGGATTGCAAGGACAAGCCCAGCCACAGCTCTGCATTCCCGGAGGACATCCTGCCATGGCAGTACTATTTTTCTTTCCTATGGGACCGTCTTTCCTGCAAACTGTTTTCTCAGGGATTGAAAAGATGCCCGGTGAAGGCAGGGCACAGGCAGTCACAGAAGGACTGACCTTCAAAAGAGCCTGCTGTCAAACAGCCCAAAATGCTCCATCCCACCAGCATGGTGCCAGCTTTGAATGGAGCTGCTCTCTTCCAGTGCTGAGGAAGCAGAGAGGAGAGGCAAACCCATGACTTTGCTTGTCAACACAAAGCAGTTGCCAAAGTCCCTCTGAAAATCTCAGCCCTCGCTGCTAAGCGTTCCTGCACCTTTGCAACCGGTTCACAGGTCGAGAGAAAGGCTCCACCCAAGCGAAGCCGACCGCTCTAGTTCCACCATCCAAGCCGTAAATAAACAGCCCTCGGGACGTAAAAGTAGAAGCATGCATCAGAGCCGCCCCTGCTCCCAAATGGGAGTAAAGTTCACCCTTCTAAGGCAACCCTGAAGTCCCACTCCAGCGCAGCTCCACAAGCCTGGCGCCGACTCCGCACAGGGATGAAACTCACCCTATCTGGGCTCTATCCTGGCAAGCCTCAGGGGAACTGGCTTCAGGGAACTGAGCTCTTTTTATCTGCAAACAGATTGAGATTTTTTTCCCCTAATTTAGCTGGTATTTGGACCGGTTCAACGAATGTCTGACTGGCACGGATTTCAGCTTCCAGGGACACTTGCCAATCACTTAGTGGGCTATTGTGCAGATTTTTCTCTCTGCGCTAGGCAGGCTGCTGCTCTGCTCTTGGGCTGAAGAGCTAAAATCCTCTTCTGAACAGGAGGGGGACAGCTCTTGGGACACAGATTTTTTTTGCACAAATATTCACAGGAGCATTTGGATCACTTGTTAGTGAACAAACACTGCTCAGACAGTGACCGAGGCTGTCACTGTCTTGGGAACAAACTCGCATGAATGCTCCTGCTAAAAAATA
Source organism: Alligator sinensis (assembly GCF_000455745.1). Taxonomy (NCBI): domain Eukaryota; kingdom Metazoa; phylum Chordata; order Crocodylia; family Alligatoridae; genus Alligator; species Alligator sinensis. The sequence goes on along the minus strand of NW_005841833.1, from coordinate 1,159,199 downwards.
AGAGCAGGTGTCCAAGAGAAAGGCTCTGGCAGAAGGGAAGTCTGGCAATCGGTGGAGTGATTCTTCCATTGCTCAAAGAAGGGTCAGGAAAGGAGGTGTGTAGGATGCCATCAGGTTTGTGGCAAAGGGTCAGAACTGGGAAACTTGTGGGTTAATCTGGCCCTTGGGCATCTGTCTACTTAAACAGGATTTAGGTGCCTAAACCCCACTGAAAGTCAATGAGAGTTAGGAACAGCTTTAAACATTTGACTCTCAGTTCTTCATACATACAGGCCTCTTCCCTGATAGCACGGCCTACGGGAGGAATCTATTTTTTGAGAGCACAAAAGATGGAGTTTGCCAAGTAGCAACCTCGGCCCACTCCTGGTCTGGGTGCCGGGTTGGGAAATCTGATCTGCTTACTGCCTTGCCTCTCCCCGGACACTAAGAGCAATCAGATGACACGGCCAGGCTAAGTGAACAGACCAGCATTAGTGCTGTGGGGTGTTTGCAGTAACGAACTTGGCTCTCATGGCCGGCACCCTGCTTTGGTGGTGCCGGAAGGGTGTTCAAATCTGTTGGGACAAGCTGTTTCCTTCTCCCCACCTCTCTGAAATGCCTCTGCGCGAAACTGCAGAGGCCAGACGGGGCACACCAAGGGGCAGGTTTCAACGCTCTAATTGCTTGCTCGGACCCCAGCTCACAGAAGCGCCCCATGCTGCTTCTCCCACTGCCAGGTAAGTTTTTGTTCTGCAGTGGATGTGCTTGAAGGGGATTTGACTGAAAGAGGTGACAGATGGCCTCAAAGCAGAGAGCGCGCATTCAAGATCTGTCTCCTGTGAACTGGATGAGTAATCCCACATCAAAGAGCAACCACAGTGCTGGGAGCTGCTGGAAAGAGCCCAGGGCTCTGTGTTGCCTTGTCCTGCGAAGGATGCCGGTTGCTGGGTCAATGGGTGTCACAGGCTCCGCACTGGAGAGGAGGTAGGGCCCACAGGGTAAGAGAGACAGCCACCAGACGGGCTGAAAACAGCCCTGGGCAGTAACTCCATCCCTAGGACAGAAGCAAAGGGGCAGTCTTGGGGCCTGAGGGATCTTTCTCGCCTAAATAGAGAAACTCTACATCCATTAACCAGTCTTGGGGGAGGAAAAACAGAGTAAAAAAAAAAAACCTGCCCCCAAAGAAGTGATGTCTCTAGAAACCTCGTGTATCCTTGACTGAGATTTTCCTCTCCCACCCATGTCCCCTCTAGTGGCAGGGGAGCGGATCTCCCCAGATCAAAGCAGCTAGACAACAATCAGGGTGTTTATAAGTGGCTTTAAATATCTGAATGATGGCCAGATAAAAATCCCCAAGGGAAAGA
>NW_005841833.1:1111520-1157842 GCF_000455745.1 Alligator sinensis | reverse complement strand
AGAGATTTTTTTTTTATGCTCTCCGCTCAGTTACCAGATGAGCAATAACTCACACCACAAAACTATCACCCACTTGGCAGCTGTGCTTCTCAAGATGAATGACAGAGATTAAGGGCAGAGCGTTGTTCCGCCCGGCTTGGGGGGGCTGGGCACGGCCTGACGCATGTGGGGCTGCTGCGGTGGGGTGGGAGGAGGAGGGAGAGATCCTGCAGATTTATCACCCCCACCTGAATGTCCTGCTCCCATTTCCTATCAGGGGGCTGCCTTTCCCCCGCCCCACGTCCTCCTGTTTTCTTTTCTTTCTCTCAGACAAGGCACTGGTGAGATTAAATGCAGTGGTTTGTTTGTTTTTTTAAACTGTTTCCCCCTCCCTCTCTCAAATCCAGGCACCCAGGAGCAAAAGGCATTTCAGATGTGATGCAGCTTTGGCCTCCAGCAAAGGCTGTTCACTTTTGCATTGGCTTGAACAATGGAACCAGGCCAAGACTCAAGATAATCTCCCTTGGTGCAAGGCTCTCTTGCCCTTTCCCGTCCTCCCTGCGTTGCTGGTTGGGACACACCGTGTGGGGCTGCTGATAAATGTTCACATGGGAGGCACCAATTCTCCCTTTCTGCCCAAGCTGGATGCACAATCAGCTCCGCTGGGGTGAGTCAGGTCACTGCGGCTTCCCACGGAGTCTACTGCTCAAGTCTTTATGGGCTCTTGGCTTGTCCCTCTCAATTTCCTAAGGATGCTTCTGCATGCTGGGATCGACCCTGCTCTCAGACTCCACCACTAAGCATCAACCTGTTGCGATCACTTCCCTGTTATCAGGAGGGGCATATCCACTGACAGTGGCCATTTCTACCCAGACCTCACTGCAAACCTCAGCTGTTAGTAGCTGTTTGTTCTGTAACTGATAAGAGGAGGAACTTACGTGGGTGATGGAGCCTCGATATGTGATGGGCGATTCTGGAGGAGGCCTGGAGGTGGGGATTCCCTTCGTGATGCTCCCTCCAGAGGCTGAGCCCAGTGCTGCCCCTGCAAATCACAGCAAAGCAAGAGGAGTGAGGCGAAGGACTCTGTGAAACCCTGACACCCCACCTCACCCTGCACAAAATCCTGGGTGGTTCAGCGCAAGGACCCACTCCCTTCAGTAGGACAGGCTTCAGGCATTATCCACAGCAGCCCCCATCAGGGATGGACATAATCATCCTGTGTCCATGCAGGCCATTCAGTTGTTGTACAAGGTGCATTGCTAGAGTCCAAGACTTAACTGTATCCCACCGAATTCAGAATCTGCTCTTTGGAGGAGACAGGAGGAGAACTCAGGGTGCTGATACAAACCTCCTGAGGGACCTGGCTGTTTGAGGAGCCTACCTAACGAGGCCTGGTTCCAATCAGCGTGCAGCACTGTGGAAAGAAAGCAGCACCCCGTGGCTACTCTGAACCTTCCAGCCTCCAGCCCTAATCACGAGGGGCTGACACATCTGGGAACAGCAGGACACCAACCTAGACCCATCGCCCTCAGCATTACCTCAACAGACCTCTATGGAGAGTCTGCAGCGGGGCTGGCTGGATGCGCTCGTATTCCATCTGCTCTGATCCTGAGCCAGCCGAGGCACTTCCTGAATTTGGCTGAATTCACTGCTTGTTTTTTGGTTTTTTTTTATTTAAGATACTTGCATTTGCATTTTGAAGGGTTTGTGCCTCCTCCTTTTTTACATGGAGAAAAGGGACTTGGATTGAAAAATGCGCCATGCTCTATGTCAGATGGCCCTGTTATTCCCCAGGGGGCTGGGTGGGGAAGGTAATCCACTTAGTTTACACATCACTTGATCTGCTTTCCTAACTAGCAGCACAGTGCACTGCCCTTTAAAGCTCGTGATGGAAAAGCCTCCTCTTCCTGAAAAGCTAAAAGCTCAGCTGGGGTCAAAGTTTGGGGCCCAGCTGTTGCAAAATGGGGAGAGCTTTCAGGTAGCCACCTTGAGACTCAGTACAGATCTGAACACCTGTCCTCTAAAAGCCAGGCTTCCAATTGAAACCCAGATGCCAGAGGCAGCCACGATCATGAATTGCTTTTGGAAAGCTGGGCCTGGGTGGTCGATTTACACAGGAACCCCTCTGGCAGCCCCTCGTTGGAACGGGGATCTGCCTTCCTCCCTCCCTTCCCATCTGCGCTGTGATGTGCTTACCCCTCAGGATGGAGCTCTCCTGGGACGTCTGCATTACCAGGTTCTCAGGCTGGTTGGCCTGGCTTCTAGGAGACAGCTGCTCCTGCTTGACTCCAGGGAAAGGCACTGGAAAACATGGACCACACATGACAATATCAGCACTGCACTGGTCAACAGCAGGCAGTGCTCCCCCTACATGGCTCTTCTTCTCCCTGCTCCCTCATGTCAATCTTTTCCAGTCCAGGGTTTTCTCCTTCTCAACTGCTCTGCATCCTAGGCCACAGAAGACAACTCATGAATAAACCCTAGGTCGCCTGCCTGCTGCTATAAAGTCAGCAGATGACACTGCTCCCGATGACCAGGGAAATCCAATTCCCATTATCCCCTTTGCAAGGACATCTCCCAGGATGCCAGGCAAACCACCGGGGGCCCTGGGATCCCAGCTGGTGTCCCATGACACCCTTGGCCAAGCAGCAGGACCATGTTCAAGCACAGAAAGTCTGGCTGCACTTTTCAAACAGGCTGAATAATTTAAACCTGTGGGTATGTGCAGCTGTACAAACTCAGAGCTACTCCGAGGCCCCTGCAGGATTTAGCACTCTGGAACAGGAGTTATGGGGGCAGGAGGTGGCCCCTCCCTCAGTTCATGCGTCAGAAGTTGGCTGTGGCAAGGGTAATGCTGGGGCGATGGACTGACTGCCTGCCCTGCTATGGCAGCTCCTCCAGAGCTGGAGAGACAGTAACCCATCTCCTGAAACAGAGCGGCACCCTGGCACTGGGAGCAAACCAGCAGCCTCCATAACGGGCCAGGACAGCACAGTGTCCTGCTGTAAACACGCTGCGAGACCATGCAGGCAGGTTGCCCGGGGAATCTTCGTTCCTCTCCTCTCTTTTTCCTATGCCTCATCCTCCCACGGGCTGGGCTAGGATAGGAGCTCTCTCTCAGGAGTCTATTCCCTGGCCTGATTTCTCCAAACATTCCCAAATCTGCCCAATAAATGTTTTCTTTGTTTGCTCCAGGCTGGCGACTCTCTATCCCACAAGGCCTGGAGAGCACAAATGAATTTCCTTCCTTCTAGCAAGCTCCGAGATATTTATAGATAGGGACCGTGTCCCCAACCAAGCCTTCTGCTCTCTTGACCGTATGAATATAGCTGCCTCTGCTTCCCCCTCATGCTCAGTTAAGGCTTTTAGCAGTTTTGTTCCCCTTTGTGCTCTCTCCACTTTGATCATAGTTTCGCCTCCGGCAGGAGGGACCAGAATGACCCAGAATACCCCGTGCGCAATCCCTCCCACGGCCGTAAGTAGACATTATGACACCCTGGGCCGCCATCTCTCTCTCTCTATAGCAACTTCCCTTCTCAACACTTCAGCTGGCTTTTTTCACAATCACACCACACCAAGATGGTGCATGCACATGGCTATTTGCTACCTCCTTTTCCCAAAGGAGCAGATGGTTGTTCCCTGGTGAATATCCATGCTGTTCATTTCCTCTCCCTCATTGTGTGCTTGTTCATTTTGAAGTTCGCCTCATCCTGAGCTTCCTTATCTTCTAACCTCTCCAGGGTGTCTCCTTTGGATTGTCATCTCCCACTGTCCCAGGCTAACTCAGTGCTGGGTATTTCCCTTCCTTCTCCCTATTTTATGTAAGGTCCCTTTGGGACCTTACTATTCATGGTCATCAACATATTCTTAATCTCTAGTTCTTTCTTCCCTACCTAGGTTGCTTTCTTACTGGTTTACTAACTGGGACAATAGCAATGCCTTTTCTGTACTGGCCTAATCCTGCACTCAGATCCTGTGCCGTTCCAAGACTGGGGCCAACACAGGCACAAAATCAGGTCTCTTTGACTTCTGTAGACCACAGCCTCTCGTGACAGCAAGGTCACAGTCTCTGGACTAATAGGTCTGGTCGTGCTGGATGGTGCTAGATGGGCAGCGCTAGGGGGGCCAAGGCCTCTGCATATAGAGCAGGCACAGAACCGGCAGTGATAAGGTTTGCTTCTCCCATATTAATGTTCCACCTCTATGCTCACAGCTTCACCTGCGAGAACCAAGAGAAGATTCATTCAAGCCTCTACTGAGCTTGCTAATAAGTTCACTGAGCATGCGGCTAAATTTTGCAGACACTTAGGATCATAGGAAAGTAGGGCTGGAATGGACCTCGGGAGGTCACATCTAGTCCAGCATTCAGTTCGGGGAAGGATTATCCCTGACTGAACCAACCCCATCCAAGCTGGAAGGGACTCCTTGTGCGTGAATGCGTGAGATAAATCCCTGCCACCCCGCACCGTTCCACCTCTGCCAGTGTGCGGTGACCCTGTGGTTGCTGCTCATCGAGGCTGGGTGAAACGGGGGAGTTTGAAAAGCTCTGCATCCTGCCTGGATGGCGTCCAGCTCCCAAAGCACTGCCCCACCCCACCCTAAGGGGCATCTGCTATATGCATGTGCTCAACTTGAGTGGGGCAGCTATCAAGCAGCCACACTGACTGTTCCCACAGAAAGAGAAGCCCTTACATGAGCCAGCCCATGAAGAGACAAACGAACCACTGGCATGTGAGCCACTTACCCAGCTTCTTCGGATCCATCAAGGGCAGGCCCATGGTGATGGAGCCAATGGGAACCTTTGCATGCTCAGAGCTGTACGGAGGATGGAGCTGAATGGGCACCCCCTGCAAAACAAGGCAAAGAGGTCACTCGAAGCAGATACTGGTGCAGCTCAGGGCAGCAACCTTCAGCCACATATCTTTCCAGAGAGTGATTACCCAGTGCCCTCTGCCCACGAACCACAATAGAGACGTGGCAGGAAACAGTTCTGAACCCACAGCCACACCACCTTCCACCCAGGCCCACACTTGTCTCTGCCCTTACCTGGGAAATGGAGCCAATGGACCTCTCCAACACTGAGGAGTGTTTAGTGGATGAGATGAGAGGGGGAGGGTTGGAGATAGCAGGCAGCCTTTGCAGTCCGGGCCGAGAGCTCTCATGTAAGTTTAATGGGATCGGGTGCCCTGCGCACAAAATATAAGGCGTGAAGGACCCTGAAAAAGAACAAGGTCAATCTATCGGCTAAAGGGAGAGATGACGGGGGCAGGGACAGAGAAGAGGGGGCATGCTGGGAGAGCTGATGGGCTGTAGATACAGCTGCTTTGGCACTGCAGCCATGAATGCTCAACATTTCCCACTGCTGCATGAATCCCGATCTTCTCAGGCTTCACCTCTGTAGCACAGAGGGGACAAGCTGCTCTATGCTAGAAAAAGCAGCCTCGTAGGCCACTTCTGCACCTTGCCCAGCCCTAAACGTAGCACAGGAGGTCACCTGGCCACCCCAACCGCGAAGCAAAGGACCCTCTGTTTGCCGCGCATATCCAGAGGGCTCGGTACGTACCGAACAGGAGCCTGGCTTACCTGGAGGGTTGTACTGGAACAGGTGTGGCTCAGCTTGGGGGGAAGTTTTGATTACTTCCCTGGAGGGCATCTGGAAGGACAGCACAGGGGGCCAGCAGGAGGTTACAGGCTGCTCCCCACCCAGCTTCTGTCCCTCTGCGATGGAGAAGTGGGCTGGCTTCTCTGCAAGGGGAAAACAGAACGGCTTGCTAAACCACGCTTCACCTTGCTCCTCATGCATACTCTTGGACAGAGACCCAGCGTGGAGAACAGGCAGGTGCTGGACGCATCTTAGCAAGGCCTGAAACACCAAACAGCTTTGCTTCACAGCAACCCACAAAACAGGCCCCGAAGGGTTTTCAAAATGAGTGAGGTGGATTTTCCCCCCCCACTTTTTCACTTCTTTCTGCTAAAATCCTAGGTTTTATTTACAAAGCTGTTCTTAAAGGCTCTCTGGATGACTGCAGAGCTGATGTCAGAGGGAGCACACAAACCAATCTCGAACTGGGTTTTATTCAATCTGATCAAAACATGCAGGGGGGAGGGAAAGAAGCAAAACAAGTGGTTTGTTTTGTGGCTTTCTGTTGTGTTTTCGAGAACACCCATCTTACTCAGACACTTAATGCGTCGCTGCAAGAAAAGAGACCTTGGCGAGAGATTTCACATGCACCCCTTCCTTCACTTTAGGGCTGGAGATCACACTGTCCAGCTGGAACCTCTGACGACTTCTCTTGCAACCTAAAGGAAGCTCGCATTGATGATCTTACTATTTCTAAGGGAGAAATAGGGGCAGGAGTTAAATGTGGTGATGTTTATTTCTATTACAGCAGCATCTAGAGCCTCAGCTGAGATGACCACTTCTACCTGCAAGGTGCTGTACGTACGTGCAGGAAGAGACTGCCTGTGCCCTGAAAGGCATGCAGTCTGTATGGACAAGCACAAGGGAAGGAACAACCCCAGACCGAACCTTCAGGCCTTCTGCATGCACCACAGAGATGCAAAAAGGGTGCAGATATTCCCTTGTTGTGTTGCAAGTCACCTTTACAGTCGGGCATGAAAGCAGAGCCAAGGCGCAGCTTGGAGAGATGCAGTAAGCTGTTTCCTCCAGGCTGTTCTTGCTCAAGCACATTTTTCTTGGTAACTCTGTGCTCCACCCATGGAGCAGGGCAGCAGACTCCCCACCTCCTCCTGTCGCACTCTGCCTGTGTCTCCCACAGGGAGGCTGAGAGCAACGCACACGCTTGCACAGTGCTCACGAGCCGTGGTGCACCGCCAGGGCACTCCCAGCAGCCCCTCGCCTTGAGTGGAAAAAAACCCACCCTCCCCAACTAGCTGGGGAGGATGAGGCCTTTATCAGCAGCGCAGGGCCAAGGAAGGGAAGAAGCACGCCTGCGTCTCGCCTCCATCTCCAGATGGCTCTGCCAGGCACGGCAGAGGCGGAGGCCCCTTCGACAGAGGTGACCACATGGTGAAAGAGAAAGGAGAGGGCAGGGCCAGACAACGAGGAGAGGCAGAGAGCAGAGCAGCAGCCTAGGCTCTGGGGCAGGGGAGGGAGGAACATTTCTCCAACACCCAAGTGCTTTGGGAACCTAAATCCCAGTTGTCCTAAGGGGCTTGGGTACCTGCATCTCACTGGGGTTTAAGCTCCAGCAAAGCAGCCCAGAACAGGCCGTGCCAAACCTCCACAGGTGCCTATGTGTTTTACTTCCCTGGGAAAACTTTCCTGCCAGCTCCTTTTTAGCCCCTTCAGTAAAGCAGATGTTATCAAGAACAAGCCCAGAGCAACAAACCCCAGCCCCTTTTTACATCTCCTCTCCCGCACATTTCAAGCAGATCTTGAATTCGCCTTCCTGCTGGGACCAGCTGACCACGAGAGGGCTGCAGGACCTGCTCGAACTTGCTGGTCATGCTGGTTTCGCCCCAGTGCAACACCACCGACTTCAATGGAGTCTAGGACCCATGTGACACCAGCTCGTCATATCTGCAGGTTTGCCTTCACAACTAGGGAACCGCCAAGGAGGAGAAGGCTCGATTCGTCTCGCGGCTCTGGAGCGCTTATGGCAGCACGGTCTCAGGGCTGCGTGTTTGGCACCGCTAGCAATGCACAAAAAGGCTTCCCCACCATGAAGAAACAGAAGCGAATCAGAAGCAATTTAGTGTCCATGGGAACAGCGCAGAAATACAGAATAACGGCGTCTGCTTCCTGGGCAATTTGTAGTGTGTGAAGTGACCAGATGTGCTCCTAATACCTGGGACAGCTGTGGCTTGTGAGCGACTGTCAAAGGCCAAGAAAGATCCAGGCAGCCTCCGAGACAAGACTGGACATCCTTCCAGGAGAAGTTACTTCTAGTTCACGTGCAGCTGTTGGGCTTGACCAACCAGTCCACGGCCTGTGTTACCTGGGCATCAAGTGAGCTGCTCCACGGTCCCATCCCAGCTTTCAGATTGGTGAAGGCAACTAAAAGCCAACGCTCCCCAAAGGGCCTCATGACCTGGATAAGCAACTTCACACACCTCCGACGGGCTGGGTGATAATGGGAGAATCCAGCCCCACGATGAGGCACCTGAGACCTCTAACGCTTTGGTCCCAAATGGAAGTGCTTGGCCAACATCTCCGGGTACCCTGCAGCAGCTTCATCCCACGCACCAAGCCAGCGTGCTAGGCGAGGTTCTGCACAACGGAGCGAAGCGCCATTAGCGTGCATCCTGACCCTAGCCCTGCCTGGATTAAAGCTTTGGATGGGGATTACCAAAGGTCCTGTGTAATGAGGCTTTCCTCCACTGTCACTGTTAGTGCTTGGTGTGCTCTGGAGCTGGGAGATTGCTCTCACGCCCTGCGCGGGGTGATGCAGGGAGTCTGTTATCAGCAGGTCTGTGCACTGATCCAAGCCAGGCCCACATTCCAGAGTGGATGTGGCCAGCTCCATACTCAGTATGCTGTGGACTCCCCAGTTTCCATTGCAAACCTTGGAAGGACCAGTTCACTCCTGGCACACGAACCAGAGCCTCCCGTGCCATTCACCACGAGAGACACCTTTTGGGTTGAACCCTGTGAACTAAGTCCCTGCTCTAGTCTACACTGCAGACATCCAAGAGGGCCTAGCACTTCTTCCAGGAGAGAGTTCTTCGCCTCTGCTTCCTGGAAGAGCTGCCGTGCCCCATGCCCGAAGTGGTGCACGCCAGTGGTGCTATACCTGCAGCCTGGGATGTGCCACTGGATCCTTCTGGGCGGAGGTGCCATCTACACCCTTCTGGGCGGAGGTGCCATCAAGATACCATTAGCCAAGCGCACACCATATCTCAGAAAGGCGACTCCTCCTCCTTCCCCCGGGGGAGCTGTTCCCACTTACGGACTGCTTTGGAGTCGGTGAAATGTGGCCAGTCTATTATTGCCCCTGCATTAAAGGGGAACCATAACTCAGCCAGCTTTTGATAAAATAGCACTTATCCTGGGAAGGGAGCTCCTATTACCGTTTATCAAGCCCCTGAAATCGGAGCTAAGGAGTCAGAGTTTATATTATCCGTCATCCAAATTAATGCGGTTGGCTTCCAATCTCCCAGAAAGGCCGAGCGAAATGAGTGACTAAATCAATAGAAAACATATTGCTGGCTTTAAAACTGCCAAGTGATAACCAAAAATACGCCCGTCGGCTGCGCGGCAATGAGCAAAGGGATCCATCTGTCAGGCAGCAGCATCCAAATGGACATGGTGCCTTCCCTCCGCCCCACACCGGAGCAGCACAACTGGAACACCCCCTGTGTCGAGGGAGAGCAGGAGAGGGAGGCAAAGCTATGCTGGCTGACCTCCAAACTGATAGACTGCCCCAGCCAAAGGCTTGCAAGGCAGCCAACACCTTGGCTGGGATGCTATGCTCGTATGTGAAACTTTGCTTTGAAGCAGGTCCAGAGCAGCATGAGATGCGTTGGTCTCTGGAGCAGTTGCAAGAGTTCACGCTCTCTTATCAAGTAAGGCCTCACTGATCTGGGGTGGGGGATGGGGGGAGTCTCATGACTTTGGGGGTGGAGGGAGAGCAAGAGTATCTTCTTTTGCAATGTCAGCCCTTTTGCTCAGGGCAGACACAGGCTCTCTCTCACTTATGAAAGGATCGTTGCACTGGTTTTGCTGCACTGCACTGCACGCACCTGAGTTTAAGGCTGTTACTTCATGGCTATCCATAGATGATGGGCACCCTGTCACTCTGAAGTAGAGGCCCAAGGGAAGGAAGAGATCTCCCCTCCCCTCCCCTGAACCCCTTTCACAGGTTTGCCAGGACTGGCTAGTCACCTTGCTTCTTCACATATCTCCCGCTGGTTTCTCTTTCTCTGTGGGACAGATGCCAATGTGAGGTGCTATGTGAAATCCTAGCCTGGCTGGAGCCAATGACAAAACTCCCACTGGCTTCAAATGGGGCCAAGATTTCAACCTTTGCTTCCGATACAGTGGTGGATGGGGACCTACCTTAAGTTTCTGAAGGAGATGGGTGCTACCCCAGGGACTCATCTACTACGAACAGGTGAGAAAGACCTGGGATCCTAATCACACAGCATGGTCCAGGGGCATGAACATCCACTGGGAAGCCAAGAAGCAGTTCCAACACCAATTCTTCTTTCTGTGGTTTGGACAACTGACTTCCTCTCTCGGTCTCAGCTTCCCTGCCTGTGATAGAGTACGCATGTCCCCTGAAGGAGCCCTGTGAGATGCTATTAAAATAACTAATTATTTGCAATGAGCTACGTAGGTTCCCAGCACTAGACAAGCGGTGCTATTCATGCTGGCACAGCACTCCAGTGCTTTACAAAGAGTACGGCTTTGCAAGTCCAGGTCTTCGTGGTAACAAACGAGTCAAGAGGCTGCAGAGTTCAGGGTTATTATGCAACCTGATCTTTAAAAACCTGCTTTCAGCACACTTCCATATGGTGTGTAAGCCTCTCTCTTTTCAAGCAGCTCGTCTCTCCTGCCTGCTCTTGGTTCCACTGGTTACAGGAAAGCAGCAAACCTGGTAGAACGGTGAACTGGGCATCTCAAGTGCACTGGCAGACCTTCAAAGCAGAAGCATTTGGGGTTCCAAGCACGAAGGAGAGGTCCTTGAGCACAAACTCTGCGACATGGTTCAAATGGAAGCCAGACGACATCGAACTGATTTGTCTATGCAGTGAAGTACAAGAGCGGCAGAAAACTCGCGTGGCCTGGAAAAAGCTGGGGCTCAACTCTCCTGTTGAGGCCATGAATCCCAGGGAGCGAGAGTGAAGAACACAGGCCAGGAGGGGCTGGACATCACACCCCAAAAAGGCACCAACCACAAGACGTGTCAGAGTATCCAGTTCCTTCAAGGTGAAACTATATTCCTTGCACTCAGCTTGGAAACAGGACAATAAATTACTCTACAGGGCTGCTCCCTGTATGCAGTTATTTATCATCAAGGAAGCCAACTGGCTGAGCACCAGCAATCATTTCTTCTAGCAAGTAAGGCATTTTGCAGCAAGGGATGCTGCTCCTTGTCTAATAATTAGGCCAGACCTGAGCACTCTTGGCTGGCAACAGCAGAAGCGTCGCTGCTCCTGCCAGACAACTTTTTAGCAACAACCAAGATCAAATTCCAACAAATTCACTTTCCTCAGTGGATTTTTCCCTGTCCTTTTTTTTTTTTTTTTTTGCTTGAGCAAGTGAAATTTCATTGCTGCAAACAAGAAACGTCTGTCCGACCCCAAATCAAAGATGGCGCTTGCATTCGCCAAGCTGAGGTTTGCTGCCTTGTAGAGGTGGTCTTTTCGGGCTGTGCTTGCATTACCACCCTGCAAGGCTGGATCAACACAACGCAATGGCTTGTCAAAATCTTGGCTGGCCAAATCATGACAGATCCGTATCTTCCCGCTTTGACCTCAAATCTTAATCATTATGGGTCTTTTCCTTCTTTTTGTGAGGGCCTGTGGCAAACCATTCCCCGCAAATACTGCTTGCCGTGTGTGTCATGGTTCTGTGTGGTACTGAGACAGCTGCTGTCCCTCCGGATGAAGATGAGAGCAGCACCTGTGCAGTCCTAGGTGGATGGTGCCTCAGAGCGGCTTCGACATTCACCTGTTTGTAACGAGCACTCCCTGCTGTGGCTGGAGGTGGGAAGAAGTTACCATTGTAACGAGCACTCCCTGCTGTGGCTGGAGGGGGGAAGAAGTTACGGGCACCGGGCAGCTAGAGGAACGCTCCTCCTTAGCTCCTGTAGCTTGAAACCACGAGCCGTGAGTTCTGCTCCTCAGGGGACCCACGGGTACTTCAGTGACGGCAGCGGTGCCTCTCTCTGCCATGCCACACATCATGACTCACAGGTCCTGCTGTCCATGAGATGAGTGGCCTCTATTTAAACTGCATTCAAGATCCAAACTTTTCTGATAAAAGCCCTAGGACCAATTAAGCCAGACTCCTCTTGTAAAAACGCAGGTGTTTTAAAAGCACCAGCCAGTCAGGGGGCCGGCGCGCAGACTTTCAACAGAAATTGACTTCGACATTGGAAATAAAAATGCATTTACCGGACAGCACCATCAAGAGTTCCCAACTCTCCTCAACCGCGATCCCCAAGCGCTCAGCCTAATGCCGCTGACGCGGCTCCGCCGGCAGGGAGCTCAGAACTGCTCATTAGGCAGCCAGGCTGCAGCGGAGCTATTCCAAGGCAAAGGCATCAAGCATCTTTACAGGAAGCTTTGGCTTCCAAGCTGCAGCATTAGCATTGATTGTAAATGAAATAATGGTCCCTGCTGAGCATTAAAAGCATTCTTTATAAAAAGCAAAAGCCAGGTAGCAAAGAACAGCTGAACCTGATGCCCTGGCACACCACCAGCCCCTCCAGCCTTGTAATGAATGGCGGGAACGTTAATGAAGGCAAGCTTTGCACCCTCAGAGGTTGCCGCTGTTCCTGGATTTGTTGTAGGTTCAATGCGACCTGATGTACTTTCTAAAGAACGAGGTGAATTAGCTCTGCCTGCCTGGTTCTGCTCCGAGATGCTATTAGGAGTCTGCTAGGTGGAAAACTGCAGAGGGCAAGGAGCTGTCTCCTTCCCTCCCACTCGCACATACCCACTCACCTTCTTTGTCACCAACAGCAGGACTCCTGCTCTTCCCTCTGGGGCTACTGCCGGGCTGCAGTGGCTCCTTCTCAGCTTGCTGCTGTGGTGGCAGTGGCTGGGGCGGCTTGCTCTGGGCCACTTCCTCCCGGGAGGACTCGTGAGCTTTCGTGATCTGCTGCTGGTACAGGGCCAAAGCGTGGGGAGGCACCTGAGACTTCAGGCTTCCACTCTGCAACACCCCTTCCGGGAAACCCTCCGAAATCTGCAGGGGGAGCAGAGGCAGGGAGAGGAGAAAAGGGACATGTTGTACCATCTGCTCTTCACTTTCCGAGCCGAATCTCCAAGGAGGCTTTGCTCCAAAAAAAACCCAAGACCTCAGCGTCTTTCTGAGGAGGCTCTGCTTCAGCCCTGCAGCCACTCAGCTGAATACCTTATGCTCTGCTCCCAGGGTCCCTCAGCAACCCACTGCTTTCCCTCGCACAGGAAGCAAACAAGACAGGGTGATGCAGTGTGTTTATCTTTTGCCACAAGGCTATCAATCTGTTTTGGAAACGCTACGAGGGAACCTCAGATTTGCCTTGTCTGAGGAATGTAATCTATGGCCAAGGAATTGTAGCTTTCGGGAACAGAGGGGTTTCAGTAGGATGGAGGGATCTGCAGTCACGGAACAGATGTTTGGAAGGATGACGTGAACTTTTCCCCTGAAACATCCGTTTCGAACCCGCAAAATATTACACGTTAAATCAGCGCCTGCAGCTTCCCATCCCCTTTCCCCCCCATTCTGCAAACCCCACTCCCCCAGCCTTGGATCCAAGAAATAATGAGACTGCTTTGGGGTGTGATGCTGATGCATTAATTTGGACTTACACTGGTGTACCCGTGATCATAATTTGGCCCTTAAGAGCCTTTAAACTACAAAAAAAGCACTGCAGAGAGGTGTGCTTTTTCAAGCTGGAGGAGGCCGTGACTAGCTCTCTCTGTCCAGACCTTCTGATGGCTTGGAAAAATGCTCAAGATGCACTTGAACATCTCCAAGGGAAAATTTCCTTCAGGAGATCAGGAAGGAACTGCATACGGGAGCACTTGACACGTTCCTGGCTCCGCATCACCCTCCATGCCTTACCACCGAAGCAAACACACAGCACACCAATGCGCCCACCCCTGCAGCTGCTCATATACGAGCACACTCAACACAGGCCAGGGGAGATGCCCACGTGTGACCGTGGCCACACGCAGATGCACGCCACCAAACCCATGTGCATAGGGCCTGTACGGGCAAAAAACTGCCATGCCCCCCTCTTGTGGATCTGCACACAGATGTATGGGAACGGCTGCACGCCTACGTGTAGGTTCACCCATGCCCTTCGCACGCCCACGGAAGCACGCACAAGGCAAGCTTCTGCTGGGTTCCCCCCGCAAAGGAAATAAAACCAAGCAAGAGGCCATAAAGCTTGGAGGGGAAGCGGGAGCTTTGCTGGAGCAGCGTGGGAGCAGGCGCGTGGCGGGTACTTACGATGGGGGGGATGGCAGCAGCTCTCTGCTTCAGCTGCTTCAGGTCCAACGGCTTCTGAGGCGAAGAGTTCAGCCGCGCGTCGTTGGCAGTGTTGAGGAGGCTGGGCCTTGGAGACAGCAGCCTATGCACAAACACAGATGTCATCCCGAGCCATTTTATTTACAAACTCCATGTTCGATCACACTCCACTGCCTGCCTGGTCTGCCCTCCATGTTTATGATCTTGTTTCCTTCTTAGATGTCAAGCCTGGAGGTCACCTTCCCCGCTGGAGAAGAACCCTGTTGCCACGCTCCGTGTTGGTCCATCCCCACGTGCGTAACGACCTGGTCAGTGCATATTGCTGACCTCTCTGCCAGCCTGCTGTCCACCAGGGGCCTGGGCTCTGTAACTAAAGCCGCAGAGGTCGGGTTTTTTTGCCGCTGGAGGTCCCTGGTGTGACGACCAAGATGGGGGCCATCACTTGACAAGGTACATCATAGGGCCACCCATGCATTACAAGGCTGCTTAGTGTTCAGCGCTCAGAAAGGTCTGCAATGCTGCTTCAAGGAGACACAGTTGGCCTTGCTGCACAAAGGGATAACGGTACCTAGGGAACCACTCACTCGGCTTTGGTCTGTGAGAGGTCATAAGCACACATCGTGGACCATCCTCCTGTGAAGAAGAACCCATGCAGGATATTGCTCCTCGCTAGCTACTACCCTGTGAAAGCCCTAGCTTGGACACACCTAAATTATACCAATATTTAATTGTACGGTGCAGTTTATACAGCACAGCCTAGCTTGCAACAGGCAGAGCTCCCTTGCCATCGGACGCAGCTATTACAGACAGCATAGGGAGAGCGGGCCAACTCCTGTTTGCCTTGCTGATGGGACCAGGAGACCCGGTGCAGGAGGAAGAAGAGCAGTACCTGGCTCCCGAGTCCCCCTCACTCATTGTGGTGCAAAGCGGGGGTAACTCTAGCTAAGCCACTGCAGTACCTGAAGTCTACGTGCAGGGGAGAATCAGAGCCAGCGCGTAAGCCCCATCAGACACTGAGTTGGCTGCCTAGTTCTGGTCATTGGTACAATGCCAATGCCAGCCCACCTGGCTGCCACCAGCGTGCTTGCAATCAGAGCCAGTCCTGGGCATGTGGCCTGATGGCCTGGGAAAGCAGACATTTGCATCTGGATTTGAGGCAGCCCAGTGAGAGAGATGAAGGGCTTTGGCACGGCAGGGAAGGTTTGAGAATGTTTTAGAAGATAAGGAGGTGGCTGTGGATGGGATTCAGGGCTGGGTCCAGAGGTGGGTGACCCGGCGGCTATCAGCCCGATCCTGGTTTGGCTACGGTGCAGCTGACTGGTAAGCATCACATGCAAAACGGTGAGGAGGGGGAGGGGAGTAAAACACTGCACAGCGGGCCGAGTGGGATGGTTCCTGCCTGCTCTCCCTAACAAAGAGCGAGAGCGATAGAGAATAAAGGAGCTAAGCAATGGAAATAACAAGCAGCTCCCCATGCGAGCATGTGTCCGCGAGCTAGCACGTCTCAGCATGCGCCTTGGCCGGAGTCCCACTACAGATTGATCCCATGTGTCTGAGCGAGCTCCCCCTCCCTGCAGGCCTCAGCGGACCCATCCTGGCTCTCTGGCACCATGTCTTAACCTTCAGGCTGCTGGCTTGTCCCCAGGTTGGTGCACCTGGGCTGCCACATGGGCCGGCTGGGAACAGCGACCTGGCGGGCGGAGCGGGTCTGGCAGATGGCGGCCCCCACCGCAAAGCTGCTCTGCGTGGTCCCGCCGCAGCTGCGCTGCCGTGATGCAAAACGCGGAGCAGGGAGGCACCAGGTGCCGAGTGGCTGAAGGCGCGGGAGCATCCCCGAGTGCCCTTGGCCAGACGCTGGGCAGTGGCACAAGCCCTGCTCCACTTGTGACAAAGCCCTGGGTCCTCGCTTCCTGTGCCCCAAAAGTGTCCTGCCCCCTTCCCGTTGCTCACTCTGCATGCACAGGGTTCAGCCCAACACGCTGCCTCCATGGCCCCACACAGGACTGCCCTCCTCGAGGAGCTGCTTCACCACCTGTTTGTAGTAGTGTCCAGGACACTGGTGAGGGATTTGCAACTGCTGGCACCCTCGCTGTCTATACGTTGGGCAGGAAGGCCGCCAGGGACCAGGCTGGGCTCCCCTGCAGCACGCCTCTTACATACGCAACGCGGCACAAGCAACAGGACTGACTTCCATTCACTTCCACGGGAGCGGGATGTGGCAGAGGCACTTGCCGGCCCCCCTTTCTCAGGGCCAGTCACTTCCACGTGCCCTCCAGCCTGCCTGGAGGGGTCGAGCAGCATCGCCCCCGTGTTTCAGGCGGACCAAACCCCGAGAGCCAAACCCGGAGCGCGGGTGCTTCTGGCTCCCAGGCCTGGGCTCAGACCGCTGCTCTGTGTCTCTCCCAGCTCCACTCATCTCCCGCCTCCTAGCTGCTGGAGGTGGCCCATAGTTTTAGGGTTTACAGCTCGCTCTGTTTATTTTAGCTGTTATTTCGCTGCTCTTTTCAGCCTATAAATTTCAAGGTCATCCTGTGTTCACCCTTGGATGAATAAACAAGTGTGGCCAGGCCATGTGAGGGGAATAAATCCATCTCTTGCGTTGGGATCCCATCCCCCTTCCCCTGCCCCAACCCTCTCCTGCATCGCTGCGCTCTCCCTGCCCTGTCCTCCTCCTCCAGGATACGCTGGGTAGGAGGAGGGAGAGGCAAGCTGCCGTCCCCTCCCTGCGCCGCGCTGGATTCACCCCAGTGGTCTGACTCAGGAGTGCTCTGAATAAATGCCCGGGAGGAAACCAGAAGAGGGGGAGCTAATCAGAGCCATTCTGTGTATAAATGCGCAGCATCTGCCAGCTGTGGTTTATAAAAAGCTAGATGCTCCACTGTTGTGGAAATTCAAAGGGATGCAGCACCCAAGAGGGACGCGAGCTGCGACGGCCGTGCGAACCTGCTGACGCACGGAGCCACGGGACAAGGGGATCCAGCGCCAGGGGCCAGCTTGTAAACCGAGGCCTAGCTGTGCAAGGGACTAGTGACCCGGGCGCCTCCACTTCTGGGCTGTGCAATGGAGAGACCTTAAAGGCATGTGGTTTTCAGGAGGGGCCCAGCTCACGTCCTGAGAAACCGGGCCTGGGGAGGGGGAGGATGCAAACAGCGGGTCCCTTCCGAAAGCGCTGCCCTCTGGTTCGACTCGAACCAAAACCAAAAACGCTCTGCACATGTCTCCCAGCAAAGAAGAAAAAAAACAGGTTCTCTTTCTTTCTGTGTGGACCTGGCTTGCAGACGCGGCAGAGCTGCCAGCATCACGCCCACTCGGCTCTCCGGGGCCACAGCGCGCGCACCGGGCTTCCAGCGAGCGGTGCTGCCAATTCCTGTTACACACGGACCTCGCCAAGCAGGTAATGAGTCAAAGCCCTAGGCCCGAGCGCGGCCCCGTAACCAATCGGTGCAGCGCCGGAGGCGGGGGCGCGCCCCGGGAGGGGGGTCTCCCCGCGTCTGTGTGACTAAGGGCTTGGGACGTGGCCCAGCCGCAGTCTCCAGCTGCGCCGGGAGTGGCTCCACGCAAGACGGGCCCCGATCCTGGCAGCTTTGCCAGCGTTCGGGATCACTTCCCTGTGCGAGAGACCTCCCTGGATACAGTGCTACGCGGCTATTTTCTGAAACGCAAAGCACCCTCTGGCTCCCATCAACAAGCAGGCCCCGGGCCAGCCCCTCATCTGGTGTGAAGCAGCGAGTTACGCCGGTTCGAGCCAGTTTACGCCAGCTGAGGGGTTGGCCCTGCAGCCCTGACAACTTTTAGAGCCGAACTTTAGGCACAGCCTTGCCGAGGCGCTGTGCAGCTGAATCCCCTGGGGTTTGTGACGCACTTGGAGAGGCTCCCATTTAAGAAGCCAATTATAATGAGTATTGTTACAATGGACGTGAACGGCAGAAGCTGCGACCGACCACCTGATATTAATCCTCCCGTGTGCAGCTCTGCTGGCTGGGGAAGCAGCAGGGATCACTTTGAATCACTTTGCCGGGGCCACCCGGCGCCCCTTGCACACAAACAGATGTTTGCCTCCGACCTGCATGTGTGCGGACGCAGCACTATGCCTCCACAATGCTAACCCATACATTTTTGACTCTGGGTTTCCCAAGCTCAATGTTGGCAGCCAAGCCCCAAAGGAGAGAGAGACCACCGGGATCTGCTGCCCGACAAGTGAAACGAGATTAGAGGGTGGCCCTGAACTACGCACACGTGACGTGGGATGGCCCCGGGCGCATGGGATGGGCTCACCTGGGAACAACCCAGATTGCTCACCCATGTGCGCTCCCACGTTCAGAGAGAGGTGTTTAGTCCCGTCAGTCTGAATTCAAGGAATTGGTTAGTCTCTAAGGCGCAACTCTACCCTGCCTTCTGCTCATCCATGTGTTGTGGCAAGTAAGATCCACTTCATCCAAGTTGAGCCTTAGCTAGTGATGCACAGCCCTGCAGTTACGGGACTGGTGATAGGGCTCCCTGTAGAGCTGTGGTGGAGCGGAAGAAAGTGCCCTGTAGCGCGGGATCGGCATGAGCGCAGGAAGCGTGCCGCGCTGCTGATTCGCTTCACTTTGGCTGCAACATTGTGCTAGCGAAACCCATGCAGCCTCACACAGCCATTTACATGCGGGGTGACCGCTGCATGAACTTTAGCCCTGGCATTGCTCGCGGCCTCCTCCCCCACCTCCCGTCCATGAAGGTAATTATCTTTATTTTTAACGCTGAAGAGTTAAAGCTGTGATTATGGGAGCCCTGGCCTGGCACTCCCCAGCACAACCTGCCAGAAGATGGAGGGAAGCCAGCGCAGCTGTCCCTGAGCATCACTTCCCAGCCTGGCCTGCAAACCTTCCTCCCCCGCCACCTGAGGCGAAACAGCCCATTTCCAGGGACTCAAGGCACTTGCAAGTGGGGCAGAGAGCAAGGGAGAGAGAAAACAGCTCCCCACGTCCAAGCCTGGGACCCGGCCCAAGGTGTTCACACACACGGGCACCTTGCACCTAGATAAGATAAACAGGTGCTTCATCAGTCTGCAGTCGTGGCGTGACGGCAGATCGACACAGGTATGTTAAGCTAGGATAAGGCTCTCTGGGTAAAGGTGATATCTTTTATTAGACCAGCTAAAGTTCGAAAAGTTGTTCTTTGCAAGCTTTTGGGCACAAACGTCCTTCTTTGGGCACAGGGAAAGTCTTTCCTTATGCCTGAAGAAGGGCGTTTGTGCCCCAAAGTGTGCAAAGAACAATTTTCCAACTACCTAGTTGGTCTAATAAAAGATACCACATCTACCCAACGAGCCTTGTCTGCCTATGTCCTTAGACCAACACCTTAAAGCGGGGATAAGTGAAGGTGTCAACCTGAAGTGCTGCGGTTATAGCGCGATAACCAGCACGTGGGCACTCTTGTCCTGGGATAGGGGTGCCGTTGTCTGCTTTAAAGTCTTCTTGGAAGGGGCCCAGGCTGTTTTTAGGGTTTGTCTACCATGCAGTCACTGCTGGGACCACAGCTTGGGCAGACATGCAGGAGGTGGCTTTAAATCAGCTAGCCAGGCGGCTGGGAGGTGCCCGAGAAGCATCCTCAGCCCCACGCTGCCCCAGCCATGCTGCCAGCCTGCCCCAGCTGGCTGGTTGGCAACTACAGGAAACCTCTCCTGCGGAGCGGAGCCCAAACACCCTGCAGCAGTCCCATCCCCCCCACCAGCATGGTGCGGTGGTGAGGAGAGGCACCAGGTGCAGGGGGAAGCCTGTTTAATGTTTAACGTCCCTGAGCGCTGGTATTTGTTTGACAAGGCAGATATGTGCTGACTCTGCGGGGAGCCTGACTTGAAGCTGCTTGCAGAAGGGTGAAGCCCTTTTGCTGCTGCTGCTCGAAGCCTGGTTAACGTTTAACTGGAGGCAGCATTCCCGCTGCCTTCACCCTTTCTTGCAGGGGGGTTTATTCGGTCTGGGAAGAGCCCAAGGGCTGGCCTCCTTTCGCTGCCTGGAGGAGGGATCATACACTGAAACAAGCCTTCGCCTCCTGAGAGCGGGGCCGGCCTTGGCGCAGCTGAGCGCAGCAGCCAAGGTCTTGCCAGGACTTGCTCCCAGCCCCACGTATTAGGAGGCTCCTGGTAGACTTGAGTTATTCCCACAGGAAGCGCAAACAGAATTAAGGATGCTATTATGCTAATTGTGCTCGCAAATGCTCGCTAATGACCTCGCTGCGTTGAAGTCTGAAGTGCCTGCCCGGCTCTCGCGGGAGCGCTCCGGGGATGGGTTTACGAGGGCAGGGTCGTTGGGCGTAACCCAGCGCCTTCCCAGTTTTTGTGCTGGCTGTGATGAGCTCTCTGGGCCAGCTTCCTGGCCCTGAAGTGCGTGCTTCCCTCTCAGCCAGCTCCGGCTGCCAAACTGCTTTCCACTCCCCCACAAACCAGTTTGAGGCAGGGAACTGGGACACCTGCCTTTCCTCCCTCAAACTGGCTCAGTGCCTGGGTGGGGAGCGAAGGCTCTCCCAGTCCCAAAGCCGCACCCAGCTCCCCAAACAAGGGTGGAGGGATGCTTCCCACTCACCTCACAGCCCCGACCGCTGCTAGGGGAGGCAGAGCCGGTGCTCATGAAATCACTGCATGGGGAGGACAGGATCTGCTAGCTGGTGGGGAGGGCAGAAGGGGACACGGTCTAGCCCGCTCGTTCCCCAGGACCCCGATGCTAATTCTAACTCCCCTGCAGGGTTTGCTCCCCGGAGGACCAGGATGCCGTGGCAGGGAGACATGCCTTTGTGCTCCCAACCTCGTGACGGAAATCCAAGAGATGTATCCAAAACCATGCGTGGCTGCAAGCTGCACTTTGTGGTGTCCGGTGACTTGTTCTACTCCCCTAGGAGCTGGCATGGAGTTACCCCCTGGATACTTAACGTCTGTATGTTTGAATCACCTCTCGGGTGACTTTCCCAGATGAGGTATAGCTCACGCCCCAGCCTGCACTAACTAAGACCCTGAACCAACCTCGTTCCTGCAAGTGGTTGGTTGCCATTTAATGAGAGTGTGCTCACCAACATGGATCCAGCTGGCACTTGCTGAAATCGAGTCTATGCAATGACCCATAAATCAGACCTCTCCAAGACAGCTGTCCTCATCAGATCAATAAAGCACGGTGCCATTTCCCAATCAAGGACCATGGCATTCACCCAAACCGTGCCCATCGATCTTGGGTCTGTCAGGAGCAGGCAAGGTCTCCTCCACGCCACCACCCCTTGGTAGGCCATTGCCAACACAGGAGTCAAAGAGACAAGGCGTTCACCTACATTACACAAGAGCCGGTTCCATAAGAACAGCTGTAATAGTAGAGATGGAAGAGACTGACTGGGTCAGTGAATTCACCCACTGATATGCAGCTCTACCATTTACCTATGCTTAAAATTTCATCTCCATTTTTATCATTTATTTTTATAATAATACATTCTGCTTCTAGAGCACGTTTCGCAGCAGGGTCCCGACCTGCTTCCAAACCATTAGTTCATGAAGATGGTTGGTATCACTGTAAGGGAGGCAATGATGTTTTTATCACATCGCAGACGGGGAAAAAGAAACACGGAGAAGTGTGCTCAGGGTTGGCCAGGCTGGGAACAGAACCCAGGAGTCCCTAACGCCTGCTCTGGACTTTACAGCATAGTTTCCTTCCCCCTCACTCATCCCAAGCCATAGCATGCTCCAGGAAAGGTCTCATGAGTCCCAGCAGGGCAGGACCTCCTCTGCCTGAGTGAGAGGGCAGAATCAGACCACTTATCTTAAAAACCAAGAGCAGACAGTGGCTACGTGGAAGCTGATCAGCCCCAAGTGAACCGGCCTCATCTCCTGCCTCCAGCAGGGCCAATAACAGATGCTTCCTAAGACAGGTCTCAGCGATCATGCGTTTCTGATCCTGGCGCACAAGGGTACAAAGAAGAGCCTCTCTTCCCTGGGCAAGGCTGCCAATACCCACCCTGAACCTCAGGCCTGGCCTCCCCGCTACGAGACGAGCAGACCATGCAACCTCCGGGGCTCTGTGCGGTGACCCATTGCCTCTGTCAAGCCATGCTGTCACTCCCACCGCCCCAGCATCCTCTCTCACCTGTTCTTGTCCACGGTATCCTGCTCGTCCATCTCGTCTGCGCTGCAGGTGGCACTCGAGTCGCTGTCCGGATTGATCCCGGAGGCTTTGCCCGTTTTGTGGCTCTCCTTCTTCTCGGCCTTGGGGGTCCCCTCTGCTCCTGCCGTGCCCCCATTGCTGCTGCCACCCTCTGGTTTCTTGTCGTCCCCCTTGTCTTTCTCCTGACAGTCCTCGCTCTCCTCCTTTTTGATCTCGCTCTTGCAGGGCTCCTCACTTGGCTTCTCCTCCGGCTCCTCTGTTTTCACCACGTCCACCACCAGTTCCTCCTGTGGCTTCTCCTCATTACTGGCCTGCTCAGCGACTGTTTCCAGGGGCTGAGGGGTGCTGGCAGCCGCAGGAACAGCATCTGCAGTGGCAGCGGTGGTGGCAGGAGCCTCCTCCATCTTGACGGCTGGTTCCGTGCTGGAGTCGCTCCCGGGCCCGGGTGCCGGCTTTGGCCCGTTCTCACCACTCTCCTTGGCTTCGGGCCTTGGCGAGGGAATGCTCTCGGTATCCGAGCTGTTGTTTACTGCAGCTGAAAGGAAACCAAAGTGAGACTCTCAGCATCTACAGTCCTTGTTATTACAGTAGATGACGGCGGAAAAATGAAGGAATCTACTTCCACGAGACGGCAAACGTTTCCAGCCGCCTCGACGAGGCCAGACTCTCTTCCCAATTACAGAGGAGTCGGGGCACTTGCTCAAAGCACATCACGGGTCACTTCCCCCGTCCCACTGCCCCAGCCAGGCTTTTTGCCGCAGGCTTGGTATGGGAACTCTGGTGCCCAGAAAGACAGGACCATATGGTGAAGGAAACAAGGCAAAACTGCTGAATCTCCCAACTCCCAAAGGCTGAAGTGATGTGTTCAACTAAGAACCAGCAACTCCAGGCCATCTCCTCTAAGCACACCCGTCTTAAATTTCAGTCAGAACAAACTTCTGCTCTTCAGACATCCCTCCTATCCTAGCACGGCTGTGTTGTGCATGGGCCTTTCCCCCCACTTGAGCCCGTATACTTATGGAGAAAATGAAGAACCTCTCAATATTCCCCCGTTTCCACTGTATCTGACACAGACTACCTTCTTCTCCTGGCTGGGAGAGGGAATTGTCCCCTATCTACAATTTCCACCTGCCTGGAGGTTGGAGGATGTCCTGTAGACCTCAAGAAGTTTTTTGGACTGAGCAAAGCACTAGCGGGGGTTCCTGCGCAGCCCGGGCCTAATCCAGAACAGGGAGCAGTTCTGCTCTCTTCTCTGCTGGGGCACAGTTCATACTGTAGGCGGGATGCCACACATCAAACATGGATGCTTGGCTTAAAACCAGGGGACTGAATCACGATTCCAGGAACTCGGACCCTGGGTTTCCAAACAACCAGGTGGGAACAATCTGTTTGCCATGAGATCCAGCAGAATAATTAAAAACTCTTGCCTGACCTTCCCCCCCCCCCACATTGTTATCCGACCCCATCCAGCCTTTTTCAGGAAATCTCAGCCACTTCAACTCTCCAAGACCCGGTGCAAGAGTCCAACCTCCCTGCTTGCAGCCCTGTGCTGTCGTTGTGGGTGCTGACAGCCTCCACCGTGCCCCAGCTAGGAAGGGCTCCACAGCAGCAGCCCTGGCCTTTCAAACTGTTCTGTTTTGCTTCCTACGAGCCAGCCAGAAAAGAAATTTCCCACCATGTCAGGACAGGACCTGAGGAGCCCCAGATTTTCCACTGAAAACAGCTTCGTCCCAGGCTGAAACTGTATGGCTCTAGGTGCCAAGAGGGCAACAGAGTGGGCAAGGAGGTGTTTCGGAAAGGCACGTGTGCAGGAAGCAGGTTATTTCTTTGGGTGTGAAGTGGGAATACTGAAAGCAAGCTGCAGACCTCAGTGGGGTGGCCTCCACTCCTCCCTGGGGCTACTGAAGCAACACCAGCAAGAGCTGAGGACCCTCACAACTCGCTCAAAACACTGCAGAGAGTGAGGCTCAAGATGCTCCAGGTTAAGGGTCACCCTCTTTCTCTGGGTATATTGGAGCGGAGGTGAACAGTGCCTCTTGACACCCAGGTCTAGTATGCACCACCTCGAGCTTTCAGGTCATATCAATAATGGGCAGACCTGTAGATCTGAAGTATCCAGAGCTCACGTATTCCACTTCCTCGGCCAAAGAACGCCCCAAACCCAACAGGAATTTCAGGCTGCCCCAACATTTATTTACTTGCAATAAATCAATGAAAGGCAGTCACTCAAGGATGACAGGCACGGACTTCGCAGCCGTTAGGCAGGATGGAAATCCACAGTGTATCTGGCCAGAACCTCGCCCCGAGTGCATCCACTTCCATTATTAATGTGAAACAGTCTGCAGCTCTGATGAGACGGATAGCTTGCCTCCGGTTCAACTGAGTCTTTGGTTTGCATGCATTTGCCCCCACGCTTGTGAACCTGCAGAGGACCGGGGCTGAGCGAGTGCAGCCGAACTACCCAGGAGTTGTGTCCTGGATGGTGGCGTGAGCGGTGTCATTATGCAGCCTGCCTTTGGTATGAGAGCCCCGCTCGCTGAAGCGCGAGGTGATCTGCACGTACTTTTCGTGCTCGCGCACCAGGGAGTTTGGACGCAGGCAATTAATCACGCGAGGAAACCATCCAAAGCCCTTCCCCTCCCCCTTCACCTGCTGCACCCCAGCCTTGGCTGGTGCTACGCCAACCGCATCCCCAAATGTCGCAGGAGACCGCGGCAAACTGCTCAGGCATAACGCCACTCTGACATTTCTGCTCCTGTGACATTTCATCCACCTCTGCTCGTAAGTTTATTCAGCTTGATAGCCTACTTCGGAAACCGAGTTCTCTCCGCCCAACAGGATGAATAAGAGATGAGAGCTGAAGCTCTAATAACACAAAGCTTCTAAGTGTGTCAAGAGAGCTGTCTTTAAATCTTAAAATACATTGTTTCCTCTGAACTGCTCTCACAAAGACTGATAACTACATCTTACATTGTGTCTGTGAGTCACATATCACCTAGCACAGAAGATTTACCTGGAATCTGCCTCGTAATGAGTCACTTCCAACAATGACTTGAAAAGATTTGCAATTTCAAGTCCCATTAGCCCGGACTCCAAGGCCAGGACTCAGCAGGGTGCTCACGCTGCTGGTTAAGTTATTAAATTACTTCGACAAAAAGTCAAACGGGGCTATTGTTGTAAATTATATACATTTCCCCAAACTCGCGGTTGCAGCTTCAGAGCGATAAATAGCTAAAATTGCCCCTTACGTTTTGTTTCCCTTCTTTTGTGTGAGTGGGAGAGTAAGAGCTGCCTAAGCAAAGATATTCTATAAAAAAAATAAAAAAATAATAATAATAAAAAAAAAGCAGAGGTGGGCTGCCCCGTGGCTACAGATTTTGTTGCTGCCGTGGAGAATCACCTACCAGTGGACAGACCCCAGGGCGCGTGTTGTCTGAATCAGGAGAGTCATTAAAGCAATGAGAAAATGAAGGGGGTGGTTCACTGCTCCATTGGCAACCCTGTGGCTTCAGGCACGGCGGGCCTGATTCAGCAAAATGCTTGGCTTCGGTGTCATTTTTGTGCCGTGCTCAAGCAAGGTGCTGAAATGCAGCTCGGTGAATCAGGGCCTTGCTTTTTAGGGTGCTTCTCAGCTACCTTCCCAGGCAGCGGGCAGGAGGGAGCGGCTCCATCTGCAGTCCTGCACTGCGACGCCTCCCCCCGCTGCCTCCGCGCAGTGCCAGCTATCTAACCCTGACGTGTCCCTGGGCTTTGCCAAGATGCCTTGGGAACAGTCCTGCATATAAAATGACGAAACAAAAACTGGTTTACAAGACAGCAGAAGTGTGCCAGGCCTTGGGATAAGCGGTGTGCCCTGGGAGCAGGGGGTTGGTCAGGAGGGCAGGCTCTTTGTTGTGGGGGGATAAATCTTAGAAAGCACGAGGTGATGCCCTGGACTAGACTAGAGGGGCCTAAAGGGGGAGGTGGAGGGTTCCCATGGTGTGTGGAAGAGATGGGGAATTGTCCTGCAAGGGTGCTGGTACCGGGAACGGTACGGACTGTGTGGAGCGGTAGTGATGGCATCGAGGGTGTCCCCGTGGGCACTGAGACTGCACTGCAAGTGGGCTCTGAAAACACACCTCCCCTTTTGGCAAGAGATCTCCAGGACAAGGCAGCAGGGGAAGCTTGCACTGCCTGTGCTCTTCCCCTTCCAGAGACAGAAGTGCGGTTCCCACCATCGGCAGCCTGACCCCTATCAAAACAGTCCAGGCCACAACCCCTCTGGAGCCCAAGTGGTGCCCTGGATGCCAGCTGGACCATACCGGATACCAGTATGGAGCTCTCACCTCCCTACTACCCTTAAATCAACGCTACACCAGACAAAATTCAGAGCCGGACTGTAAACCCTGAGATGGTGAAAGCCTGAGGAGCTCGGGTCAGCGCACCTGGTGCTGCACAGAAGTGTCACCCTCTCATGGTCCCTGGGACCAGCACCACTCGACCTGCCCAGCATGGTCCCCTGCCCATGAGGAGATGCTTGTGGTGGAAAAAAAATGGGCCAAACATAGCACTAAACAGCCAAGAACCCAGGGGCAGCCCAGGAATATCCAAGCCGATCCCTGCCACAGGAATGGTGGCCCTCAATGCCTCACCTTCTGCCTCCTCGGCCATCTCTTCTTCGTTGCCGCTTATCCCCGATACCTCCATCTCCTCGTCCTCTGCTGCAGGAGCGAAGGCCGCCTCTTCATTTTGCGCGGCGGGGGCTTTTTTCTTCTTCCTCTTGGCGTTGCGCTCTTTCTCCTGGTGGGAAGAAAGCACACGAGGGTCAAAGGCGAGAAGTGCCTGCTGGCACTGGGTCTGGAGGACAAAGCTGGTGGCAGCCTCATGGTTCAACGCAACGCAAGTTCTGACGATAGAGAGAGACGACGGTTTAGGGAACCACCTTGTACTGCCAAGGAAGCTATGAGGTGACCTGGTCCACTCAGACCTTTCCTGCCTCCTATTCCCCTCGTTGCCTCTGGTTGCTCCTGTTTGGATTAAAAGCACGTCAGGGCAGGGAACGTGCCCTCACACCTGCCTGTGAGAAGCAGCAGGCAGAGGTAGCAGCAGCAATGTCAGCTCTCCCCCTGGTTTTGATCTCTAAGGAGCCTGGGAATCCCTGAAGCCTGCGTTGCTAATGGAGGACAACTCACACAATGGCACCAACCTTAGCCCCAACCTGGCTGGCTCTACAACAAAACCTTGAGAGCGAGGTGACGTCTCACGTATGCACAAGTCTGGTTCTGCTGTCCTTATGGCAAGGATCAGCTTGCTTCTCAAGAAGTCACTGCCAACAGCAGTCAAACCCCATCCAAGTTTATTGCATGCACATGGTACCGCTCCAAAGAGCTTCACCGGGGTGCGCTAGCGGGGTGGCACACCAGCCTGGACCGGCAGCGCTGCCCATGAGGCTCCCGGCAAACAGGCAATTCTTCCATGATGCTGCGTTCTAAGAATAGGAGAGCGCTGCCCGAAGTCGGGTGATAAGATAAAACGATTTCCTTTCAGGGCCTATTCAGGGTCTCTGTTTTCAGGTGACAGAATTTTGATCCTGCTAATATTAGCATTTCGGGGCTGGAAATACAATGGGGTGCTGGACCTCAGAATACTGCATGCTCAGACAAGCCATCTTGACAAAGAAAATTAAGTTTGTGATCTACTGGATTGCATTAGAAGGGGTCACAGCAAGTTACAGCTGGTATCTGGCCCCCGGAGTGTCCAAGACACCATCCAACAGCCTGATTTTTACAGCGGCTCAGCCCCCACCAACTCCCAGTGAAGTTTGCAGGGGCTGCGGGTGCTCAGGAAATATCACTGCTCTCTTAAGACACCCAAGTCAGTGGATACCTCTGATAGATCTCATAGACATTAGGGCTGGAAGGGACCTCGCGAGATCATCGGGTCCAGTCCCCTGCCCAACGGGCAGCAAGTCAGCTGGGGTCAAATGATCCCAGGAAGATCGGCATCCAAGTGTTTCTTGAAAGTGTCCAGAGTAGCTGCTTGCACCACTTAGGTGGCTGTCACATAGCCAACAAGCAGCACGGGGGCAAACAAAGTCCTGGGCTGCTCTGCCCATGCCCTTTTTGCCTCTTTATTTCACCTTCTTACACAAACGTGACGGTCACACTGACACACGCACGCTGCTCCTCGTCATACTATTTGGCTCAAACTAAGACCCTCTGCTCCCGTCTCCCAGGATCACTGTTAAAGAACGGCTGGTAGGAGCAGGCCCAGCGCCTTCTGCAAACAGTCATCCACCCTGGCAATTTTCAAAAACCGCCTTGACGCCCACCTTGCTGGGGTCATCTGGTATCAGCAGTCTTTCCTGCCCCAAGTGCAGGGTGGGGCTGGATCTGTAAGGTCCCTTCTGGCTCTTAACAACTATGAAACCCCCACATCCCACACGGCGTGTTTGTCTCGAGGGATGAGCAGATAAAACTTCGGCGGAAGTGCCAGCTCTGCCTCGGGATCTCCATGTTGGGAAGTGTAATGCTCCTCTTCCTCCCTCCCCACCCCCATGCAAACTTCTCCAGATACAGGGAGAGACCCAAACCACCCAGCTGCTCTTGCTTGGGAACACCGCTGGCTTTCAATCTATTTTTATCCTACTAGCCCGGAAAGGGAAAAGGCACTGGGGATGCTGCTGTCGGAGCACAGAGGCGCTGCGGTTGGTGCCCAAGGGCCCTCTGCCCCTGGCTGCACTCCTCGGGTGATCTCTATTACAGCACACGCAGCGGTGTTTCATCAAGGCCACTATTCAACAGCTGCACGGTTTTTGTCTGGGGAAGCAGCTCACCGTTCGAGCTCCCGATAGTGCAACTGCAGTGACAAAGCTCCCCGGGTTACTATGGCAAAGCCTTCTCTGCCTCTTACTCATGCGTCTGTGACTCAGTCGAGCCGACAAACAGGCTCTGACACTGGGGAATTAGCTGGGAACCAGCCTCTGCCTCAACGCCTTACTTGGCTTTTATTACCGCTGAACAGCAAGCGGCAGCGCTCGGCACGTACCGACGTGGAGGTTGCTCGCAAAGTTGGGCAGCTGGTCAGGGCTCGGGGACTGTGTGGGAGAGGATAGCGCATAATGAGCGTGCGATATGTAATGGGAGCAACTGGAAATCCAGGAGGGCAGATCTAAGACACAGGGCCGCCGCTCAACAGCACTAACAAATGCTCTGATCCAGGGCCCCGGAGCCGGGACAGTCATACCAAGCCACGCACGTCCCCGCTCTGACCCTGCTCTCCTGTCACTCCAGAAAACTCGAGCCACCTGTTGTCACCTTTGGCTTTGCTTGCAAGCATTCTGGGACGGGGATTATGCTTTTGGCGCCTGCTCGTACAGCGCCTAGCGCAGCGATGCTCAGGCCGCGGCTCGTACGACACGAGCGGCTCTTTCAATCTATTATCTGCAGCTCTGTGCAGAAGGAAGTGCCCCAAGCCATTTATTGTAAACGACATATAGACACTCAGCAAACACTGCACACCTTTCCACCAAGTTATTTCTCTTTACGACTGAGCAAATATTAGCTAACGTATCACAGCTTTTTCCTTTTCAACCGGATCTTGTTTGCCACGATTCCTCTAGAAGTGTATACATTATGATCGCTCTGTGACTAACACGCGACTCTTAGGTCAGTAAGGACCAGATGCCTCTGACCTACAGCACAATACAGCCCTCACCCCTGACTGAGAATCCTACCCGCTACTACAGCGCAAACACATGAAAATAGTAACCGCATGCTATCAGTTTGCCCGGCAGAGCCAAGCGGGCAGGAGAGAAGCTTACACCAAGTTTTGTTTTAAAAGGGAAAATCGAGTTCCCCGTGGAATACAAGTGGCGGTACAGCAGCGCAGCCCGGCCTGGTACCAGTAACTAAGGACACCCCAGGAAGGCAAAGGTCCCAGGTACATAAATGCCGATTACATGGTTTTCTAGCCCTCATCTTGCACGCTTAGTTTGGTACTTGCCAAAAGCCGCGCACCTCAATGCTAACCGCACAGAGTGTTCTGTCATCCTGGTGGGCATTATTCCTCCTCGGGGACGTGCAGGCATAGCTTTGGCAGGATGTTGCTGCCTACGATGGGGCAGCCCCTTGCTGCAGGCTTACACCTCCAGCTACATGGAAAAAGGGATATAAAAGCATAGGGCTAAAAGCCGACCCTCCACCCACTGTGCTCTGTAGCGCTGAGTGTGTCGTTCCACTGGTTAGAAAAGCCAGCCCAGACGTCTGGGGTTGCACGGGCAGGTTTCCAGCTAGCTCCATTAGGTTGTCTCCAAGTCTGGCAAGGCTTAGGAGTTCTCCTTCACCTCCTCTCCCCTACTTCCAAACCACCTGGCGCTACGAAAGCCTGACCCCTTCTTCCCAGCTCAATAACCCTGGCCGCACAGTGTATTTCTGAGGAGGAAATATATCTCCCACTGGGTGACATCTTTCTGGCTACCTGCCCCAAAGGGAAAGCAGTAGTCCAGACAAATTTGGCCTCTTCATGGGATCACCACCTGATACGGAAAGAACAGCCAAAACAGCTTTAAAAAAAGCCTGCTACTGATACAGAGCAGTCATTATATTTACCTACCCTCGGCAGCTGTCTCAGCCTTTCCTAACAGCGTGATGCAGGCGCTCCCGGTTTCATATGACGTGATGATATATATTCCAGGACTGGGGTCAGAACTGGGACTAACACCAACCTTAGCACAATGCAAAACCCCAGGACTCGTGCCAGGACCAGCACCGAGACCAACAGCCTGATCCTACTAAGCCCTACGGGAATCTCAGCAGTGACTTCAGTTGGCTTGGGAAGAAGTCCCACACGAGCCAAGGGAAAGGCTTCCCAGAGGCCCTCGGCAGCAAGGCAGAACCACGACCGCCTCCAGCATGGAGGTATACTGGGGAGCTGCAGCCCGGGGCCCCGACCATAGCAATTGACACCCCGAAACAACCACGGCACTGGGAGCAGTCTCCTGCTAGGGGAGGGAGTCTAACTGCAGATGGCTGAAGAGGACCACAGAGAACACGTGGTGACAAAACGCCCTGTTCCCCTCAAGTGCTGTGGTTAACGAAAGGAGAAGTCAGCTTGCAGAAGGTCCAGACTACCTAAAGATGAAGCCAGAAGGGTGCCAGGCAAATCGCACGAAAACTGACCCAAAGAACACAGAAGCGGTGGCAGAGAGAGGCTTAACCCTGGCCAGAGAGCACCGGCTCCTCCCGATTCCTCGTACCAGTAGGTCCGACTCATGGAGGTATGAACATGCAGCTCCACGCAGCAATGTCCAGGGACCGGGGATGAAAAAAGTGGGCCCTGATTATCTGCTGCAGTATCAACCCACTCCTGCAATGAGGCAGCCCCTTCTGTCACAGGCCACCGCGAGCAAGACGTCTGGGGCCCTGCAAAGTGCCACGATGCTCCGTCCTCTAGAAGTGCGAGATGGTCTACGCTCTGACAGAGGCTGCCAGCGTGCCCTGAACACCCTCTACGTGACATCTCTCACTCTACAATTCTCCTTTCATTGACACAAGGGCAAGCCCAAATGTCGGAGCACATGAGCCATCTGAACTGCAGAGAAGCAGGACAGCGTTGCCGCTGGGCCAAACAGCTCTCCCAGCAGTGGCGCGATGCCCTGGGGACAGCACCACCCAGCCCACTCTCTCTTCCTGAAGCTCCCTGTGCCTCTGCAAGTCGGGTGTGCGGCAGTAAACCGAGCATGCGTGCTTGCCCATCCAAGCGCCGGACCTGGAAACGACCCAAGGCACAGGCCAAAGCCCCCAATGGCATGCACAGAAGCAGCCTAAACTGCAGAACCAGACACAAAGCTCCACGCAAGACTTTGCTATAGTTTTGGTCCCTGGGGTCGACTTTTAAGCTCTCCACTTGAGCAGGTCCCTCTCACTCAAACTGAAGTGCACCTGAAGCCAGTGAGTGAAACCCTCCAGAACTGTGCATTTCATACAGCTGCAATTCAAAACCACGCACCGGCGCTGGCTGAACTGAGCAATGGGCACAGGGGTTCATCAGTGCTGTGTGGAGGTTCAGCTGTGGGCTTAGCCGAGGGACCCCAGTGAGCCTGGGCTGAGATCTACGTCTGAAACAAAATCTAGGGCACATCAGTGATGCAACCTCGCCTAGGAAAAAGGGCTGGCAGACAGAACGGGAGTTGCCTTTTAGAAATGATCAACCCTACTAATTGAGCTCATCCTCCTTAACCAACCTTCTAGCAAATCTGGGGACAAACAGAGTCCCTCTGTTTCCTTGCACATTATCTGCATGGGAATCAGTAGTCGGGGCAGACATTGAGGGCATGAAAGAAGTCAGGCGCTTCATAGTGAAATCACCTGATGATATCTCTGCCTGATCACCCACTGCTTATCCTTGAAGGAGGTCAAGGTTGCCTTTGGCATGCCCAGACTCTACATAGGAAATGATTAGGAGCTCTGGTCCATTTATGAATATATTTAGGAATCAGAAGGAAAAGTCTACGGCAATTTTGTCTCAGTTGTTCTGTTATTTTATTCAGCCTTCTGGCATCTGCTGTTGCCATAAAACAATAGAGCACAAAAAATAACAGCTGAGCAGTCATTGTTCTTACACAAAACCCAAATTCCACAACCGCGAATGCTCGAAAAAAATAGAATGATGCTGATGATATAAATTGTGAACAATTAGAACGGAGGAGTCTAGCTACTACCTCGGAGAAGCGGATGCAGGGAAAATTGGGCTCTGCAGAAAAGTGCTCTTGCAGTATAATTTCTGTAACGTTAGGAAGCCGAGTAAATACAAATACGCAACTCTGATTCCATTACCGACTGAGCTGCAGGATCTTATTTCAGATTCTCCCCAGTAACGAACACGATATCTTTGTCAAATAATGCTCTGCTATTTGGGGGGCGGAGAGGGGGAGTGTCGCTCCAATCTCGGTAATTTTTTTTTGTTGATTTGGTATGGCTTTTCTGCCTTGTTTCTAAAACAATCGAGTGAGACGTGGAGCGCACGAGTGTCTCGGTCCTTGGAGAATTAATAAGACGAATCACCAACGTCCTCTCTATTTCTCATTCCTATAGACAGACTAGGATATTAAATTCCTGGGTGAGTCATTCACTGTTTTCCTGTCTTTTTACTCTTGTTGCAATAGCTTGCTGGGGAGATTCCTGTGTTGAACGCTGCCCTTTGCATTTTCAAAGCACCCCTTGGGGCTTTAGCCATGTGAATTCTATTAGCTGGGAAGCTCGGGACCCAGGGTACTCTACCAATGAAGTAACACTTACAAGGCTTGGTAGTCCTGTCGCAGTGCACGGCATTGCTAGAATGCATTCCTGGTGCACCAGCTCATTCATTCCCTCGGCCTTTGGAGCGGGGAAGCATTAGTCTTTGCATTCTACCAGCGGGGAGACAAAGGTTAAGTGATTTGCCCATGGTCACAGGTGGGATCAGGAGGCCAGTGTCAGGGGCAGAGCCCCAGCTTGTTATCAGACTATGCTGGCCTCTGGATATGCCAACTGCTTGTTCTCTCTTCCTTCCAATATCCTAAAAAGCTCACGATGAACCCTCACCTTTAATCTTTTCCTGGTCCACTCACCATTCACATGTTTATACTTGGTGCTTGAGCTACCGTGGGGTATAGGCTAGGCAAAGGTTTCAATGGAAACATGCCGAATTACAAGGCCCTGCTCTGGTTTCCGGTGCTGGGGCAATAAATCAGTACAAACCTTAAGGCTTCACAGGATTTACACACCTGCAAACTGAGAGCACACTCTGGCCCAGTCCCTTGACACACTGCCATCGCATGCTTTGCCTTACCAAAAATCTCACTCCTGCCTGAAATCACATTATTCTGCCCCGCTCCCTGGTAAAATACCATGAGCCGAAGGACAAACGCTCTTGTTCCTTGTTCTAAACTATCACACGAAGCCTGGGCTCCATGGTTTTAATCGAGGCACATCCTACAAGGAGAGAAAAAGTAAAAAAGAAAAACTTCCCTCCCGATTTGGGAACGCCAGGAACTCTGTTTGCCGGGAAATATCTGTGGCACTCCAAGTGGGCTGAGGCGGGATTCTTACCATTTTTAGTTTGTGCTGCTGTAGGATCTCGTCCAGGTTCTGTCTTTTCTTGTAGTTGAAGTAGAAGTTTTTGCACTGCGACACGGTCTTGGAGCCCACCATCCTGGCAATGGCAGACCAATTCCGCCCATGTTCAAGGAGACCTTCAGCCAGGAAGAGAAGAAAAACAAGAAAAGAAGGGGGGAAATTAGGAAGTTTGAAACCAGATAAACTTGCACAAGGGCAGCATTGTTCATTCACCCAGGCCAGGCAACACCCCATGTGCAAACCCAATGCCGCGGCAACAATATGGCCACCAACATCTGTCTGGAAGGCTTCTGTGGCCAAGGCGATGGTGGAGAGCAGCCTGTTTTTCTTTCCAGGGGAAAGGCATCTGACCTACAGCCTTGGGGAACGAAGCATCCTGCAGCAGGGCTGCCCAACAACAGCCAGCTCCACAGCCTGCTGCTCTCCACCCCCCTGGGAGAGGGAGAGCAGGCCTTCACGGGGCACTGACACCGGAGAGATAACTGAGCCCGCAGCTCTCAGTTGGGCTGGGGGGCAAGCTGGAAGCACGTGCAGAGATGGACACGAGATGCGAGTGCAACGAGGAGGTGGCAGAGCGTTGGCCCAGGTGACTCGCATCACTGTGGGGAGGGCACCAGCAATGATAGTGGGCTTGCGAGCAAGAGAAAACGTTCAGGTGAGGCACCGTGCCAGGGGCTGATGACTCCATACAGGTGGAGCAGCCGGGGAAGCCTGGAGGGATGGAGCACAGTCACAGAGTGGGCAAGTGGGTGCAGAGGATGGCAGCGGCTCATTCTCAGACTGCCAGGCCTCTCACCTTGCACGTGCTTTTCCTTGAGGCTGGGTGGTGCTCCTGCCTCATGACGTGGAAAGAGAACCCAAGACGCAGAGCAAGGACCAAGTGGCTTCCCAAAGACCGATGGTGGAGTCACCCCAAGTCCCGCGTTCTTGCTTCACCCATTGCCCTGCCACCCCTTGGAGCGAGGCTCGTCGGGGTCCTAGCCCATCCACGTGGTGCACGGGCACAGCCCCTCCAGTGCAGAGGGACGTCCAGGCACAGAAGTGCAGGATGGAGACAGATGCTCACGTCGTGAGCACGTGGCTGATGACACCATGGAGGGAAGACACGGGGGGCAAGGCGATGGATGCCCAAGGCGAGGATGCAAGTTGGGCATAGTGTGGGGAGAGGGGACTGCAGGCCAAATGCAGCAAGGGTGGAAGAAATGCCACCTCCTCCATGACCCCAGAGAGTGGCTGAGCTCACCCTGGGAGCAGGAGCTTGGAGGAGAGGTGCCATGGGGCAATCAGCTCTCCAGCAACCCGTGGCCTTTACGCTCCTGAGCAGGGCGGCAGGGACCCGAGTCCCTGCTCTATCCCCCCGAACAAAGCAAGGCTGATACAGCTGAACAAATCAACACCTCCACACACAAACGCCCGTGTCCTTCCCATGTGCCAGACTGCCCTGCCTGGAGACATCCTTTGCCCCGTGCAGTCTCTCCTAGCAGCCGCCTCGGTATCTACCCCTTTAAGGCATGATCCTGCTCCACGCATGCCTGGTGCCTCGGCTCCATTGCCAGGCGGGGCTGGGGTTGCTATGCAGCTGCCATCAGGTTGCACATCGAGCCAGGTAACTCCGCTCCAGCTGGCTCCATGCTGCACAGTCAGGTTGGGCCGGGATCAGCCCTTGCAGCGTTGACTCCGCTCCAACTTTCCCTTACTTCTTGCCTGCCATTGTCCGTGTTCTTCCGAACACGCCTGGCGTACGTGGCGGGCGGGCCCGGCGCCTCCAAACCCCCCCGCAAAGCCGCGCGCGGCGAAGAGCCCGCCCCCGCCAACCCCGCCTGCAAAGCCTCGCGAGGGAAATAGGCATCGTCAGCACCGGCAGGCCACGGCCCAATCATCGGACAAAGAGCATCTGGCCCGGCTTGCCCGGTCCAGTGCCCCGCACAGGCCCCTGCACCCGGGGAGCGAAGAGCATCCCCGTTGCCACCTCCCCTACCAGCCCTTGCAAGCACAGCGCTGTTTGTGGGTAGGGCCTGCTCGCTGGATTGTGAAGCCAAATGTCACCATTTAAGGCAAAAAGATCCCCAACAAGGTAACACCTGGCCTCCGTGCAAACGCATTTGAGCAACTACATTCCTGGGCCTGGAGCCAGGGCTGGGGGAGCAGGATCCTGTGCCCCGGGTCGGGGTGGGGGATCTGCGTAGCTGAAGGACCGCTGGTGCCAGCCTTCTGGCCCCTGAGACGGCTGGGGTGCAGGGAGCCCAGCTTGCTGCCCCCAGCCCCGTGGCAGACTGCAGCTCCTGATGTCCGAGACACCCCTTGGCCGAAGGCCCAAGAATAAAACTAACTCGGGGTGGAGCCGGGCGCAGGCAGGAAACGAAAGAGTTAAAGTTCGCACCGTTGCAGAAGCGAAGAAATGGGCTGCCGTCGAGCGCCCTGTTCCACTCAAACACAGGATCTCAGCGGTTGCCGTCTTACAAGCCTCTCGCTGCCCGCCCCGGGGAGAGCAAAGCCAGAGATCCCTCCCCTCCCCGGCAGGCCCTGATGCCTCGTGACCCACCGAGCGCCGCCGACACAAGCGAATCAATCAACCTGCTCCCTCACTGCTCTGCCGGTGACCGGATCCCACGTGCGCCAGATGGGGCTGTAATTACCCATCGCTCGGGCAAGGGCCTCTCATACGCCTAATAAGTCCTGCAGCCGCTGCAGTCGGGGCTCCCTGGACAGCAGGCGTTTCGCTGGAGCCGTGCAGGGCAGGGGAGGGGGGGACGACAGGCTGGCATTTGCGACAGCCACAGCTGAGCGGAGGGCAGGAGGATGGGGTCTTCCACCGAGACCTTTTTCTGCTTGCTCCAACGTTTCCAAGTGCAGCGTGACCTTTTCTGTCTGCGTGTAACGGGTCAGGCCAGCTCCCTGCTGCCCTTTCTCTTGCTGGGTTGACCGTGCACCAGCTCTTTTATGCGTCTTTCCCAATCACGGGGCTGGGCTGAAGCCCATTCAGGCTCGGCTCCTTGGGAGCCTTCGCCTCGAGGCCT
Organism: Alligator sinensis; assembly: GCF_000455745.1. Lineage (NCBI taxonomy): Eukaryota > Metazoa > Chordata > Crocodylia > Alligatoridae > Alligator > Alligator sinensis. The sequence goes on along the minus strand of NW_005841833.1, from coordinate 1,120,485 downwards.
ACGGGGAAAAGCGTGCTGAGCCCCCGGCCCTCCCACCGTCACAGCCTGGACGCTGCCAGCGCACCGGGGCTGCTGCCTGGTTCTGTGTTAGGAGGCGGAGGCCGTGTGTTTCCAAAGCACGGACTGCCCATCCCTTGCAGGACCGAACCAGTGAGCGCAGACGCCCTTATCTTCACGGGGGAGAAAGCAAAACAGCAACACCTGCTTCCCAAAACTGTAATTACCTGCTAGAGGCTGGGAGGGATCAGCCAGGAGACGCCCTAGCTCTTGCCGATACAAAAAACTCCCTTTACCAGGTCCTGGCACGGCTCTGCTTCGTGACGGCGTTGCTCTGATCTCCCCCCTTTTGCTCCGCACGCATGCATTTCAACGTGACCCCCCCGCCCCGGCACCCGTGATCTCTGTCGCAGGGAACGGACGGGCTTGGGTCTGCCCCTGGCAAAATGCACGCATCCATTTAAGATCACAAGTGAAACTACGACTGAGTCAACGACCAGATCTGCCGCGTTCCCTGGCTTCGGGGAAACGGCTCGCAGATGTGCGCACTTCAGCGGGCGCGCACGCACACACACACACACACACACACACACACACACACACACACACGAGCATGCACGCGCTCCCCCCCGCCCAACGTTAGCCCCAGAAGCTGGCTATTTCCTCTCTGCCCTCGGGCTGTACTTACATTCTCCCAGTCTAGCTTCACCTGTCAGCAAGTCGGCTCGAAGCATACGGCAGGCAGGTCAGACTGGAGCGGGGAGAGCCCTCCTTCGATAAGCCACGCGAGGCAGATCAATCGCTTATGAAGCGCTGGGAGTTCTCCGCTCGCGCCTTCTCCCGTGCATTTTGCTTTCGCTCTCTCGCGGCAGCCAAAGAAAGAGAGCGAGCGAGAGGAAAAAAAAACCAACCCACAAAAACCCCCAAACCGGAGAGCTGGTCCTTTAAAAGCCTTGCAGCTCTGGCTGTTCGGAGCCATCGGCAGCCCTTGCCTTAGGGCGCTGAACGGGGTCGCACACGCAGGAGCCTCCTGACCCCGATGCGAGAAGTTGGTGGGGACGCATGCTCCGGGCTCGGCGCTCTTTCCTCCAGTCGAGCTGGCGAGCCAGCCGCGCGTCCCCTCCTCGGAGGTTTCCAGCTGTCTGGAGCGGGGTTTGTTAAGGTGGATCGAAGTCTCCCCGGTCCTTCGCCCCCTAGCTCCCCTCCTTGCTCAGCGGCGCGGGGCTCGGCGGGAGGAGAGTCTGTGCCGTTTCAGGAGGTGCTTCCCCCCCCCAAAATAAAACCGAACGAGGCGGGCAACAGAGCCCTGCAGCTTCGCTTCTGCCCGCGGAGGGACGGGAGGCGGGCTGGTGCCGTCGCTCTGCGGCGGAGCAGCGAACGAGCTCTAATCTTTTCCTCTGGCTGACCCAGAGGCTCATTTCGTCTGAATGTGACCTCTAGACAGAGCATTAATAACGAGCATGGCACTGACCCAAGCTGACAAGGGGTGCGGCCAACTTGGCACTCACTTCCTTTCTCTCTCTCACTTTCTGTCTCCCTCGCTCTCATCTGAATGTCAACAGCAGGGGGAGCGATCCAGGAAAACAAAGCTCGGCTTAACAGTTTCCTCCGCTCTGAACTGAATCAAAGGAGCTTTTCTTTCGGGAGGCGCAAGCCGGCGATTGCCAGACGCTGCGAGCCGGCCCGTCCTCGCGATCCTTTCCGCTCGGCGAGGGTTGCGACCCGAAGGTGGCTCGCGTCTCGGCCGGGGCGAGGGTCTCGGGGAGAGCGACGCGGCGCCGGGGTCACGCCGGACCAACAAGTGGTTGGCCGGCATCGGGAGGACGCGAGACGGGAGCCAGCGGGAGCGCTTGGCACGTGCGGCGAGCTTCTGCGGCGGGGAGCAGTTGGGGACCGGGGGCCTGGAGGTGGGGGCACGGAGGATCTGCCTCCTGGTAGGTGTAAAACGAGGCCAGCGCGGCGGCGAGGCGGAGGCAGGAAGGAAGAGGAGCGTGGAGCCGAGAGGCGCTTTCGAGTGCAGTTGGCTCGTGCAGCCCTCGCGAGAGCGAAGGGGCAGCGTGGCGAGAAAGGGAGGCTTTAATCCCCACTCCCTCAGCTCGCAGGCTTTTCAGATGGTTTCTCCTCCTGCTCCCCGGAGCGGCTGCCCCCGCTCCACCCAGGTCTCGCCTCTTGGAAAGTGCGTGAGCGAGCCCATAAAAGGGGTCCCTTAACAGGAGCTCAGATGGATTAACAGGCAGAGGTTGCAGTAAAAAAAAAGTGATCTCATCCCCAAAGCTGTACAGGAGCCCGCGGCAGGCCCTGCTTCCATCCCCTCTCCCCGTCGCTGCTTCCTGGAGCCCATGGCCACCGTCCCGACTCTGGCCTGATCGTTAGCACGCCCAATCATGCGGTGTCCCAGGGGACAGGGCGTTACTGGAAAAGGCTGGGCCTATGGCCATGTATGGCCAGCTGCTGTGCGCCGTACAAAGGTGTCAGAGTTCAGCCCGTCCTGTCTTGCACGACGCAAGCTGAAGTGCTTTGTGCTGATGAACGGTGGTGCTCCCCAAGGCACGCGGCTGCACTTCAGGACAGCTTTGGTCTGCACAGTGCTTGATAAAGCGTGCGTGGGAATCTGCCACAGGAGTGGAGGGGGAGCCCGCAGGCATGGAGGAAGTTAGGGATTTATCCAAGGTCGTGGAGCGAGTGGGTGGCAAAGCCTGGAATAGCTCACACGTCTGGACTGCACGCCAAGGAAAGCTTTGGGGACTCGAGAGAACGCATGTAGAGACCTTGCGCCACGGCTGGTCTACAGCGGTCCTACGGGCAGGCAGAACGGCTCGCTCTGCCTGTGACCTGTGCTGTCTGGTAACGCTCGCTCTTCTTGGAAGAAACAGCTTGGGGAACCAGCCGGTTCTGCAAGCTTTCTGCTCCAGCTAGAGCTCTCGCTTCCACGATGAGCATGCCTGGAAGGCGACCTACTGCTGCCAAGGAGACTTGCAACCAAGCTCCTTCCACAAGCACAAAGAGAAATCTCTTCGAGCTGCCTGGCGCTTGCTGGGAGAAGGATTGTTGTGCCAGGGGACCGGGCCAGCGTTCACACCCCGATACGATCTCCCCAACTGGCACATGGAGGCAAACCGCTCTGCCTTGGCGTGGTGTGACGCAGATTCCCCCCGCGACGATGAGGTTCATTTGGAAGACCGAGGAGCTCGCCTTTCCATTTGCTTGGCTGTTTTTCTCCTGACGATGATGTGCAGTAAACCGGGCTGCATGGGTCTCTCCCGACAGAAGGCACCTTTGGGGACCCGGGCGTGCTAACGCTTTCTTGTGGTTGATATTCACCTTCCAAGCCTTTCCCCGACCCAAACTGGCTGCTTCGTTACACGAGCGGCAGCACATCAGGGAGGGAGTCACCCAGTCAGGCCAGCCATCATCCCGGTCCCTTGGCCATATTGGGCAGAGCGCAAGGAGCCCCGTGACGGCCGCTTTCCATGCACGACACCCTCCGTCAAGAAAACGTAGACCTTTGTGCCCCTGAATTTTGAGCCTTTGCCTCCCCCCGCAACCCTTGGTGCATTTCAGCCTCTGAACCCACCGGTTTTCCCTTGCTGCCTGCCCGAGGGAAAGGTCGTCTCGGTCTCTGACCTTTCGGAGGAGACACAAATTCTGCCTCTTGCGTCCCTGCTCTGAAAAAAAGTCCTTTCCCTCCACCCCCGCCCTCCGCTTTGGGGAAACACGAATTCTCATTTCGGGGATTGTAACGGAGGCAGCACGAAGCGGCTGCGGCAGTGTAACCCGGCTCGGTTTCTTCACCTGGCTGAGATACTATTCCTGCTACCTTATTGTTGGAGGTGGGGGAACAGTGTTGGAAATTAAAACGTAGGCTGGAAATTACAGCAATTACCAGCCCGCTCCGTGTGACAGGCCTTTTGTGTTTCACGTTCTGACACTCGCTAAACAAATCCCAGGGTTTCTGTGCCGCCTCGCCAAGAGGCGTGCCATGACAACCAGCCAACTGTGATATGGAGAGAGGGGCTCTGCGGGACAGGGGAAGCCAACAGCCCTGGTTGGGCGGCACGACCCCGTGCGGGGCGCTGCACAAACGCTGCGTGCAGGGGAAAGCCTCAGCCAGCAGGAGACGAGGGGTTGGAGGCACAGGGCGCTGAGTCAACCCCTGCATGGGCGAGGACCCAAATTTTGGGATGCTCTGTCCTGGGGAGGAACATTGTGGCCTGGCTGGTAGTAAAACAGGCCAAATGCTTAGCCCTGGACCTGCCTCTGGACTGCAGGACGCGAGCTCAGACCTTTAGGCAGTGGTGAAAGGCTGGGCATTGAGGGGTCTCTCCGGACCCCATCGGGATGGGAGCTCATGCACAGAGGAGGCAGCTTCCGAAGGGTCCTGGGGTGAATGCAGCAGGCTAGCAAACTTCCCGTCCTCCGGCTGATGAATCTGCCCACGGCAGCACGTGCCGTCTGCAGCACCGCAAACAAGCCAGCGTAGCTCCCGAAACGTGGGAGGCTACTCCAGGAGGAGCTAAGACCAGGCTGTCTGGGAAACACGCCCTACGTGATGCTTCCCAGAGACATGGTGTCCGAGGGATGGGTACTCCATGGCAGTTAGCCCAAATGCCCCCACAAGGGGAATGAATGCGCTTTAGCACCCGATTACTGCCCCAGGTACCTGGTGACACAAGCTGTCCGTGCAGGGGGTAGACCTGCCTCATTCAATTCACCTCCAGCTCTTTGTGCTGCTTTCTATGCGAGGCGCTTCACGCGAGCCGTGGGGCAAAGGCGCCACTGCCCGTTCGCGAGAGGGTAAACGCACAGGCTATACAGCAGATCCCAGCAGCTCTGCGGACGAGAAGGCGGCTGGCTGGACGGCGCTTGGTCTGGACACCCGCTCCTAGGACCTGAGTGCGAGGTGCCCCCAAGGAGCTTTGCACAGTTTCTGCACCAATACCCCACCCCCTCCTGCCAGCTCCCTGGCCAACACGGCTGCGGTGCTGGGCTGATGGGAGGAGGAGTGTGCTGGTTCCTTTTCCTATTTTCCTTTCAAGTCAGCCTGGAAAAAAACAAGCTCAAACCTGGTGGTGGGGGCGGGGTGGAGGTCTCTCTGCAGCAGGGGCACCAGCTATGCTGCCCGGCGGTGGTCTATGCTACCCTGCCTCGAGCACGCCGTGCTGCTCCCCCACAGGCTAACTCCGGTGTAACCAGGTCCGGCAGGCGCTGCCGAGTGTCTGTGCTAACTCGCTTGTCTGCTACACTGTGCAAACGTAGCTACAAGCGCTCCTGGTTCAGGAGGTAGCCGGCACCCAGCAGCGCGGTGCGTCCGAGGATGCTGCCACCTGGCCCCGCGGGGTTTGCATGAATTACTCCGCGCCCAACCCGACAGGGCTTTACGGTGCTACTAGCTGTTGATGTGTCAGTTCAAAATCACGCTGCAAAGCAGAGAGGAGGGAAGGCAAGGTGACTGCATAAAGAGGACATCCTGGGGCCTTTATCGCCTCCCTGATTTTCCCTGTAACAGGTGCGCTGGGTAACCGGCGTGGAGCGTGGCTCCGAGAGCCATGGATACAGCCAATAAGAAAAGAAAAATTAGCCCCAAATGAATCTATTTTGACAAAACACCAGACCAATTTCACTTGACGGCAAATAAAATGTTTCCAGGCAACCCAAAAGGATTCCCCCTCCCCCAGCTACTTTAATCCTCCTAGCACTTTACAAAAAAAAAACAAAACCAAAAACCCCCCAAAAAACAGTCCATTTGGAAATGGAGAGCTGAAAGGTTTCATTTAACAATACATGTCAAACCAAAAGGTTTCTGTTTTTCTGAAAATTCCCCTTCCCTCCCCGCCCCCAGCCATGGCTTAGCTGAAACTCTTTGCTGAATTGGGCCCGGACTCATGAATGGTTTCGAATCCCCCTTTAACAGCATGTTTTAGGGGATTTACTATTTGTTGGTGAACTTGACCCTGTTCTGGCTTCTCAGCCCTGGTAACCAAAGAACCATGCGGGGTTTTTCCTGCCTGCGCACAATCCCCTGGGTGAAGGTCTCTGCAGCCCACACAATGCCATCGGGGACACCTGCACAGCCTCCGAACACCTGTGCCAATCCATTACTGTCCCTGCGTTTGCACAGGCCAGATCCAAGCCCCCTCACTCTCAGCACACAGGAGAGAGAAGCAGGCAAAGCACGTTTTAGTCACTCGAGTCAGCAGAGCTGAGTCTCAAGAAAGCGCGCTGAAGGACAGGGTTGAGTAAGAAGATCCTGTTTTTTATGCAGGTCCTTGTCAAAGCAAAACCACTTGCTAGAGCTGCAGGGGAAACCCAGATCTGCATCTCGCAGGGCGATGAGTCCCTGCTGAGGGACAAAGGGCTGGAAGGGATTCTCTTGAGTTCAATCCCTTGCTATCACAGGCAACAAATGTGTTCAATCCGTCGCTATCACAGGCTCCATCTAGCCCCTGCTGCTCCTACCAGCAGGCAGTGCCAGGACCCCTCCTCCCCTAAAGGTGAGAAACCACCTTCCTCAAATTCCAGCCAAAATTCGTTCCTGGACAGTGGATACCTACTGGCTCCTGTGCCCACAGTGCTGTCTGCAGCTGCACCCTTCGCCAAGCAGTGCCCTTCCCAGAGCGGGTACACGGGACTTGGGCGGGATAACTCATCTGCCATGACAACCCGGCTGGGGTCGGAGCCAGTCTGGGGATCAGGCCTCACTCTACCCACCGTCAAGCGGAAAAGGAAATCAGGTACATCCCAGAGCAACCACAGAAAGCAAACCTTTCTGCTTTCTACCTTTAAACCCAGTCAGAACAAAAGCAGACGATATCAAAAAACACAGAATCCCGTACTCGCACCGATCTCAGCATGTTTTGACAGACGCTTGAACCAAAGTTTACTACGTGATTGAAGTCATGAAGTCAAACTTTTCCTCTTGCTGGGTTGGTGCACCCCTAGTTAAGTTTAATAGTGCCATACGCCCCTGTATTCTCTCTTTCCATGCACAGCATCCTCCTTGGAGTATCCCTGGGCAGCCGCAGCGTTCAAGTGCTGATCAGTGTGGCTGCTTGGATGGCAGCCGGAAGAGACTCACAGCGTGAGTCCATATCTGACCTATACACCCAGCACTTGCAAGTGGCATTTGCTGAGTGCCAACCGGCTGCAGGATGAAGACAAAAGTATCATGTTGGAAGTGCCAGTGGAAACCAGGCCAAACAGCCTCATGGAACAGGCTGGGTCTTGGCAAAATGGGACCTTGCCTTCTCTGCATATACCTGGGGTGGGGACCTCAGACCTCACAGGTTAGCGCCAAGGGGAAAACGTCATCCCCAGGACCCTATGCAGGTGAAGGGGTGCGCAGCCCAGACAGGCTGCACTCCATGCTTCATCCTCACCCACACAGGATGCTGAGCTGTTTAATTTCCCCAATTCAACCTCCTCACTGGCTCCCTGGGTGGTTCCAGGGCTTTTCTGTGCTATTAGCTCCACCCTGAGGCACAAATGCCAAGGAAGCACCTTCTGTGGCCAGGTGGTGAATCAAAAGTGGCGGGTGGCTCCTAACAGCCCTTACAAAAGAACTGCACTGTTGAGCTCCAGCTAATCCCAGCCCCTGGCAGCAGGCCAGCTAGCTTGATTAAAGTCTATCTATTAAATCTTGTGTCTACAGGGAGTAACACTCAGCAGTACATGAGATTGGCACTGGGCTTGAAGAGGGGGTCAGAACAACTTCAGTGAGAACGAGGCAAACCTTTGGGTGCAGTCGCATTAACAAGTAACCTGAGTCCGAGGCTGCGCCAGCACGTGGGAAACCAGATCTGCAGACCGTGTTGTCAGCAGCCATCCTGCAGGTGCTTACCCCAAATTGATCAGAGACCTACTGACAGCCTTGCCTGCATCTCCCGGCCTCAGCCAAAACTTCATTTCCATTTTAATTTCACATCTGCAATGCTCGCGAGGCCAGAGGTGCTGGAGCAATCGAAGCAGGATGCAGCGGTCGCTGGCTGCGGACTCCACAGCAGATCAACAGGACGTGACTTTGGAAAAAATTAAACAGCGAAAGAGCTGGCATCGGAGCCCAGCCAACGGAGGGGGAAGTGGCCAGGGAAACCTGCTACACTCAGCATTTTCAGAAAACAGTCTCCGTGTCAGACCCTGCCATAGCGACGGGATGTTGGAAAGGTTTCCATCTCGAAACCAATAACCAGGGTGTATATTGAATAGAGGACAGATTACTCCAGAGATATCTGGTTTGATGCTCTCCCTATATAGCATCCACTTCTGCCACGGTCAGACACAGTATACTGGGCTAGGTGGACCGTTGGTCCGATGCAGGATGGCACTTCTTGTGTTCTTATGTGGAGCAAGCCCACCCCAGCCAGTGGCCTTCCAGGCTTTCAAGCGATGCCCTTTGCTTGAGGCTTCAAAGAAGAATCCCCGTACACCTCTTGGATTCCTTGCCCCTGTGGCTTCTCTAGGATTGCCCGAGTGGATCTGGGCACCACAGCACCCATTCTGGAAACCACAGGGTGCCGTGGTAAGGAGGCAACAAAGATGGCATGCAAATCCTTAATGCAATTGGTGGGTGCATGCCATGGTGCATCTGGGGACTGTTGCGCTCATCTGGTCTTGTCTTAAGGCACAGAGTTACTTTCTGCATGTCAAACCACCAAGGTCCGCATCCCGCAAGCACAAAGAACGTGACAAGAGCTAACCCTCACGCTACGTAGCCCAGGCCATAGGAAGTCAAACCACTGAGTGCTCTTCCACCGACACCCGGGCCTGGGCAGATGGAGAACCTTTTCCCGCTGGGCCCAACAGACAGAGCACGAACCAAAGCTTCCTCCATGGCATCAGTGGAGCAATCAAGCCAGGCTGTTTGTGCAAGATCAAACGCCAGCCCTGAAATTGCTGCCAACTCTGTATTTGTGCTAGTGGTCACTGTATTTTATGGGGGGGAATAAAAAAATACAACGAGCCTAGACAGCCT
>NW_005841833.1:1108522-1111489 GCF_000455745.1 Alligator sinensis | reverse complement strand
GGAATGACTCCCAGAGCTGCACAGGTATAAAAGCAATTCAAACGACAGCAGATTTAGGATTCACATACACCAAAGCTGTGTGAACGCACCCCTCCTCAGACTGACCGGCTGCCTTTCTAGACACAGCAGGACTAAGAAGGGAAGAAGAGACTGTCTTACCTTTTTTAGCAGTTTCCATTTCTTCTTCTGTCCAGCGAGAGCTTTCATTCATCTCCAAAGAAGCTGAAAAATAAACAGAGAACCGAGAGGTCAAGGCGGGAGGGAGTTAAATGCCTGGAACGCAAGGACTGAGCCATAAAACCCGAGGAGGCAACAACAAGGCATAAACTTCAGGCAGCCCACTATGAACGCACCGCACCTCGGCAGCTCCTGTCTGCTAGATGCCCTTCAGACTAACGGGTACCCTCTGAGCGCTCCTCTGTGCCTGCACGAGGGGGCTGGACAGCAGTCCCAAGCAAAGTCCCAAAGCAACAGGAGGCACGGTTGAGGCCCCACGCCCTTCCCACGGGGATCGACAGAGACGGGTGCCAGCTTGGCCCGGCAATCCCTGGCGCTCTCTACCCATGCGCTCGGTGCCACGAACACGGCCATCCTGCATAACGCATTCATTGTGAAATCAATCCTGCAGGCGAGTCTGGCACTTGTGAGCAAACCCTACAATAACAAACCCGTGGGTGAGTCAGAGGCAAAAAACAACTCGGTAAGGAAGCAGATTTCCGGTCCAGGCTGCCAGCGGACTATTACTCCAAACAACCGGCAGAGCATTATTTCAACCGTGATGAGAGATGTTTTGACAGTGTCCTTTTTAAAATGGAAAAAACAGGCTGATAGGTTAGGTGAAAGCCTGCCGATGGGACAGGCAGCGTCTTCAAGAAGCTGTAAAAGGAGCTGAGGCTCTAGAGGAGGAAAAGTATCGTCGCTCCGATGCCCATGACCTGCGAGGTATCGGGGCCTGCGAGGAAGATAAAGGGATCTCCTTCACAGCTGACTGAACAGGACTGCAGGTGCCACCTCTTGTAAGTCATTATAGGTCATTTCCTCCATTAGAAATAGAGTCCCCATAGAAATCCAGCCAATATGTGATAGCTCAGCTGAGAGAGGCTTTTTGATGGAAATCAATACCTAGGAAGTTTCCCACCTTCCCTCCTCCCTAGGCAAATTAAAGGCATTGAGGTTTATTTTCTTTAACCTGAGCATCCCAAACACGTTTGACTTGGCATTTAATTTGTTTTTAATAAGGCTGTTATTGTATGTTAAATAAATGTCAAGTAAGTGGTCTATTTGGTTTGATTAATGATATTTATTGAGGTTGAGCAGTTATGTAACAGATGTCTACTGGGAGCTCCAGCACGCTGCAGTTAAACCACAACTTGGGCTTTTTTCTGGTTGTTTTTGAATCTTCGATTGGTGTTTAACATGCAATAACTTCTCTTAGCCAACCTCAATTAAAGTGCTATTGGGGAGACAGCGCATTAATGGCTGCTTCAACGTGCCCGTAAAATCAATCCTTCTGCATTTGTCTCTGCCTACAGTCCTCTCCCTGTTCGCGAAGATGGCTGGCTGATTTATTGGTATTGCACTTGTTATTTCTTTTTCCACACCACCTAACAAACCCGAACAGGGACCCGTGCTCGATACCACACGCAAATAATGCCAAGATGCAGAGCTCACGGTTGAGGGTTTACACCATGTTCAGCATGGGTGTGGGTGGGGAACAGCTACGTTTCTACTCATCATTTATCATGACTGAGACAGAGTGTTTAGTAAGGAAATCTCACAACGGAGAAGCAGAAGGTCTAGACACACAACGTGGTGTACTTGCATGGGTTTTGTACGCCGGGGCAGATTACGCTCAGTTCTGCAGCAGACGCTCTCCGCTCTCCCAGAGCAACGACGTGCAGCAGGCACTATTGCAGGGCTTCGCCACTAGATGGCAAGGGAGCAGGCAACTGCCTATTTGCCTGGAGCCAGCAGCTAGCCCAGGGTAAGCTGACGACACGCAATACCTACTTTTACCCTCATCTCACCCCGGGGTAATTTTACCCTGCTTTCGAGTGAGTTACGGCAGTTCAGGGCTGTATAGCCGCTCCTTTTTTCACGATGTCCTTTCATGGTAAAGGTGTTACGAGTCTAGTAGTTGCCCATAAAATGTTTTCCAGCATCACACCTCAGCTCAATCATGTTACCCTTGTGTTTGCTACAGGGACTATACAGGAAAAACAGGCGAATACTGCTGTAGGCTTTGCTGAGTACCCAAGACAATAATTCAATAAGGCAATAAGTAGCTGATTATCTAAAGGCAATAATGGATAATTCCCCACGGACAGTAACTGCCTATCTGTCATGTAGGTGAGAGATGCGCATGATCTATCACGGGCTGGATATGCATACATTACTGTACTTCCCTGTATGCTGCTTCTTACCACGTACAAGCCCCTGCGTGGCTGGCAGGGAATACGATTACATTTCCAAGGACCTAAGCTGCACATAGGACCCTTGTCTCCTGCCTTTCTAATCCTAAGGGCAGTCTGCAGCCCGCTCACCCCTAGCTATAGTGCTGTTTTAGAGCGAGATGGGTTTGAATCAGGTCCCTTGTTCTGAAGAGCTCAGTGGGAGCATCCCACCACATCTTCACATGCAACCAGGGAGGCACTTAGAGGCAGTCTGAGGCCCAGGCCACTGGGTCCAGCTTTGGAAATGGCTCATTTGAAATCGGAGCACGCCTCCGTCAGCGCTGCAGGGACGGTGTTTGAAATGAGGCAGGCAATCAGAAAAGCTGCTCAAAGCACAGACAGTGTGGGACATATGGGATAGGGAGAAACTAACATTTGGGGTGGATGTGAAGGAAAAAAAAACAGCCAAGAGTTATATGAAGGCAGTCCAAGGGAAACATTCAGGCCAGCTGTCCCAGCCCTTCCCTCACTGAGTCACTGGTCTGAGTGCCTGCAAAGACGAGGAAGGGAAAGA
>NW_005841833.1:1099870-1108491 GCF_000455745.1 Alligator sinensis | reverse complement strand
CGAGGAAGGGAACGCGCTGATTTTGGAGACCTCAAGGACAGACTGTGTCAGGGCCACCTCACGTGGCTATGGTGGCTGGGAGCAGGTGCATTAGGACTTGGAGCGAGTGGGGACCAGGACGGGGAGGGAGGAGAGGGTGATTCCCAGCCAGACTGCCAGCACGCATCAGCCTGTCACAGCAGGGGTGGCCTAGCAGAGGATCAGAGCATTTGCCTCCTGAGGAGAGCTGGCTGAGCAGGGAGTCCTGACAGACAGCAGTCCAAAGGACAGGCATGGCTTGATCCTCCCCTGGCACACAAAGGGAATACTGCTGCCAGCCTCCAAAAAAAGGATGCTCTCTCACTCATCAGCCACTTGCTGGAGAGACAATCCTGCCCGGAGATTGCTTTGCTAAAAATGGCACGTTTCCCTTCTTCAGGGCTTTCTATCCAAGGCCCTAAACAGGCTAAACCTCACTCTGAGCTACAGGTCTGAAGCTCTGCAACACCGGCGATCTGGCTGGGCGAGTGCTGCTGGGCAACACCGAGTTGTTGGAGAAAATCCTCGCTCCTGATGCCCAAGGCAAGGAGCAGCGCAGGGGACTACGTTTCTGTCCTCGTCTGCCAGATGGAGAAAGAGAGGCACAGCAAGGGGAAGGAGCATGTCCAAGGGTTGGCCAACCGATCAGTGACGGACCAAAAGTAAACTCCCAGAAACCTCTGCTCCCACTTACCTCCCAAAAACAACACTGTTCCCTGCACCCAGTCCCTGCTGGGTCAACCCAAATCCCATACCCTCAGCCCAAGGCCCCGTGCATGCCCTGCAGATGCAGCCGCTTACGTACCCAGCTCTGCGCTCTGCTGTGGGGTGGCCGCCTCCTCGTTGTTGGCCTCGTTAGCCATGGAGCGGGTGATGCGGCCTTTGCGCCGGCCCTGGCTGTTGGCAGTTTTGCGTCCTTTGGAAGCAACGGCTTCTTTTTCGTCGTTATCCTCCCCAGATGTGTCGTCATTCTTCTCCCTACGTGGATGGGAGAAATTACTATTGGACTCTCTTTCTTTCAGGGGCTTTTTCCTTTTTTTGCAAGGAGGGCACTTTCTCTGCTCGGGGTGGTTTGGTTGGGGGTTTTTTGTTTTTTTTTTGTGGTTGTTGCTTTTTGCAGATGGATGCAGTTCCAGGACCAAGCGCGCACAGAGACCTGACAGAAACAGGTTTAATGCTGGGCCATTCAAATTTATCATCCCCTCCTCCTCATTTATCTTCCTGAAAGGGACCTGCTGGTAAATGTCTAGGCAGGCTGCATATAATGAAGCCAGATGTTCTTTTAAACCAAGTATTAAGCCCATTACAGACAGCTAGCAGTCTGCCTGCCAACCTGCCTCGGCAATGAATCCGCAGCTCCCTGTTAAGCTGTGATTGTGTCAGGCAGGAGGCAGGCAGAGTTATCAACCTGGCTGGCTCCCTTGATCTGGAAGATCTCACATTGACATCAATAACGCTAAAGGTGAAGCTCAGTGCTCCGCTTGCGTTCTCAGAGCCCGCTTGAGCATCTCTTGCAACAACAAACCGATGCCAGGCATCAGAGCGGCTTTGCGGGTGGATGGAGTTTAAATCAGTAGCAAACAAATTAGCAGCTTGGTTCGGGAGCTCTCCAGATGGGGAGGGGAAAGGGAGGAGGAGGGAAGTGCATAAAACAACAGATTCTCTCTCCTTCGCCAGCAGCAAGCCTAGCCCACTCAGTGCAAGGAGCTGAGAGAGGGGCATGCAGCACAGCCGAGGGAACCTGCCAAGGGGTCACCCCACACAGGGCTGGGAGCCCAGAATATGCTAGATGCACTTCAAAGCAATGACAACTTCACCCCAGCTCCCCGTGCCGCAGGACCCTGGGACAGCAAAGCAGGGTGTATAAGGACGATGCCTTCCCAGCCCGACGCAAGTTTATGCCGGGGAGGAAGGGAAGAAAGCAGGGAATGTACTTACTTTGTCAGTTCTTCTTTGTCGTTTTCAGACTCCTGCTTGTCTTCCTCCTTCTCAGCCTCCTTCTCCTTTTCCTTCTCTTTTTCATCCTTCTCTTCTTGGCTGCTGCGGGGCATCTGCTGCTGCTGCTGCTGCTGGAAAACATGGGACAATTAAGCACAACAGAAAAGTGTCGAGGTGGATAAATCTCTGCACCTGGGCTGATCCGAACGAGCGCGCGCTGACACAATGCTGAGGGGGCTGGCGGCCAAGCGGGAGAGAGAGGACGCCTGCTGGAAGCCTGGCATGGACATCTGCAGGCGGGGGGCAGGCAGGGTTACCACTGGCCGGAGGGCCACATGCGGAGATCGGAGCTGGTTGGCACTTGTGTCCAGCTCCCATTACAGTCCTTGGAAAGATTCTTGATGCCTATCATGGGAAGCCGACTCGTTCCTCACTTGGATCAAAGAGAGAGAGGCACAAATTATCTCCCTCTCAGGCAGGAGGAAGCCCAGGAAGAGCTGTCATGGTTCCTTGAGATGGAGACTTTGCCCGCTGGCAGCAGAGACGCACCCAGGACCAGGAGGGAAGCTATGGGGCTGCAGATGACACAAACTCTGCCCTCCGTTTCAAACACCGCACTGGTTGTTGTGGGGGAGCTGACTTGCCTCTGCATCTCATGGGTGCGAAACAGCACAGGGGACCGAGGCCAGGGTTCGACCTCACCTCTCGGCCCCAACATGCTGCTCGGCATCTCCCCGCAACTCCCTCCTTTGCAGAAGCTTGCGCTCAGACCCACTGAAACGCGAGCGGGTCTGCTCGGGCCAGGCGCTGCGCATTCCCAAAGGGGAGGGCTTGTTTTGAAATGGTGCTGGGTGTCACCTCCCAGCTGCAGGAAGGAGGTGGCGGGGGAGGCCCGATCCCCATGACCTCCCTTCCCTCTAGCTCTTATCGAATGGATTTCAGAGCACGCTGTTTCTACATTCGAGGCGGAAATGATTTAATAACACCCCCCCGCTCCCCGGCCAGCGCAGGGCCATTTCCTATAGTAAATCCACCAGCGTTGCCCAGCCTCCTCCTGAACAATGGGGGCTTCCACCGCTTCCTGATAGGAAGAAATCTCAAACTGAATTAAACCAGGAGAAAGGCTGATGCTGGGAAGCCTGGCCCGAGAGCTGTGCAGCTGTGAGGAGGGCCCTTTATGGCCGCAGTGTGCTTGCCTTTCCTGAGCAGGGGAGCTGGACATCACCAGCTCTGCGAGGCACTGTCTGCACGCACCAGATGTTTGCCCCCCTCCGGGGATGACGGCTAAAATTAGACCTGCAGAGCTGTAAATACGGGATGCAGAAGGACCAGCAAGAATGGCTCTTACTCTTCCAGGCCCCAACTCAAAGTACTTGAGAACTACACACCACAGTAAGTACATATGCGTGAGCCACACTGGACATGATCCTTCGCTTTTCTGGGTTAGGAAGATGCAGCATGGTATTTTACATGATCCTTATTAACCAGAAAGCAAGTGGCAATCGGATGCTGAGGATCTGATTCTGCACCGTCTTGCTTCTCTCCAGTTCTCCAACCCACTTGAAGGTCTGGTGCAAGCCCCGGCCTGGGAACACAAGAGGTGTCTGGAGCAGACCAGCGCTTCTCTGCCAAAACACGGGGACCTCCCACCAGCCATCTGAAACGGCTCCAAGTCATCAAAGAGCCTGGACCCAGCAGTGAACTCGCCATAGGGGCAGGATGAAAGGACTTAAGGTCAAAGCCCAGAGAGAGAAGTGACGCACTGCCCTTGGAGAGCACTCCTCCACCCCCCCAAAATGTGAAGGCAGCTTTCCTTGCCCGATTCCTTTTCTGGCCATTGGACACGGGCACATCCAAAGCAGCTGTTCAGGTACCAAAACGCTACGTCTGACCATGGATGCCAAACCCCAGCTGCAGTGATTTTGGAGAGAGACGGGAGGAAGGGGCTGTGAGGCTGGCAACCGGCAGCCATTCAACTCAGGGTGCTGGCTGCAGCTCCCTTCAGGTCACTGCGGCTCAGGTTTGCCACTGGCCACACAGGCAAGCTGGCACTGGATAATGCTGAGATCGAGCCCAGAGCCACCGCAGGAGCGACTCTCCTGATGGCCAAAAGGGCCTCACAGGAGGGGTCTCCCACACCACATTACACTTAAGGAAATGGCTTGGCTTAAAAATCAGCTTCCAAATACAATTAAAAGGCACAGAGGCCTCTGCTGCAGGTCTGCGGCAGTCGCACGAGCTCCACAGCACCTCGTGCCTCCAGGGCACAGAACGGCTGAATGGCTTGGGGGGAGCAGGACCAAATCTCTCTTTTGCTCGCCCCTCTTGCCTTCAGGGCTGCCAGCAGCTCGTCCCCACCTCATTTGCTCCCTTACGGCCACGCTGCCCCCCCGAGCAAAAGCAGCCAGTGTTGCAGACGACGTGTGCCCGTGGCACCAGGTGCTGGCTCCCTCCCCAGACGGACACGAGGGCAGGCAGCGGAGGGCAGAAGTGCGGAGACGGACAGTAACTCTGGCTCTGACCCTGGCAGCACTCTGCTGATGAGGGAAGGAGCCAGCAGGGCTGTGTTATGTCCCAGTGACCCAGGCCATGCCAGCTGCCACTAGAGACACGAGGTCCCTCTCCATGAGCCAACCCAGCCGAACTCCCCAAACGAGCTCCCTCCGCTGAGCGCAAGGGGAGAACGTGGCTTCTTAGTCGCTGCCCGTTCGGAGGGTCCTGGCAGGACTCAGATGTGGGTTGAGCTGCAGCAGCCCCTTGGAGGGGTCCAAGCCCTTAGCATTTGTATCATGGTGCCCCAGTCCTAGGCCTGGACCTGCCAGTGCTAGGCTGTGCAAAGAAAGAATAAAATGGAGACCAAGAGCTCTCCACTCTCAGCTCAGCACTGCAGCAGATGAAGGTATCCGCAGTCCTGGGGCTGAGATATAACCTGTCCCATAACCCCATCCTGCTCCCCCCAACCCAGCATACACCCCAAAGCCGGGAGCAGGAAGACCTCAAGCTGCTCCCGGGTCTGCAGGTGGGAGCTCACTGAAGCCCAGCTGGAGAAGGACCCAGGCCAGCAGAAAGCCTGCTTCACCCAGGTCGCACAAGCCCATCTGCTTCATCTCCATGCGAGCGGGCAGGCGGCTGGCTGTGGGCACAGGGAAGCTGGCCTTAGGCTGTGCCAAAGTTGCGTGTGCAGGAGGAAAATGGGCTCCAGCTCCAGGGAGGGGAACGTACCGAGTTCTCGGCTCCAGAGGTGAGGGGCTGCCATGGAGGACGGCCGCCCCCTCCTGCCCAAACTGAAGCATCTGTGAGGATGGCGACAAGACAACAGCAAACTATCTCCTGATCTTGCAACGGCGACAGCTGCTTCAGCAAACCACCTGAGTTTCCCAGCAGCACTTGCAACCCATGGATCAGGGTGAGGCAATGAGGTGCTCCTGGGGACACACCTGCCCCCCTTCTCCATCCTGGCTTCCCCCTGCTCGGGCTGCAGGAACAAAGAGATCCTCCCAGCATCTCCTCGTGGCCTGTGTGCGGGGAGAGAGCACCACGGGACTCATGCATGTGCTTTCCCTTTGAACCCCAGCCCCCGGATCAGAGGGAGGGAGGGGAAGGATTGTGCAGGGGTTAGGGCTGATGCCTGGAGATATATGGGCTTGACCTCTGCTTTGCCACAGACTCCTTCCGTGACCCTGGGCAAGGCTCTGTGCCCCAGTTTCCTCATTTGTATACATGGGGATAATGGCACTCCCCTACCTACCACACAAGCAGTAATACATTCAGACCGTGAGGCTCTCGGGTACCACAGAGACGGGCAGTATATAAGCACCTGAGATGCACGGGCACCTATCAGCTCCTTCAGACTTGAAAACATCCACGCATGGCTTGAGTCTCTGCCACAGCAGTAGAAACACATGGATTGCAAGGGCTGGGTCCCTGGGGGATGCCTCCTCCTCACCTCCTCTTGTCTTTGCACTTGTGCAAACCTGTGGATTGCAATCCTTCAGGTAATTGCAGCTCCTCCCCAGCACCACATCTGGGACGGGACAGATGATCGGAGCACGCTGGGGCCAACAGACAAGATGCGGAGGCTGGAAGAGGGGGGAAAGGCCCAAGCAGCAAAAGCAGGCACTGAAATATGCTCATGCACATACACACAGCCCAGCCGCAACCCCGAGACAGCTGCAACTCCATTGCACCGGATCTTTCCAAAGGAAAAACAGGACCCTGACTTAACTAAGCACCCGCCAGCCAAGTGCAAAGCAGTTTGGGCTGTCTGAACTGCTCTGCCCATACTGCGAACTTGACTTGGAGAGGGTCAGAATAGGAGGCGATCTGGGAGGGCAGCAGCAGCTATGACTACGCTGCCCTGTCCCCCCTCTCAGGCAGCATCTGTCAACCCCTTCCTTGCAAAAGGGAAAATACCGCTGATTCTACCAAGCTGTGTTCATTTCCCCTGGCTGCAAAAGGGCGCCTGGCTCAACATCTCATCCAATCTGGTCACCCTAGCAGATCTCCTGAAGATGTAACGGCCCATGCCGTGGATCCACAGCACAGGAAAGGCATAGCGCAGTCCTCGGAGCACACCCAGAGCATCCTGCAAGGGGATCAGCTGCAATGATAAATGCCGCACATCCCCAACCCGCTGCGCGTGGACTTGGTGGAATTCAATGGGCTGGACTCGAAACCCACCAAGTCTCGGCTTTGAGCCGAGCACAGATTAATCCTGGCTGCTTCAGCACGTGTGACAGTACTGTACAGCTGTGAGGAGAGCGTGGCAGCCGCTGAGCACGTGGAAACTTCTGATGCTTATTATTTCAATTGTGGTAGTGCCCAGGGTCCTTGGTCTAAACCAGGACCCTGGTGTGACAGGTGCTGTGCAAAAAAGGATGGCCCCAGAAAACCAGAGAAGTAGGACAATGCTGGGCAGCCAAAGACACGTGACAAATAAAGGGTCCGGTGCCATCAGATCCTCCAAAACACAGAAGGAAAAAAAAAGAGGAAGAGGAGTGGAAATCACCGCAGGGGAACACCTAGAAGAGCCTGAGGCCTCTCCGTTCCCTGGCCCAGATCCATGCTCTCCTTCCCCTGGCAGCGTGTTTCCTAGCACTGGCTGTGACTCAGAGAAGAGGACACAATTCCGATTCCCGCCAGGCCTTGTCACCAGGAAGCGATTCCCCAGGATCCGCCCCCCATTTCCCTTGGGGTGATGCGTCAGGTGGCTCCAGCTGCCCTGGTGAAGCTTCTGGAGGCTCAGCAGGTACTTCCACAGCAGGGCAGGAGTGCAGTTATGCCCTGGGCTGGCTTGCAGACAAACACATTGTCGCTGTCACTGTGGCATTCCAGCGTCCCACTGTCTTAGAGGCGGTTATCCCCATGATGCAGGCGCTGCTACGATCCCAATGGTACAGACCAGGAGCGGAGGGGCAGGCAGGTTAAGTGAGCTGCCCATGGTCACGCAGGAAACCAGTGGCGGAACAAGGGCTCAACTTTGGCTTGAAATGCTCTCGCCACTGCACCGATCTCCCTCTTCTGCATCCAAGCAGTTGATTTTCACTTGTGACATGCTGTTTAGCGACAGTGATTCGGCTACGGAAAGCGCTGGGAGCGTGAGCGCGGGGCCGGGTCTGCTCCGTGAGCCCCGAGATGCAGGGCTCGCTCCCTGGAGGGCCTGCTGCTCCGGCTGCGCTTTGGAGATGGCCGCACGGTAATGAGAAACATCTGCTCACCTTTGTCCTAAATTTCCCCGCGGATTCGGATTAGCTCGACAAAGCACGGCGCTGCCAGCCCGCCCGCCCTCCAGGAGCTGGGCGCACTTTCAATCGGCTCTCCCCCCAGGCCAGGTCAGCGTGCGTACACTCGCGCACACGCACACCAACACAGCCAGGGAGCCCCCCTTTGCACCCCGCCGCCCCCACGGCTATCTTATCTTTAACGTGACATCCACCCACACTGCAAACCGATCCCGGGCAGCCTCGCAGCGATTGGCCCGCCTGGCCTTGCCAGCTCCATCCGACTCGAATGTCACGATGATTTCATCCGCTGCAAAGCTCAGGCTCCCCGCGCGCTGTCCTGGGCCGCCGGCCCCTTCCCTTCCTATGCCGGTCCCGGGAGCGGAGGCGCTGGGGCGGCACGCCTCCCTCTCTGAGAACGAACAGCTCGCTGCACGTCAGGGCAGCGACTGGGGCTCTCCCCCTCCCCGGGGCCGCCGGGGTTGTCAGGCAGCCAGATGGATCAAATCCAGGCGAGGGAAAGGTGCGGCTCCTCCCACTCCCGCTGTTTACTTCCTCCGCGGGTTTCTGGCGGGAGTGGCAGGAGAAGGCTTCCCTCCCCTCTCCCCTTCGGAGAAGGTTCCCGGCCTCCCGACCACGAGGAGGGGAAATGAAAGCGCTGGCGCACCCCCTTTCCTTCCAGCCCCGTGGGCGAGCTCCCCTCTCGGGCAGCCCGGGATGGCGAGCAAAGCCCTCCCCGCTTGCCAGATGTTCGCATGCCCCGAGCGGGGAGCCAAGTGGAGCCGGTCGCCCTCCGGACTCCCCCCCCGCTCCCGAGGGCACTTACTTCCGACTCCCCTCTCTTCTCTGCCTCGTGCGAGCGGCCGTTCCCGGACGGCCCCATCGCCGTCTCCCGGAGCCTCCGGCTCCTCCCCACCGCCCTGCCATCCCGGCTGGACGTGACCT
>NW_005841833.1:1055031-1099839 GCF_000455745.1 Alligator sinensis | reverse complement strand
CTTCCGATTTTGCAATCTGCTGGAATAACACGGTCGCTCTGAGTCGATGAATCATGATCTATAAACCACAGTTCTCGTCACCGGAGCTCCCAGTGCTGGCTGCAGCCTGGGTGATTAATCTCCGGGGATGCCAAGCTTAACCTACGGTGCATTGCTATTTATTTTCCAAACTTCCAGCCCCCTCAAGAGAGCTGCTGTGTTCCTGCCTCCCCTCCCCGGTCCTCCGCGGGTGGAAACGCGAGGCCCCGACAGAGTGCCGGGACAGCCCTCGGCGATTTGCAGGGACCGCGGTGCCTGGAGGGGGTGGCGCGTTTAACCACCGAAGGGAGGCCTCTGGCACCATCCCTACGAGGGAAGCACTCACTCCGCGGCGGCGTGGAGCCCTCAAAAGCCACAGCAGCTTTCTCTGCGCTGGGCTCAGGCTTGCCTTGTTCACCTGTCCGCGCGGCGGGGGCAAAACTCACCTCCACAGCTCCTGCCAGCAGGGACACCCTCCTCCTCTCCCCACTTGGCCCGCGTGGATCCTCACCGCATCTCCCCCCTTGGAGATGAACCTTCTCCTCAATCGTCTCTGGAAGATTATTCCCCCCCTCACCTTCTCTACCCACTGAAGCAGGTCTCTCCCTCCATCTTCAATGCAAGCTGGGCCTATGCCATCTGACCCTGGAGAGCCGGTGGGGTGCAGGTGGAAGCCGGGACGCCAACAGATAGCTGCGCTGTGCTCTGCCAACAGCGAATGCAGCCTTCTGACCCAGCACTGGAGGCCTCGTAGCAGCAGAGGCTCCATGGAGAGGGTAAACCTTGCCCCTCGCCCCCATCATGGAGCGCAGAGGACATAAGGACTAACCTGGGAGTCGCATCTCACCCTGCTTCAAGTCTACCAAGCGCCTGCGACAGCCCCACAGCAGAGAGAAAAGGGGGATCACAACCTACGACATATTTTTTATATATATATATATATGTGTGTGTGTGTATGTTCCAGGTCAAATTAGTCACATCAGTTCCAAATCACACCGACTGATCAGATCTCAATCACTCCAAAACCTGAATGGACTGAGCAGGCAGAACTCAGTCGTTCTAAACCCCACATGCGGCGCTACAACCGGCGAGCATCCTCCATCCCGGACTCTCACCCTGGGACTTCAGATACTCCCAGATCCATTGGCAGGCATCCTACATGCAGGCCAAGCCTGGAGGTCTTGGGACTCAGGTGCTCCCTACACTTGATCCGAGTCATCTGATCTGCTACTTTTTTTAAAATTAAAATATATTTCTATATATCTATAGATGTATAGATATACATATATATCTATATCTAGAGAGAGAGAGTTATCTATATAAATCCTCTGTCATAAACTTTCCATCACACATCTTAAACCACATTCAAAAGCCCACAATTCCCATTACAACAGATAACACTCCCCTGCGCCCCTGCCAACTGACCGGTTGCATGCCTCAAACCAAGGCAGCTCCCTATCTCCCGGGGCCCTTTTGGCATCCCACCCAGAGCTGCCCGTCATCCCAAGGGCAGCGATTTGTAGCTGAGAGAGAGACAGTAGGTTCGAGAGGGACGAAGGGAAAATGAGATCTAGAATGAGGAGTGTGCACCACGGACAGGGGAGAGGTAAATGCAAAACCCACGCAGAGATCACCACCAATGCCTCCAGCCCCCCTCCTCCAACTCCCACCGGGCAGCACTAATTTGTTTGTAAATGAGAGGCTGATTTGCATATCTGATCTTTCCACTGCAGCCCCTACCACTGGTCCCCGCTGGGCAGGACTGCTTGGGAAACGGAGAGTGGGAGGGAGAGGTCCCAGTACTTACGAGAAGCATTTTTCCCTGCTTGAATTTTCGTCAGAGCATCCTCTCTCCCCCAATCCCAATCCAGCCCTGCCCAGGGTGCCTGTGGCTTTTCCAGTCCATCCTCTTTCCTGGATTCTCCATGGGAGAACGGTGAGCCCGCCTCAGTTTCTACCCTGACCCCGAGGGCACCGTCTCATGTTTTGCAGGCTTGACCTATGCGGGATGAAGCTAAACCTTTTCCACTCTCTCTGCCCCATCTGTTGGCTGGGGATAATAAATTCCTCTCTCTCGCATGACGGGTTAGGAGGCTCAATTCACCGGTGACTGTAACATTCCTTAGCCCTTAGCTGGAGGATCCTATATCACGACTATTAAGGGGATCTCAACAGATCCCAGAGCCATGAGCTCATTTAGCCACTTGCACAAATTCATCATAGGAAGATGAGACCCCCTCTGACTCCCTGTTTGACAATGAAGAAGATATTAAACTCCTGCTGGGTGCTGAGCAAGGCACGCCTAGAATAAAAGCCGCAAGCCACGCGAACGTGTTTCGTTACCTCTCCAAGTCATTCCAAGGCACTCATGGCAGGGAGGTTTTGATATATTCCCTAGTATTAATAGCAAGGATTTTACAAACATTGCCATGGGTCTCTTGCATGCTCTCCCTGGCATTGCGGTGACATCGTCGAAACCTCGGAGATGGTATCACTTTCCAACCAAATTTGTTTTGACAGCGATTTCTAAAAGGGCTCCAACTGACCAGGGAGCACGCTTCTCCCTCACCCCCATTTCACGTGACAGCTCTATCAGCGGACAGCATTTCTCCCCACGCGCAGCCAGATTGGATTTGCCTTCGGGTGACTTCAGGAAAATGGCATTTATTATGTTTTCCGTTGGCATCCGCCAGCGAAACAGGCTCAGGCCAAGGTCACTGTGTGCAACCGGGGACTTGCAAATTAAAAACAGCGCAAAGATGAGCTAAACCAAGGGGGAAATCATGGCGATGCAGGGAGCCCCAGGAAGGGTGGGGTTCTGCATGCCTTCTCGACACGAGCTTCCAATGGCGGTCGGGGGAGGCAGCACTGGGGCCTCATATGTATAGGCCTATATGGGTGCGAGATAGTTCGTCGGCCAGCCACCCTGCTCTCCCCACTGACCCCAGCGGGACTCGGCGCAGGTCCGTCCGTGTGGGATCAGGGCTGGCCGTGGGCCCAGGGGTCACCAACTCGTACAGCCCAAGTGGAGCCAGCGAAGGGCTGTGGTGCCTTCCCTCTCTTCTCTGGATACACCTCTGTGACGATGCAGCAAAGGCTGATGCTCTCTGCGGATGCTCCAGTACTTTCCAGTACTCCTGCTTCCAGGAGGCAGCTCCTACCTGTTCTGGGCTGCAGAAAAGGCATCGTCTACCCCAGTTAGGGGCCAGCGAATGCAGCATGCCTTGCTCCAGTGCCAAACAGCAAGCACATCTCTTGTCTCTAACAATTCCAGTTACCATTCCTGGGAGGGCACTTGTATGCAGGGAGAGGAGGTGAATCCAACCTTGGGGCGCCTACCTGCCATTCTCCTCCTTTTAAGCAATCTGGAGGCAAGACCCCGCCGCAAAACATCCCAGAGGTCAGAGACACGTGTGCCGCTATGACTTGCTGTCACGCAGGCCCTACAAACAGCCCCCCCGAGCATCTGCCAGGCCAGCAGTCACAGAGCAGCCCTCGGAGATGGGCTGGATATAGAGAATAGGATCAGTGACTGGGGCTTTTTAAATATATACTTATCGTGTCGCTGGCTCCCCAGCCCTCGAGTCTGCCGCTTCCAGGGATGGAGCGTTTCAGTCCTCTGTGCCACCCACGGGCTGCAGAGCCTCGATCCCTCTTACCACAAGTGGCACCCTCCGCTCCTGGGAGAAACCTCAAATCAAAACACGCGTCCACCCCAAACAGCACGGGACACAGCTACCGGGAGCTCGAGTTACTCGTGGCCCTGGCCTCAGCCTGGAAGCTGAAATCAGAGGGCTTGGTTCTGAAGCTACGGGGAAAAGCAAGCGCGTGCCAGAAAATCCCAACCGCGCAGCCGCCCGCGCAGCAAGGGACCGACCGGCCCGATTCCACTGAGAGGTGCTAGCGACAAAAGCAATATGGAGCAATACTGGCCAGGAGAATTGAATAGAAACCTACACCGCTGGTACCGAACTCTACAGGAGTTAAAAAGATGGGGTAACGAGTGGAAGGAAGGAACTCCCTTTGCCCCCTGGCACTCCCTGTCTGGGATCACTGAAGGCTGTCACGCTGGCGTGTGTACAAAGGAGTCACTGGTACAGTCCCATCGACAATTGTATTAAAACTGGTAAGGGTTTCAGAGTGATTTCTACGCGGCCCTGTCTGCTGGATCCCTCTCAAGCTGTACGGGGCCCTTCCCCAAGAGGGAATGTTCCTTTCCTGGATGGCTGCTGCTTTCGATTCAGAAGGGAACAGATGGGGTGTGAAGAGTTGGTAGTAACAGGCTGAATAAGTGAAGAGGAGAGCAAGCCCCCCTTGCTGTCCCACTCACAAAGTGCCTTTCTCTCCCTGGAGTTTGCTTTATCGTTCTCTCCATATCACAAGGCGCTGTTCATCTCTGCCTGCAGAGCTATGCCTGGCAACTCCCCCGCTTAGGAAAGGATCGCTGGCCAAAGGTGCTGGGGTCCACAGCTCTGAGGGCGGAAGACCTGCATTCATCCACAAACTACACACCTGGTAGGAAGCCCTGGTATTCTTGCTGGGATTTCCAGTATCAACTGCTTTAAGCAGCAACATAGCCGCAACCTTTACCCTTCTTCTTGTCCCAGTGCTGTGTCTCGCATCTAATTAGCCACAGCATCAGAACACAGATATGACACTACACCTAGGACTGTGATCTCTCCTCTAGTTACCCACGACCTGAGTGTAGGGGCTCATCTTCCTCCCTGAAGGGCTGATGACCTCAACTGGAACAATCCCCGCTGGGTTTTAAAGTCAAAAGAGCTACTCGCATGAGTAGAGGCTAGCAGGAACGTACCCTTAGAGCATGCATGGGCTGCTGCTGGATAAACAGGAGCCTGCATGCAGGTGCGAATGGGCAGGGAGCTTGTCACTACGCTTTTAAGAGGCTTTATCACAGGCATAACTGAACTATGTGGAAGTGCCCGACTGTCTCGGCTGCATGTTCAAAGCACTAGTGCAGAAAGAAAAAGCTGCTAGTTCTCTGCCTGGGTCAGAACAATACCTCTTCTCAAACCGCTCCTCACCAGGACCCTCTGGGTTTTGCAGCTACATTTACGCTGCCGACAACTTGCTTGGAAATAAACAGCCCCGCGGAGCAAACATGGAATTCTTCCGTGCTCCGGCTCGATTCTTTTCCCAAATATGGCCGCAGAGTTCTTATTTAATTGCTAGAAAAATGTGACTGGGATTATGGGAATGTGTTTATGGCGTTATTTTTATTTTATTCCTTTCTTTGAAACGCCTGAGGGGTGCTTGGGACCGAGAGAAGCTGTGGTGCGAACAGACTGGGGAGGGAGCGCGTATTGGCACGCCTGCTCGGAGAAACGGAGCCTGGAGGGCAAGCCTCCTGCACTTCAGAGTGGCTGGAAGCCCAGCGGAGACGTTCGACTGAATTCCCACCCGGGTTTGATGCAAGGTGTTTG
The DNA here is from genome assembly GCF_000455745.1 of Alligator sinensis. Taxonomy (NCBI): domain Eukaryota; kingdom Metazoa; phylum Chordata; order Crocodylia; family Alligatoridae; genus Alligator; species Alligator sinensis. The sequence goes on along the minus strand of NW_005841833.1, from coordinate 1,094,377 downwards.
AATGCTTCTCTTCAAACAGAAGTGCTGCGGCACGCGCTGCCCGTGGCTCCCATGCAGGCACACAAAGATGTGTGCCTAGTACCTAAAGCCACCTTGGAGAATACAGCATCGCAGTCGGCACTGCCTGTTGCAGGTACTTATACAGCCACCGTGACCATGTCTTCTTCAACCCATTCGTCCTCATGTGACCATCACTCATCCCTGTGGGGTAGAGAAATGCAAGTGCAGGGTCCCCCACTAAGACAGAGGGGCAAAGCAACTTGCCCTGCAGGAGAGCAGGGGACTGACCCCAAGTCCTAAGTTAGGGCTCAAACCACTTCCCTGCTCTCCCTCCCCAGATACAAGTGAAGCCCGAGTGCAGCTGACTTGCTGTCCAGGATGCTGGACCTAAAGTCTCCTGTGGCATAATGCTTTCAGCAGAAGGGGAGGCTTCACTCAAAAGCCCTGCAGCACACTTCTGTCCCATCCTAGTGGGACCTCTGCCAGGCGGGGAGGGGAGTGCATCAGACCCATGGGCTATCCAGACCATTGCAAAAGCCTGTTGGAAAACAAAGCGTTGCAGGACTTTGCAAGCGAAGTGTGAGGTGCTCTACACCCGAGCTGCTGCGTGACGGGGAGGAATTTTGACGATTTCGAAGTGGAGCTTTTCATTTGCAAAATCGAGAGTTCTGTCCTTACTGGAAGAGAAAAAGAAACGCTCACAATTTCCCTTGGTGACAGGCTGAGTAAGCCTCGCGCTGAAGAAAAGGCCCTGCAGAGGCATTTCCAAGAAACAAAGATTTTGCTACCAAAAACCGCTCGTCTCAAAAGGTCGGAGCCACGTTGTGCCGTCGGTTTCCAAGTCGAATCCTCGAGGGGGATTTCTATTTAAGAACTAATGGCGCACTGCGACCTCTCCCCTTTGCCGGAAGCATGCTGCTTTCCATGAGAAAGAACTCGGGTGACAAGTGGTAATTTAAAAACTGGCTCTTTTGTGGCTATGACAAAGCTTGGATCCAAGCAGGAATTGCCTGTGGCCGTATGCCTCCAGCACAGCTCTCCTGTGGGAGAGGGGATGCTGACTCTATGGAAAGTGAGGTCGCCTCGGATCCAATCCTGAAATCTGCTGAGTGTCTCCTCTTGCAATGGGAGCTCCCAGGCTGAGGACTGTGACACAAAACCCAGGGGGTCAAACACCACGTTTATCTTGGTGCTTAAAATGGCTTCCACTACCCCAGTGTCCAAGCTCCTAATACCGAGCCAGTCCTCCAGGTTTGTTTTGTCCACCCAAGTGCTTGTCTTGCAGGTAGCACTACTAGTTACAGGTCATTCAAGAAGGCACTCAAGCAAGGGTTTGAACCTACACCTGCTCAGCAAAACACCTGAGCACTTTGCAGGACAAAGTTTGCCGCAGGGCACCTTTGAGAATCATTTTTGCAAGGTACAGGCAGCGATTTGTACAGAGGGGCAAGAACCGAAACTGGTACAGAGACGAACTCCCAACCAGCCATATATATATAATGACAATCCAGTAGCAGGTCTGGCGAGGCTATATATATATATATATTGTCATATATTGTTATATATATGACAATCCAGTAGCAGGTCTGGCGAGGCTCTGCTACCTGTATGTAACAGAGCCGTGGCTAGAAAGCTGGCGGCAGCGTTTATGCGAAGACATACATGGCTTGCTAATAAAGTCAGACCTCGTGTTGGCCATTTGCATTACTGTTGAGCGGCTACAGGGGACACGAAATAGCTTTCCCGCAGGCCAGGGACAGCTATCAGTACCAATAACTAGATTTTGGTTCTGGCAAGAGGGCAGGGTGGGTCTGGAAACATGGTCCTCCAGCTGGCAAAGAACATCCCTGGAAGCCCTTTGCCAGGTTTCCAGCTTTATCTGTTGGCCCGTGTCAGCTCCAGCACCACTAGCCTTGGGAAAAGACCCCCCCATTCCCCTCTGGAAAGGGGGTGGGCCACTCACTTTTCCATCATTCGAGCGAAGGATGAATCCTCGAAAGCGGCAGAGCTAATGAGCAGGCAGCTCTTTTGCTGTGGAATATCTGAGAGCCGTCTGACAGCAGCGCCGAGGGGGATAGTCATGACAGCATATCCTGTGGGCCTGCCAGGAATGGAGCGCGTGGGTTTTCGTACTTAATCAGATTACTTAATTCACCTCTGAATCATCCCAGCCATCGACAGTTGGTTTATCTAGCCTCTGATCGGTGAAGCTGACCACAGGCCTAACAGCTTCGCTCAGCAGTGCCTCCCCCTCCATCTCGCAGTGGGGCGAGGATTAGTGCCAGGGGCTCGCCTTCCCCGGGCTCACTCAGCAGCTGAGTCAATCCGTGACTCTGCCCGGCGTGACACGGCGCCGCACTCGCGCCTGCTTTGTGGCTGTGCATTTCAGAGGGATGCTTTTGACTTCAGGCTCCTCCACGAGGGGAAACGGATAAGCAGATCTGAGAAACGGTGACTGAGCTAGATAACTCCCCCGTGTGGGCACTCCGTCCAGGACCGGAGCAACGTTGCTGGGGAGAAACGCTCCGCCTGGAGCAATAATTCCAAAACAAAGTCACTTGTCTCCCAGAATAGCTACAGCTCAAGAGTTATTCCACTACAGCCAGGCTGGATAATTTTCCTGTGCAGACACGGCCTGATGCAATGCCTGTCCAGGCTCAAATCCGCTTAACCGTATGACGAGCAGTCATTCCTGCCACACACTCCTCACAAGGCCTGGAAAGCATATGCATCCCGATCCCACCCAGGGAGACCACCTGTGTGTTTCTGGTGTAGGTATGTCCATAACAGCACGTAAAACTTCAGCCAAGCTTGACCGTTTCTGCTTTGGTAAGGGCACTGTATGTTGCATCTATTTTTTTTTTTAAGTTGGAGCACAGTACAGGGGCTAGATTGGAAGCTTCTGTGTCTGGAAAGGTGGAAAATGGTGAGCATGTAATTAAGTTTATGCTTGCTTGCTCTCCAGTGCTAGGATGCTAAGACTGGACTTTCAAGGTTACAAATTATCCTCACGAGGATGCAGGTGGCGGTGTGCTGCAGTGTGGTTTCTGACCCGAGTTATTTTGCAAAGGGGATCAGTGTGTCAGGAAAGCCGGTGGGTGTGCGAGTGCACACACGACAATACAGCAAATCTGCCCGCCTTTCATTCTTTCAATTTAGGAAAAAGGAACTGTTTGGTGAGAACCTGTTCTGAAACTAGAAAGCTGGGCCCTGGCTATTATGACCTGCACAGAAACTCGATCACACGAAGCCCCTGATCTTGGCAGGAGATGCACAGCAATAAGTAGCAGCTTTATGAGTAGTCTCCTTTGCCAGGGGACAATCAGCCAAGCTGCTATGGGATTTTTTTTTTATTATTATTATTATCATTTTAATAAGTAGGCCACAATGACAGTCTTGAGCAACTCGTTTCCACACATACTTATCGCCAAGCCTCCCTTAACCCCGCAGCACCCATTAAAAGCAAGGGAGACCAACTTTTCCAGTACAGGACGATACACAAAAACACCACCAGCTTTTGAACTGTTCGTGCTAGTGGGACTTTGTAAAGGCATCACTACCTCACTCCCATCAAGAGTTTGGCTGTACGCTCTGAAAGAAATACGGTTCTTTAAAAAGAATCTATTAAGCCTCTGCTCCTGACATGTGAAGTCTTTACCATTCCTCCTCCTGAATGGCAAAGCCAACACTTCAACTGCAGTGATTATAGCAAAGGCTGAAGAGATGCCCCAAGTTACAAACAAGTCACTTCGAAGCCCTCTTCTCCCCTCTCTCCAACCATGGCTCCTAAGAGAGAGGTGGTGTCCCTGTACACCTCACCTGATTAGACCACTGCTTGCAGCATGGTCCCATGTTGTTTTCCTGGGACAGCCCACACACAAAGGTTTGGCATGGCATCAAGTTTAAGGCTCGACAGAGGCGAAGGAAACACGTGCCTGACGCCCACAGGATTTCAATGGGATGCAGATGACTAACTCCAGGTGATGCCTTTGGAAATCACACCCCAAAACAACTCGCCCTCCCAGCCCTGCCTAGATGCCTCTTCTTGCACTGCCCTGGACGTCTCGACTCTGCCCAACCTGGCTCACATTCTCATCTGCACATGGCATACCTTTTCCAAACTGGCCCAACAAGCCACAACGCTCTTTTGACCCAACCCTTTGCCTACTCCTCCTGCAGACGAGCTCTCTGATGAACTATGGCCCAGATGAAACAGGTACAAATGACTGCAATGCAACACTCAAGAGTTACACATGCCTCAAGCTCGGGTGCTATGAAGACTCATGCTGGTAGACGGATCCACCCACGTGGCTCTCTTCAAGGAGCTAAGTCTTACCACACCACCTCTTGCTCTTCCTATGGTCTCCCTTGTGCTTCCACTCCCCTTTCCCTCTGTCTGTTGACCCTCACCTGTTGAATCACGTCTGGATTTAGGGCCGGACCCTACCGATGGATCGCAGCGGGCGCAGCCTTGACATGGTGCACTAAAGCCAAGGCAGCAAAGGAGTGAAGCAGATCCGCTGGCAAGTTCTAAGCACCCACAGGCAGGAACCCAGGGCCAGATCACACGAGCTGGTGTAAATTGGTGTAGCAATGCCGACGACAGGTAACAATCAGCTTTTGATCTCTTTGCGCTCAAGAGACTTCGTAACGGCTTCGCTATCTCCCTCCCCTCGTGAAACAGCCTCTCTCCTTTTAAATCCATAGCATTCCTGGTCTTCACCATCTATGCAGTGAAACATCTGCAGCCTTGGCACCTTACAAATGCCCACCGCTTACTTTACTAGGCTGGGGCAGGTCTTGGAGCACTTCCAATTCTAAACACCCCATCTTTATGAGACTCCAAAATGCCAGACAGGTGCCTCCCCCTGATCAGGCCTAGCCCCATTCATTAACACTGAACAAGTGCTGTGGGACCCCCAGGAACCAGGCACATTGTGTAAATACAATATTCCAAGTCCAGTAAATACAGCCACACGGGCAGTGAGAAGGAACATCGCCAAGCCAAGGAGGATGGCAAACCTTCTCACCCCCTGCTTGTTACTTGCTCAGCTCAGCACTGGGACCAGAATTAGCTGCATGTCTCCTCTACTAACAAGAAACAAATGCGGCCCGTGTTCTAGTTGCTGTGATCGGACAAAACAGACCAGGGTAAACACTATAAAAATGTACTGGGGGGAACCACCCTCTTTTTGCAGGAAGATGGGCTGGATAATCTAATAGGGCTTTTTTATCTCTAACTGATCCCTCTCAAAAGAGAAAAAAAAAAAAAAAAAAGAAGGGAAAATTGAGTCCAGTCCATGGTATTTGTCATGTGCTAAGTATTTTGATGCCATAACACTGCAGAAATCAATGGGAGCAGAGCTATCTATCTCCCAATCGGGATCTGTGCACAAGTGTTTCTTTTTATGGCAATGGATCATCATGAACTGCTTAGGTCAGTGATGTTATGGAGCAAGAAAGTGCAACATTAACCAGTTTTTCCATCCCACTCACCATGTTATCTAGAGAGATCCTCCCTTTGCATTCACTGCTCCTGCCATTAGTCTAAGTTCCCAGATGTTCAGGATTTGCCAGCATGTTTCTATTAGGCTAAAATGTGGATCAAGATGCTCAGAGCTGCCTAAGTTTTGGACAGTCGACTCCTTTAGGCAGTCCTGAAAAGCTCGGCAGCAACATTAACATCTACCCAGCCTTCTATGTGATTTCTTGATCACCAGTTCAAAGCCAGGCCACGTGCTGCTGACAGCCAAGAGTAAATTGCTGCCACCCAAAACCTCTTCTTGGGTGTCCATGTGAAAATGAAGCTGGAGGGCTCAGCTTGCCTCCCCAGAAACAAACGGCCGTGTCTGAGCATACATCACCACAAAACCACTGCCGTCATCAGCACGGTGCCAGCCATCTCAGGGAGGCCAAACTCCTAAATGTTGCATAAAGACTGAACCAATCTCCTCACCCAAGAGGGCTGGGAGTCTCAGAGTCATGAATCTGGCTGGCTTCACATGAGTCTGGCTGGCTGTGTCTTCTACCTGGACTGCATCTATTCTGTGCGAAAAGGGCCTTCAGTCTGCAGGGTCCTTCTCAACACCCAGAATAGCTTTTTGGTTCCTCCACTGGCATCCAAGTGGGAAGGCCTCACTGCAGACAGCTCACTCGGAAAGATAGGAAAGATCGTGGTATCACTGCATCACCCTAACCTGGGGCTTGTGGATAACGGGTGTTATAGGTGATGTTAATTCCTGCTGTTCCTCGGTCACAAGGAACAAACAGCTTCGTGCACCGCTTCCCTTCTCTTACCTGGTTTTTCCCCCGCCGCCGGTAATTTCTTCTCACAAGATTCTTGTAGTTTTCATTCTTCTTTGTCAGGTAGTAATAGAGGACGCAGTCCGCCACCGTCTGGAATGAGACATGGGACTTTAAGTGCACGGCCTTTTGGACACCCATGTTCTTGCCATGTGAACGGTGTGTGCCTGCATGCATGCTACGTTTGCAAGTGGCCCTGATGCAGCCGGGTTTCCTTCATTGGTTGGGAGATTACACAAGAGGAAACTCCCATGTGTATCCCAAGAGGCTTTCCCTCCAGACCTCAGCGTGGCCCAAACATGGCCTGAAATGCAGGTGGAGCTCTCAGCCATGGGAAAGAGCAAATGTGGATGTCAAGCCCAAATACATGCACGGGGCATACATGACCAGGTCCTGGCAGCAAGCCACTCCGTCTAAACAGCCAGCAAACTTCTACATGGCAAGCTGGGATCCCATCCTGTCAGCATGCCTCCCGCAGAGTACTTCCCAGGCATGGACAGGGAACTGAAGAGAAGTGGGTGGAAAAAAGCTTAAAACACCCTCATCAAAAGGTACAGGAGACCAAAATATCTGTTATGGTTACGACTTCCTAGCTTTCCGGCACTTCCTAGCTGATCCAGATACAGCATGAAAGCCTGGACGGAAAGGGCTGGTGACTAAATGCAGTGAAAGAAGGGGGTGTAAACTGCTTCTTGTGAGTCGGGGGTTCGGGTGCTAGGAGGGGGATGGGGTGGGACATTCATGGGAGGACAGAAGTGTCTATAAAACAGATTCTGAGCATGAATTGGCTTCTTTTCTTCAGTCCTGATCATGCACGCGCACACGCACACACTCAGTCAGCTGTGCCAAGAGCTAAGATCATGCTATACTATTAGGTTATTTAAGACACCATTTAAAGATCTATTAATTCATTATCTGGAGCCACACTTTGCGTCTCTCTCTGACTGCCATCACAACAGGATAATGGATGCATTCACCACTCTAATGACAGCTTGCTTTATACAAACAGGGAGCCATGTTATAGCTTGGTACCATCCAAGTCCCAGTACTCTCAGCTTCACGGCTACGGAAGAACTGGAAAGGCTGTAGCGAGATTCACAAGCCATGTGGTTCGCCAGGTTCCTAGAAGCCTCTTCTTCCATGGGCCTGCCATTCATCTGCTGCTTAGGACAGACGGCTGAGCTTTCCAGCCTGTTATTCCCAAACAGTCTCTCCTGCTGGAGTCAATTGGCTCAAGCTGAAAATCTACTTGACAGCCACTGAAGAGGCTCCTGCAGTCAGAACTGGGTTTGCTTTTCAGACAACCGTGATGCTAAGTAGCTGCTCTCGTTACAGCAGCATCCCCTCCTTAGCTGCCCCACTACTGAGCAGATAGCCTGGCTTGCCCTGGAGTGAGACAAAAGAGCTGCTATATTTGGGGGTGATGTTTCAAGACACCTCTTCTATTCATCCAATTATTGGGGCTGGGGATTGTCAGTCAGAGCAGCTCCTCGATGAATGTACTCATCTGCTGGCTGAGACAGGGCACCCTGCTTCAGTACCACGCGCTAAACAGGACAATTTCTGTTTCGTCCTGAGATGTGGCCATCTAGCTGAAGGGAGATGCCTACGTAAAGAAAAGCAACTGCTGCAGATTGAGCAGGGGGTGGCTGAGACACCAAAGCAGCAGGCGTGCAACATGCAAACGTCCCAAGAACCCGAGCTCCCAACCCGTTCGAGCTCACGGAGCCCCTCTTCTTTCCACCCCCATCCAAGACCATGTTGCGTGGGGTCTTCTGGACAAGACCATAGCAAACAGTGGCCTTGTATGCCCTCTACATACACGGTGGTCCCAAAGCACTTCTCAGAAACAAGGGTTTGCCTGGGCCAGTAATGACTCTTCCAATTAGCTGCAGCCTTGTCAGTAGTTATCTACCGCTCCCTGTCCCCTGTCCCTCCTGGCTGCTTTCCCATCGGGCCACAGGTATACAGGTTATGAATGGACTCCGAGTCCTTTAGGAAAGACGCTCTGGAGCAGCTGAACATGTTGCAAGGGAAGGTGCTGGAGAATGGAAGACGGCAGACAGACAAGTCACTTGGTATCCAAGTGTGCAGACTTACCTTCCTGTCCAGAAATGAAGCGATCAGCCCAAAATTCTTTGGATGCTGCATGAACCTACAAGAGCGAGACAGGGAGGGTTAGAGGGGGTGCCGGGAGGCGTCTCCGCTGCTTCTCCATGTTTGCCTTTCCGATCCCAAGCCCTGCCGCTGCGGCTGCCTCCGTACCCTCTGCGCTGGCACAGCCAGCCTCGCAGAGCCTGAAGTCCGAGAGGAACAGGGGGGCCGACTTTCTCAAGCGGCTCATTGGCTCGAACTGGTTTGAGAAAATATTTATTTGTCCTGCTGAGACGGCTTCCCAGAAAGACCAGACCTTAAATTTAGCCCATTCAAGTTCTGCTGGCTGGAAGGAGGAGAGGGTGGGAGGGAGGTCCTCATATTTCGGCTTCCATTCCCCGGATTTTCAGGGCAGGGAGTGGGAGGGCAGGGGAAATATGACAAGAAGCTTCAGCATCTTGAAGCCAAGAGCGCTGCACAGTTGTCTCTGGCGCTCCGTTATATCATATCCCAGCAAGGGCTAATAATTACCTCCTGTCTTGCCAGCCCCTCTGGGGCAGAAAACCATGATTGCTTCTAGCTTAGTGCCAAATAAATGAGAGAGAGCACGGGAGCTGGAGACAGGCAACAAATGGGTCCCCTGTTAAAATCAAATAAAATTAAAAAGTTTCTCCAACGAGTCCTGACAAATTACTGGGAAATCATCAGGCATAACTAAGATACTGCAGCACCGACAGAGACAGTGGGACGTGAAAGCCCTTATAGAAACCCGTGCTCCTAGGAGACATCCAGACATTAAACACGTCTCAGTAAAGAAGCCAAAGGGTCACCAGCCAACTTCCCCTCAGCTTTACATGGCCCAGGCAAGGGAGCCAGTGCCCTGGTGCCGACAGCCAGGGTTCACACCAGGATCTATACTGGGCCATGACATGGTTAAAATCTGCTGGCTAAAAAAATTGTCTGAACAGAGGCGTCTTCACTCCCCTCTACCAAACCCTGGCTCTCGGTGCTCGCTCAGGGCAGCACAGTGAGTAGCTGAGCTGCACAGCACCAAATGGAAAGCACAGCTTCGTCCCATGTGTTAGCTGGCAGTCAGGGGGGAGCCGCAGGATGAGGAGTGGTTGCACAAGAGGACTATGGAGGTTGTCCGGGGCTTCTGTGCCTTTGAGGAAGCCGCATCTGGTGGGCACAGGCTGTACCCGAGTGAGAGCAGCTAACAGATGCTCTGGGCACGCATGTTTCCCACAGGGGGAAGCTGCCTCCAGATGCAAAAGGAACCTCTCACCACAATGTCCTTTAACAAGGGGCTGTACAGCAAGGTAAAAAAAGTGCCTGGCCTAAACGTAGCCCTAGGCTGCAAAGGAAAAGCCAGCAGGTGCCTTAAAGGAACGTGAACTCAGCTGCGGAGCTCTCCCTTGCTCTGGATAGTCTGCGCTGAAATACAATCCTTTAGTCCCATGGCACCTCGGGCACTGGGACAGGAATCCAGCTCAGAGAAGTCCAGCACGATTCGCCCTGGCAGAAACATGCCCCCTTTCCAAGCCTGTGTTGCTCCCGGAGCAAGTGGCTCTAAAGATCCAACGTGACATAGTCAGCCCCGAGAGCCTTTACGGGGAACACAGTCACGGGACCTGAACACTCGCTGACAACCTGCGGAAAACCTCCCGCTAGCAAGACAGACGGGCAGTCTGCTGCATCCCATGAATGCAAAGGGCTGAGCATCTGCGTGGAACAGGCCTGCGGCTCAAAGCCCCAGGTCTGTCACTGCTTCCCTGAGAGGCCTGGAGCAAGCTGAGACGGGCTGCATCTCTTCCCACCACTGTGCAACTTGCTGAACTCCCAGGGGCATTCCTAGACCAATGCAGGTGCAAGACTCAGCCCCCGATTCTCATCTCCTCTGCACCAGCTTGACACCTGGGACAACGTTGACATCCCTGGAGTTACTCCTGACCCACACGCACCCAAGTGAGGTTATCGTTGGGCTCCAACTGCCCCGAGTCCCTAGAAGCAGCTTCAGCAGCAGCAGACTGAAATGTGGTCAGAGCTGCAGCCGGCACACAGCTTTTTGGGGGTGGAAAGCAAATGCCACCAGGGCACTGGGAACGTGGGAGGCAGTGAACAAGGAGAGTGGATCAGTGGGAACACACATCTCTGGAGCTTACAAGAAAGACACCTTTAAACTTCACCCATTTGCAGCTGCCAGCTTTGTTACATAAAGTGCCTTGAAGTGTGAATCTATACAAATTTAATGCCACACTCTGGAGAGCTGTTCTGTGGCACATGATTAAACAAGAAAAAACAAAAACAAAAAAAAAAAAAAACCCCAAAAAAAACAAAAAGGAAAAAAAAAAACCAAAACCCAGAAGGAGAAACAGAGATTCTCTCAGAAAGCGGGCTCACATCACAGCGCTGAAGCCTGGCTGTCATGTAGTACACGGCACAAATAAATGGCTGATCAAGGAATGTGGTTTTACTGCGGTTTTATAAATATGCATGACACTGGCACATTCAGAGCACAGCAATGCAAACAACAACGTGCCTTTCAAAGTCAGGGTTCGCCAGGCTCCTAGTGCTCAGAGGTACTTCTCTTGCCAGGGACAAGCTGTACTTTCAAAGAAAACCTTATTGTCACCAGCCTGGGTCACGCTCTCAGCCTGCGCAGGGGCTACCTTTCAAACCTTTCAATGATGTTCATGTGCAAGGCTGAGTACCAAGTCCCAGTCCTTAGCTGGGCCTTCTGGATGCTGCCACCGTGCAAAATAACGGAGAACACCTTACTGCTAATGGCAGCACATGGCCAATTTGGGGACATATTCAAAGCCTGAAAAAAGAAGGCAGGATGAAGCTTGAACCCCATGGTAATCTCTCTTGAGCTGGGCGTTTATTTGGTTAAATTTGCTTAGCTTCAAGACTGAAAGGGCTATTTCTAACTGCTGTGATGGGGACTGGGGCTGAGCGGGTTGAAGGGGAAGGATCCCAGTTAGTTTCCATGGGGTTGGGAGAGCGTTACAGACTGAAGTTTGGTTAAGCAACCATTTGCGGATGCCTTTAAATTGCGTTGTACGTGTGCAATGTGTTTTGCAATTCTGGGGCAAATATCTTGGTGGTTTAATAAAAGATGTCACCCCTACCCAGAATTCAGATTCCTTGCATTTTGCATGGCACACAATGGCAGAAATGAAACGATTGTGCTCACACAATGCGGTCACGCGTGGAGTTTTCCAGGGTTATTATCAAGGCAAGACCCACTGGGTGTTCCTTACATCGAAGCGCGAGTAATTACCCTGTTCACCATGGCAGAGCAATACTTGCAGGTCTGAGAGCATGTCAGATATTTTTAAAACAGCTAAAAAGTCACCAGAGTAATAAATAACCAAACCAAGGTCATCACAAAGGGCTTTTGTGCATCTGCAAGTGTTTTGTTTCAGCTGCCAGCAGGAGTAACCAGCGTGAAGAAGTTCCCTCAAAGGCACGCCTGGCACAGATAAAGCTGGGAGAGACCAGGTGTCTCACAAATAGTCTCATCCGGAAAAGTGTTCGCTGTAGTTTCCACTTCAGTGAGGGGCAGATAAGCACCAAAGCGGGGCTGTCCAACTCATTTTGCCCCGTGAGCTGGGCAAAGCACCGCTGACGGCACAGAGGCTCTGGAACGCAAGGGGCGGATGTCGCTGATGCTCATCTCTCTTTTTCCGGCTGCCAACCGCAGTTGCCTGCAATGACCCAAGGCCCTGAATGTGGCAGCTGGCAGGGACTGCATTCATCCCCCAAGTTTCAAAGCCGTGCCAATAAGCCTTGCAGGCCATAATGTAACCCCTTGCAGGCCACACGCAGCCCGTGGGCTGCCAACTGTACAGCCCTGGTCTAAATTACTGCCTGTTGGGACCGCGGCCATTAAACCTTGAGCTATCTGTTGCTGCCAAAGGAAGCTGGAGAAACTGCATTTTTCAAACCGCCTTTTGGAAATAATGGAAACCTGACCAAAAATAACCTCTGTGGCCTTCCTGGCAGAAAGTGGCCCCAGAGCTGTGGGCTGATGGCCCTCTCCCTGCCGGAGATCGGAATCGGAGAAGCAGGTCCGAATTCCCCAAAAGGGCACCTGTAGCTCTCCTTAGACAGAAGTTGTCCCAACCAAAGCTTGGCCTGAGAAGAGAAGATCCAACGTGGAAACATGGAGCAGGTACCTGCAGGGGACGGCAGCTGCCAGCTAGGTAAGCTCTGCGACAAGGCCAGAGCTATAAGGGAGGAGTGCAGTGGAAGGCAACTGGAAGATGAAACCCGTGGGTGTCTGGACAGATTAGTCTGACAATCCGAGTCCCAGGAGTCTCCCTAGACAACTGCAAAGCACGCGGTGCCCAACAGGACGGTAACCTGGTGTTAGCAGGATAAACGTGCAAGGCACCAAGTATCGTGTTTCGCTGACCTTCCCTTAACCCGGCCCGTTTAATGAGCTACGTGAAAGCATGAAATGAATTGTTTTTCCTAACAGAAAGAGCAGATTTCCAAGAGGACAGGTGCCCAGACCGTGTGCGAAGGGGCTGTGGTGAGGGTGTGCCAGCCCTGAAACTGTCCACGTTCACGTGCTAATTACAGACAGGGCACTGACTCTTTGCGTCTCAACAATTTAATTTTACCTCTGCGAAATCCACGCTGACCCATCATGACAACCTGGGCTTATTATTGAGTCTCATGACCACAAGAAGGGAGGGGGTAACTTCAGTAAGGAAAGATCAGAGTTAAAAAAAGGGGACTTAAACAATCCAGGGGGCTGGGAAGGGGGTGGCCAGTCCTATCCCTGGGTCTGGGAGTAAGTTTCTAAGTTATGACTGAACTTCCTCAATCGCTGGCCAGCTGCCTCTGCCCGAGATCGGCCCAGAGGCTGTCTGCCAATGTGAGAAAACCTTGTCTTGCATACACTGAGGACCCGTTTCACACCCCTATGCCCAGGACCAAACACGAGGCACGTCCACTGACCGTGCCACCTAGCCCAGAGATTTTTCCATTCTCACGTGCAGCATCTCCAGTGTTTTGTGCGCTCATGTTTTGCAAAGCCAAACCCTCATCCCAGCTACCCGGACACACTTCTCAGCCCTGCCCACGTCCCTTTTGCTAAACTCAGCTTATTCACTTTTCCTGGCACGGACAGACGGAGCTGTCCGTGGATTCACTTGAGTCACCAGTCTTTGCCTCCTACAGCACAGCAGCCATTTGAGCTACAGCAGGGAACCCGGCTGCCACAGCAAAGGACCCTGGGCTACCGCTGTTCACCACAACCAGCCTGTCTAAGCACTTCAGCGCCCAGCCCCAGAGTTGTTACCCCGTGATTTCCACTTGAAACTGTAAGAAGCGTCTTCGTTCTACTCACTTTTCCCGGAAGGTTTCCTTCTCCTGCTCACTCCACATGTTCATCACTTGCCGGTCTTTGTAGACCTTCATGGGGTCGTCCATGAGGCCGTTCATGTTGATGAATTTAATGCGCTGCTGGTCGGCATCGTACAGCATGGGGGGGATGACGGCGAGCTGGCGCATCTGCTTCTCCAGGTTCTGCGGGGAAAGCAGAGAACACCTTGTCAGCACTGTGGAGCCCGTGGGACAACTGCAAGGCACAGATGTTCCCAGGAAAAGGGCAAGAGAGGGAAGAAGAGGAGAATTCATAGGCCAAGGCAAGACAGCTTTACTGCTGGAGTAATTGTAAATTAAATGCTGAAGGCAGCTCTCGCCGTCAGATGGGAAACCATTCATCTTCCACTTGGAAGCAAAAGGCTTCTCAGACGCACCGCCTGACCCTAGGAAACCGAGCCACAGCAGTGAGGAGAGACGAGCAAAACCCCAGGGAGCCTTAAGGCTCGCTAACCCGCTGCGGCGGGAGGTTGGCTTTGCAAATAAAATCACAAGGGCAGCTCCAATCCCAGGGTGCAAGCGAAGGCGGGCCCAGTTCCCCGAGAGCCCCGGTCCGAGTGCCGCTTTGCTGAATGCAGAGTGCGGAGGAGGCGTCTGCCTCCCCTCGCATCTCAGGGATACGTTTTGGGGGAGGGCTTCCTAACATTGTTCTCCTATTCTTTCCTCTTTGCTATTGGGTTTGAAACTGAACTGAATGCACCAAGAGATGACTGCTTTAGCATACTAAGCTAAATCCCTGAGCTTGTTCTGCATGGGCTACCAAACGGGGCTGATTTCCATGTGGTACTGCTGCCCTGCATTTACAGGCATGCACTGCATTTTTCATGTATCCAGGTTGCAGCCGTAGTGGTCTACAGGCAAAAGGAATCAAAACACGTGGAAGAGGTGATATCTTTTATTAGACCGACTAGATATTTGCAAAACGAAGCGTTTTATGTATTTGCAAGCTTTCGGGTACACTTGCCCTTCATCAGGCACAGGAGAGGGTAGAGGTTACAAAACTTCCCCTTTCATCCATAGGAATTTTCATTTCTACCTGGGAGAACTGTTACAATCTCTGCTCTCTCCTATGCCTGACGAAGGGCAAGCGTGCCCAAAAGCTTGCAAATAAATAAAACCATTTGTTTGCAAATATCTAGTTGGTCTAATAAAAGAGATCACCTCTTCCACGCGTTTTGATTCCCGTTCTATTTTTCCTGGATCGGCCAATTGCGTTGTACGTGTGTCGCGTGTTTTGCAATTTTGGGGCAAATATCTCAGTGGCCTAATAAAAGATGTCACCCCTACCCACAATTCTGATTCCTTGCATTTTGCATGACACACAATGGCAGAAATGACATGATCACGCTCACACAACGCCGTCACGTGTGGAGTTTTCCAGGGCTATTATCTAGGCAAGACCCATTGGGTGCTGAGTACCATTGAGTAGCCACTGAGTACAAACACCAGCCCTCCAACAACATCAGTGAAAGACTCTCTCGGCCTCGTGGCATTTCTCCCCCTCTCTCAGGCAGGTTCTGATGTCTCCCTCTTGCTTTTTAATTCATGAGTAGGCCCGGTGGGCTCCAGTGCTGCTTGTCATGAGGGAAGACACCTACCCAAGGTGAGCAAGGGTCTCCTAATCTGACCCTAGTTGATTATGGGTCAAGGAAGCTCCACTGTGGGTGGCCATGTTCTGATCTAGATGTGTCACGGGGAGTTAATACCTTTGAAGATGTCAAACCTATAACAGAATAGAGAACGGCCAGCCTAGTGGTGGTCTGACTCTGCACAGGACCTCCCTGCTCCACTGTTCAAATGAGGCCTAAATACCATAGCCTGACATGGAAGGAGATATGGTTCCAGGAGCAAGTGCCAGGCAAAGAGCATTCAGCGGTCCACGGCACAGCACCCGGCCTTACATCTGGCCACAACGGTTGGGTTCACCACAGCCTCGAACCCTGATACAAAGCCTCAGGGTGGCAGTATCTCCCCTAAAAGCATTACTCCAAAAGCTAAAGGGAGGTTCTTGCATGGTGAGAGGCAAAAGCCAGTTCTCACTGCGATATGGGTTGGATCCTGACCAAAGCGGACCTGTAAAATGTGAGCAAAATGCAGTGAGCAGAAGCACGGTGCGGCAGTGAGGCTGTTAACACAAGTAACGCAGCAGGACCGCCACCAAGGCAGGGCACTGAGTTCACATCTCCTGCTTGGTGGTGGCAGAAATGCACACGTTGCACTTTCCACCCCTAGTCTCTCCTCAGGAGGAACGCTGTGCTGAATGGCGAGTGTGTGACGGGACTGCTTCCCTGCCTTAAACGCTGCACAAAGGCGAGTGGCTGCAAGGACCGTCTTACACTCTCCTCTGGGAAGAGATTTTTGGGTCCACAGAAAGATACCTGGGTGAGACTCAATGGCCTGCAATATGCAGGTCACAACAGATGCTCTGGTGGTCCCTCTCTAGCCTTACACCCTATGAAATGGTGAAGCTTCTCACTACAGCTGCGAGGGATACTCTCGATTGACTCTGCAACTGAGGACCAGCCCATTCCCTCTAGCCAAGGGCAGGGAGCGTAATGTCCTGCACGCACAGCAATCACCTCTATTGCTCTTCCCTCCCAACCCTGAGTCTATTCAATACAGTCTGCCATCAGTGGCAAGCCAGAGCAACCCTCATGAAACAAGATCCGAGAGACGCCAACGTCTGCGGGGTGTTTTGAGGATGAACAGAGCTCTCGCAGAAAGGCGACATGGCTCGCTAAGATACAAGCCACTCATTTAATGGGAATCCCTGTGCAAAACCATGGTTGCTATTAAAAAATAGCCCAGAAACCTGTGTTATTGCACCCACAGCAACGTATACTGACCACAGCTTGGTCTTTAAATTGAACCTGGCGCTGGTATTCAAGTTCCACTGGCAGGGCCTGCTGCGACTACAGACGGCCCCAAAGGGAAAGGGAACCGGGGGGGTGGAGGGGACATGCAGGGGAGAGAGGGAAGGAGGAACGGTGCTCGGGTCTCACCTCTTGCTCCGAGAGCCCGTCAATAATTTCCGACACCTCGTGTTCGCTGCGCGCAGCCGACATGGAGAGACCGCTGCCCCTCTGTCCTACCCTGCTGGGAAATGGCAGCGAGAAACTGAAAACGGCAAGCTGCATTTTGTACTTGGCACCCTGCCTCGCACACTGATGGTGACTACTTGCATTTGAAAGGGGAGCCAGCCCTGCTGAATGGAGGGACAGTCACAACAGTAAACAGAGGCCACTTTGAAAGGCAGGGGGAGGGGGAGGCATCAGGTGAGGGGCACAAGCCTCTCAGAGCGGTCTGGCTACAAAGCCTCTCCAATGATGTCCCCTACCTTCAAAAAAAACACCTGCACCACATGGGCAGCATGATGGACCCCAAACTTCAGCATCACAAGAACACAGGACTGACTCGAGTTAAAAGACTGCAAACCCCAAGACGCTAGTGGGTGTAGTGCTCCATGCCACATACAGCTCCACTAACTGCAATGGGACTAGCTGGGCTTACTGGTCACAAACACGGGCAGCATCAAGTCCTACAATGAGCGAACACCAAGCCAGCCCCTTACCCGTGTCACCTCCCACCCCCAGGACCGTCGACCTTGACGGATGGGTTAAAATCTCCCACCAGCTGCCTGCATCTTCATTCCGACTCTGGCATAAACTAAGGTCCCTTTTGTCCCCTCCATCTGGTGCCACTGCCTTTGGGTTGCAAAGCCTACTGGGAACCGTTTACACCGAAAGAAATCTTTAGGTGCAATTAAAAATAAAGTCGTTGCTGGGGAGAGTTTCAGTCCAGACAAAGGCATTTTGACAACCAAAATAGGAAACATCGTGAAAACTGTGAATACCAGATCGTTACGGCCTTACTAAACAGAAAACATCTTCATTTGGGGTCTAAAACATCTGGTTGCCCCCTTCCCTGCCTTTTAAGTTAGAAACAAGTCACAGAGAAGGAGGCTGCTGGGCAGAGCATTGGGAAGCACCAGCTCCGCTCGCCCCAAAGGTGGCGGGGGAACCTGGCAGCGTCCCACAACATGGCTTGGGTCCTGACTTGTGGCGGCATCTCAAGCCAACCGCCATCTGGTTTAAATAAGAAGGGGCTGGAGACAGGGAGTTTTGCAGCGAGAGGAGAACGGCCTTTAACCATCGACATAATTAACTCGCTGTGAGGCTGTCTGTACTGAGCTGGGCCGACTGGGGTGGGGCAGGGTAGACACGGCCCCAGCAGGTGCTTGGAGCAAGGAGCTACCCCGTGGTCAACCGGGAAATCAGGCAGGCCGGGAAGACAGGAATCGGGATTCTTAGCATTCCTTATCCTCGTCTTTGGTCTGAGCTACGCCGAGCCCCCACGGGGAGAGAGCAACCAAGCTATTTGCTCATTGGGCTCTGTCGTTCACGTACCCGACAGCTATCTCATTAGGGGGGGAAGGAGAAAGGGGCTCGTTTCCCCAAATGGGAATTTAAACCCGCCCTTAAAGCCCGGACCCTGTACAGAGGAAAGAGAAAGGCTGGCCGCTACGGGGCTCAGCCCTTTCCTACCGCTTATCCTCTAACCTCTGCATGCGCTCTTGCAGTTCCCGCTGCTTCCGGATCTCCGGGAACTGCTTCTCATAGTACTCGCGCACTTTGCTCTCCTTGGCGCGGCGCCGGGGGTTGTTCTCTATGCGCTCCACTTTCTTTTCCCAGGCTTCCATCAGCTGGTCGTAGCGCTGGCAAAACTTTTGTTCCTGAAAGGGCACAGGGGAGCGGGAGGTCAGAAAAAAAGTGCCCCCCACCCCCTCCTCACCGAGCAGCCCCACCAGGCCTTCCCTGCATCGCTGGGGGGGGGAGACGGAGGGGATGAGTCGTGCCTTGCAGAACAGAACGGGGTGGGTTAGGATGCTTACATGCCACGCAGGGCCGGAGACCAGAGAGAAAGGACAGGATGAGGTTCAGTGCTCTCGGTGGAAAGCATTTCCTCTTTGGAGGGAAGAAAGGTTTCCTCTCTGCCCAGGATCCACTCGCACCAGAGTGGGACTTTGCATCTGAGCATCTCCAAGCCCTTTATGCTATTCATTAATCAAAGCCCCCACGGAGCCAGATAAGCACAGGCTGGTTTCCAGATAAGGCAGATTAAGCGCACAAAAGGGCTCCTAGTTGGCCCAAGGTCACAAAGAGGCAGTATACACAGGGGCAGGAAGGGCTTTCCAGGCCCCCACTCTAACCATTGAGCCACATGTTTTCCTGCAGATGTGTGCCCACGTTTCCTCCTGCCTTCAGTCACCTTCACCCAGCTGCATCTGGTCACCTCCAAACCAAGGAGAACATGTGCACCTCTCCACCGCCCCTCCTGTCCCACTGACCAGGGCTGGACCTCGTTCTCAAGGCCCCGGGGCTCCTCCTTGCTTCCTCCTCTCCTGGCTCCAATTTTTCATCAGTTTTACCCCACTGTCAATTTACAGAGCGCACTGGAGTTACTCCCGATTTATACGGGCATGTGAGAAAGGAGAGTGAGGCCGGGAGCCAGCGTGCTCGGTGTGCCATGCTACACGAGCACCAAAAGAAGAGACTTGGCGGTAGGGGACTCGGGTTATGATTTGGGCAACCCGGGCTGGGTTCCTAAGACCGGTCACACAGCTCGAAGCCCTGCTCTCCCTTACAGGGTGGTACGAGGGTCACGGCATTAGAGTTTGGGAGGTGCTCAGAGCGTGCAAGTACCAGAGACAAATACACAGTTCTTTATATCCATGCCAGTATTTGTCCAGGACCACAGGAGCTCCTCAAAATCCAGCCCTACACCCCATCACTCCTGCTTTCATACAGGGGCTAGCACTTGTGACTGAAGTCAATGGAAGAGGCGAGTGGGTTTTATTTTACTGTTTTACGAGGCAGACGAAAAGCCAACCCCTGGCACACGCTGCCACCCCAGTGGCTTTATTAAAACCAGCTGTGGCATGCACTGCAGTCCCAGTGGATGGTTAGCATTGTCACTCCCTTGCATTAAAGTGGCACCCAGAGGCCCCTGGTGAGACAGGAGGCCCATTGCCTTGGGCAAGCCTGTATAAACACATCCCACAGTCCTCTGATGTCAATGGAAAAAAGTTCCTGCTGCCTTCAACCACCTTGAGAAAGAGCCTCTGCTCCGAAGAGCTTACAATCTAAATAGGTAAGGACTCAGGATCATAGGAAAGGAGAAAATCACCAAGTCTGGCCCTCGGTTCATGGCAGGATAACCCCTGATGAAGCCATCCTGGCCGAGTGCTGGTCTAATCCGCTCTTGAAAACTTCCAGAGATGGAGATCCCACGGGCTTTCTGGGCAGCCTTTTCCAACGCTTGACCACCCTGACAGTGCAAATCTCCAGCTTAAATTTCCTCTAGCCTAAACAGACAAGGCTGAGAAGGAAGCAGAGGCAAAATATTCCAGCTCCGCTATAGCTAACGCTCAAAAACTGGTGCATTCTCTTTCACTTAACATGAAAAATATCACCCCAAGTACAGTCCCCTCCGTATAAAACCCAGCTGGAGAAGGGCCGTGCCCAGGTGCCTGCAGAGCGCTCCTCTGCAGCACAAGCTTGCTGCGAACGGAGAGGCAGCGTGGAATGGCTGGGTTTCTCCCGGGGGCAGGTCAGAGCATCTCAGCAAACGTTGCTACCAAACTGACTCGCACCAAAAACCTGGCCAGCTCTGCAAAGCTTTTATGGCTCCTTTTCCTGACCTTTCCTCGCTGCAGCACGTCTAAATCGGAAAGAGGGGGGAACAACGAGAAAGAGGAAAAAAAACCCAACAGAACACCAGAGCCATCCCTCCAAGAGCGGAGTTGATCTTCTACGATGTGAAAAAGCAAATTAAAGCGTCAGCATTAGGTGCTGGCAGGCTTCCATGCCCTGTGGAGAGCATGCACACGCACACAGAGGAAGGACAAAGCCAACAGTATTTACAGAACTGCGGCCCGCTTCTTTGGGTGCTTCTGATAACACGAGGAGGAAGCCCCAGAACTGCGCTGTTTAAATTTAGAGCAGAGGGAAATAGGATGTTTGTGATGGCTAGGGTGGAGGAAGCCTCCCCCCCACCCCCCCCAAATAATTAGCACGGTCATCTCCTGCAGACTGCTTTCAGTCTTCAAGGCATTTCACCCACTGAGGTCTCAGTGAATGCACTGCTGTCCCCAGTCCCAGCACCACCTCACCACTTGGAGCTAATCCAGCGGTGCAGTAAAGATGGAGTCAGGCCCTAAGTGACTGGCTGAGACTCTTGCTTCAGCATCCTCCGCCCAACCCAGAGCTCAAGCAATGGCTGGCAGGCCTCTGCCATCTCACTTCTGGGAGGCATTTTTCCTCGCCTTGCGGGACACAAACGTATAGTGGGGTAGGTCTTGCTGCAGAGCGAGCCAACTGCACATCTCAAGGCACGTGCGGAAGAACAAGCGTGCAAGCACGAGGACAGGCCCGGCTGTCACCGCACCGTTGCGAGCAGCCCCAGGTGCTACCGATGAGTTCATAGACATGAGGGCTGGAAGGGACCTCGGAAGATCATCGAGTCCAGCCCCCTGCCCAGGGGCAGGAAGTCAGCTGGGGTCATAGGATCCCAGCAAGATAAGCATCCAAATTTCTCTCGAAGGAGTTCAGTGTGGGTGTTTGAAACGCACACCGTCACGCTCCAAGCGCTGGCGGGATTGACTGAGCAAGTCAGAGTTTTACAAGGGCTGCAGGCCGGATTCTGCACTAGCCCAGAGCAACTTAGTGAGGCTTCCTGCTAGCACATCCACCCACCCATCCGCATGGGTCTGTGACCCCTCCCAGCACCTCGCAAGCATTTCATGGGTTATACCCCCTTGCCTGCTTGCTCAGGCAGAGCCAAAGGCCTTGGAGAGGTGCATCATATTCTCACCTGTGGGCCTGGCTAGCTCACTCCTCACCCCCTTGCTGACAGCAGTCCAGGGGTTGCACCCATGTGAAACCCTGACCCAACAGCCAGCTGGGTCAAGCAGGGGCATCTTTGTTTGACTAGGTAAGCTGAGAGCACGGTATCGCCCTAAAAGAGCAAAGACAGGCCAGCCTCTAATGGAGACGCTTCAGTCCTTCGCGCTGGGGTCCAGAGCAAATATCGGGTCCACGTGAAGGCAAGGAGGCAGCCAACGGGGATTTTAAGGTTTCGTTCTGAGTGGAAAGAATGCATTCGAGGCCACAAATGAGGAAGCGAAAGCAGATGTCGCTTTATAAAAAAAAAAAAAAAAAAAAATCGATGGCAAGCCCCAAATCTCTCCCCTTTCCTCTACCCCTTCCCCTCTACTCTCCTGCACCCAGAACCATGGTCTGAGCTCTCTGGCCAGCCTCCAGAAAGCTCACCAGCAATGATTTTTCATTAGTCATGGTCCGGGGCACGGCAGCAAAAACACTGTGGATGGATTTCTTTGAGACCTGGAGTCTCCTCTCTATCAGCTTGTCCTCAAGGTGGGAGGAAAGTGTGAAGCTCAAAGACTTCCCGGGGGGTCTGCCCTGCTCAGATACCTCTCTCCTCTCAAAGGCCCTGTGCAAAGCCTTTGAGAAGGGAATCCTGGGGAATCCTGCGGGAATCTTTCGGATTGAGCCCCAAATCTCGACTCAGCCAGAGCAATGAATCATGCCCTTGCTCCTGTGCACATCCGGTCCCTGCTGCAGGGTGCTTTCGGAAGCAGCAAGTCGCTCAGAAACAAGCCAAGGCTTCTCTTGCAATGGCTCCACTCCCAGGTCACACCAGTAAAAGCATGATGCAGGCTTGGCTCTGAACGTACCTCCCCTACGCAGCACCCGTGTCTCAGACGGACCAGCAACTGTGGAGGCCACTGGGTCCAGGTGTGAGTGAGGACACGGCCGACCAGAGCTGTGCCTGGGCACGCTGGGACTGAGCGTGGCCCCACGTGTGGTGCTGCTTTGCTCAACATCATGGGCACAGCCAGATTTCAGCTCCTTAGTTTCTAGCAACAAGGCAGAAGGGAGAAAGGACCTAGCTCAAACTGGGTCAGATGTGCGACGCGGGCAAGCCGGAGCCTGTGCCTTGCAAGTTATTCCGGGCCCTGCGGTCCGTGCCCTGCAACCCGCAAAGGCAGGAGGCTCCTCGTCAACCCTGGTGGGGCTGCCGATCCCGTTCCCCTTTCACGTTCACACCATAGGCTCCTTGGGGCAGGAGCCAACACCTCCGCTCCCGAAGGGCAGGGGCTTGCCATCTAGACAGCCCAGCTTCGGGCACTTGTGCCTCTTTGGGGAAGCCGGAGGTGAAGAGGGGAGGTGCTGCCTTTTACCACTGTAACTGGGATGAAGTGCTGGGGTGAAAGGCAGGCCCGAGGCAGGATTCAGGTCTGGGCTGGACAGCGCAGCTCCAGCCTGGTTGAGCGGCTGCAGGGTAACAAGGGGGAACTGGCGCTTCTACTTCTGGTCACTTTGCTGCCCCGTGGGACAAGATGCAAGTGTTTCTTCTAGCCCAGGGATGACCAAACTTCAGCATGGGTGGCGGGGGCAGCCTCGGTGTGTGGCTCAAGGTAGATCGGGGAGGAGGTGGGCAGCACAGCAGGAAGCAGAAAGCAGAGCAAGAGATCAGGTAGGGAGCACCAAGTGCGGAGCAGAAAGCAGAGCAGCAGGATTGGGCAGGGGAAGGGGACAGGAATGGCACTTGAGGAGGCTGCTGGAAAGGTTGGTTCCCACTGCTCTAAACGGATGAGTGACGGGGCTCAGAGGGAAACTGGCTTCCTAGCCCCTCAGGCTGCCCCATCGGCCTGGCACTGAGCTAGGAATCGCTCGCTCTGCCCAGATGCCCCCTGTACTGCCTTTGCTCCCACACCGCTGCTGGAGCCAAAGCCCGTGACAGCCCCAGGGATATCACTTGCTTGGACCCCTCTCTCCTGGCCTCCCCAGGGCTCAGCTCACTCAAAGAGCTGGTGCGCTGCAGTCCTTACGCCTAGCTGCCCGTCCCTGGCACAGCCCACAGCTTGCCTTTCCTCCTGCATGAAAGCCCAGTCCTCAGCCTCCCTTTCAGGGCACTGCACAGAGGCCTTCTCCACCTCTGCTCTGAAGACAATGTCTGCACCGGGTGTTCAGCTGCAAAGCTGCTGCTGAGGCGTGCAAAGCAGTGGTCTGCACCAGCCCTGCTGGCTGGGCTTCCAAGGCCGCGCTGGTACAAACAGACCTGCACGGTAGCTTTGCCTGTTTGAACCACAGCAGCTTCCCCTCTGACTAGCCCTGGTCTGTGGCTAGCCCTAGCCACCTTACTAACCGCCCATCCACCCTCACCAGCAGCATCTCCTCAACGCTCCTGCTGCCCACTGTGTTTGCCGACCCACTGTCGTGGTGCTTTGAGGGTGGGACACAGCTCCCATGGTCTCCATTGCTCTCCAGGACTGCGTTTTCAATGCGCACGCTTTTCCAAGGGTGCAATCAGGTGCTCGGATGTCGCTGCTTTTCAGCAGCGCATTCAGGCAGCCGGCTTCCTTGGGGCTCTTTGAGAAGTCCAGCCTGAAGCACGAAACCCACTAGAGCACAACTACAGGGAAGCAAATCCTGGCCTGGGTCTCCCTTGGGCTCTCCTCCACCCACATGGGGCAGGGACTCGCTTATAATACAAGTCAGGCTCAGAAAGTCCTTGTGATTTATGGCCGTAACGCAGGTTTATCTCCTTTTATGCACAGGTGTCCCCTATTAGGAAACCTGGGACCTGCCAGGGACTGATGTGGAAGTGGGATGACTGATCAGCACAGGGTCACAGCCTGCGGGGGGAACACAGGGGATGGGCAGGATGACAGCGGAGGGGAAACGATGAGCATGCACAACAAGCAAAGCCCACGGACATTTCCCCATAATCATGCATGATCTCCGTTGCCCCCAAAGTGCCCAGCTGTAGCTCACACGGGCTGCTCAGCTCTGGCTCCAGTGCAACAGAGAGTGAGCTCTCTCCTGGTGGCCAGGCCCTGCCTTGGATCTTGTGTTAATCTGTCTGAATCCATCAAAGCAATAACAGCATAACAGGAGGGAGGGAGGGAGGGGAAGGAAGGACAGCGGCTATCAGTTACCTGCCGAAAGCTGGGAAAATCCTCCTCTGTCCCCTCCTCAGAGCAGATCTGCCACCCCAGGCAGGAAGGAGGGAGCCTCTGTGAGCTGGGAAAGCTCCCGTGGAGCTTATGTAGCCCGGCAGGACATTTGCATTTGGAAAGGAACAGATCTGATCTAATCAGCACTTGCCCCTGGCTTTGCACCCGCCCTGCTGGGTCTGCAGCAGCCTCTCCGAGGGCAGCTCTTCCAGGAACAGGAGCGAGCAGGGGACTGCAGTGCCAAGTCTTTAATTGCCGGACTCGAACACAGCCACCCCAACGTGCATGGATTTGGCAGGCCACGGCAGACACCGGTCCTAGAGGGCAGTCTTGCGAGTGGGTAGAGCAGTTCCAAGAACCCACCGCTCCCTTCACATCCCGTAGGCTGGAGTGATAATGGGCAGTCTGGTTCAGCTAGGCACGTGGAAGATGGCAGCACAGGGGCCCGGCCGGAGGCTCACAGGGCACTGTTTAGGAGTGGCACAGAGCCCAGCTGACCTCCCGTTCCTATGATGCCCGCTACCCACCTCCCACTACCCAACCGTGCACCTCCAAGAGAAGTGGGAGGGCAGCAACCCCAGTATAGGAGCAAGCCCTGGCCTGACAGGAGCGTTCCTTGCCCTGGGGATAAGGAGGAGCTTTTGAGTTTCATTTGGGAACTAAGGAAAACAGTCACAAGAGGAGATTGGGGAACTAGAAGGAAAACAGCCAGCTCTAAACCCTGCCAAGAGAAATCTCCCGTCACGGGTGAGAAGTGATAGGTAACAAAGACAGACCACGATGGCCCAGAGATTTCACAGCTACTGGGTTTTTGCACTTCTCCAAGTGACGCCAGCTGGGCCGGTCTCTGATAAATAAGCATCGGCGGGCGAATGAAGATTTGAGACGCCCCGTGCTGCTGGGAAGTCCTGCTTTTATAGATACACTTTTGGGAGTTTGGCTGGCAGCATCCCGGACGCGGGCAGGAGGTGGCTGGCAGCTGTGGCCATGCATCGGCCTGTGCTTTGCCCCAGAGAAAGATCGCTTCAGCAACGCTCGCAGAAGCAAGCCACGCTTGCCTTAGCAAACAGGGCTCTGAGGCACACTTCCGTCTTGTGATCCCGTCCAGCTGATGCTGCGGTGGGACTGCATGGAAAGCAAGATCCCTTCTCACATGAAAACAGCTCATCAAAACATGGCCCACTGGCTCTACGCTACATGTGCAACTCCCCCCCATCCCAGTGATTGAGGCAACCGGTGCCAGGACAGCTCCAGGACCCATGCCCCATCGTTGTTGCTCTGTACAAGGGTTGGGGGAAGATGCTGGCCACCCTCCACAAGTTTAAATATGGGATTGGTGGCAGACTATGAGGTCCCCCTCTGGCCTGCCCGAGCCTAGGTCCATACAGCGCGTTGCCAACCTTCAGTGGCATCATCTGGTGCTAAAGGGATGCCTAGTTACGTGTTTACTCCCTAAAGCCCAGCCAGGCTCACTGGCCAGGCAAAAGGTATTTCTCTCTTCATACGTATCTTTGTTGGATGCTGCTGTGAGTTAAAGCGTTGGGCTGGAACAACTCGGGGGCTGTTTCCGAGTCTGTCTCCTGCAGACATCTCTGCTGGTCAGCTACCGGATCACAAGGGATGGCCGAACCAAACCAGGAGTACCCCACCACTTGTCTGCCTAACAATGCGTGAGCAGCTGCAGCAAGGGCCACCTGAATGCTGCATACTGCCAGGTTTTGGATGGGCTTTGCCCCTCTCGCTAGTGTTATAACAGGCCCAGGTTCAGCGAGTTCATGCAGGGAAGGGAAGGGAAAGAAGAGAACGTGCCCAGATCCCAAACCAGGCCCTTTGTTTTCACTTTTGACTGATGTGGACAAGCTCTGCATGATCCACACAGCTCATCCTGCTTCCAGTTAACGAGGCTGGCATCACCCCCCGAGGGGAAATTCAGTTCCCTCTGTTGTGCCAAACCTGAGGGTTGCTGAAAGGACTCTCTGCCAAGCCACCGGCGACTGGATGCCAGGCAAGCTACCCCTCCAGTAACTCGCAACCCTCTTGCACTCGAAGGCACTGCATCCAGCTGGGTGCCAGGCTTGAGAGCAAAAGTGGAGGGCTTGGGACATTTCAAAGCAGAGGCAAGAGCATTTCTGAACACAGCTGGGCTCCTGATCCCTATGGCTGGGGTCCACGCCCCACTTTGGTCAACAGTGGTTCCTGTTCAGGCTCAGAAACTGCTCGCTGGATAAGGAGGAGCTGTGCCACAACCTACCCCCAGCCTCACAGGGACAGATGGTCCACAAATGGCCCCGTCATGACCCACAAAATGACACAGGGTTTCAGGGAAGGCAGCAGCTGCTGCCTTTTTATAGCCGGCTTAGGGGATGCCCTGAGCATGGGGGAAATAACACTTGGCAACATCAGGCTGCGGTTACACTAGGGACCGTGGGCTTCCTCCCTTACCACAGGGACTTCGGAAGAGGGGCAGGGGCTCATTCCAGCTCCAAACGCATTTCAGCTACGAAGCCCAGATGAAAGCCACAGACTGAGAAGTGAACATCCCTTTCCCTGACTCCAGGCCAGCGCCGGCCCGGGGCTGTACCCCAGCATCACCCCAACCTCTTATGCGGAGTCATATATGCCTCCGAGTATCTCCTCCGCTGGCCTAGAGACAACATATGAAGAAGTGAGCGAGTGACAGACAGGAAAAAGCACCCGAGGACAGATTTTTTTTTTTTCCCCTGACTTGCATCTGCCATTCAAACTAGGCAGCTAAATAGCTAAATGTGCCCATTTTGCAAAGAGAAGCAGCAAGCACACTCACTTTGCAAATTCAGCAGTAGCGCATGGCCTGCTCCACGACACAGGCAATATGCTTCCCCAAATTGAAAAATCCCCTTTCAAGGGCATCGGACAACCTCGGCGGCAGAAATGTACCTTTTCTGCACGATAGGCAATTTTTACGCAAGCCGCCATTCAGGAACCATACTGCGCTGGCACAGTTCAACTGTGTCTCCACCTCCTTCCTACTTATAATAGAGCAACCCATTCTGGATTTAGTACCGTAGACAGTCTTGCATACCAGAAAACAACCTTATTTAGTTCCTCTCAGGTTCCAACAAAACCACACACCGCTCTGCAAGTCTCTATTTTGAGGAAGGGAATACCGATAGTCTTCTCACAAACGCAGAAGCCACCGGCTGTTCCGGGCAGCAGAGTCTGGGGAAAAGCCTTGCAAAGAAAATGGCTAGATGACTTATAGGTGAAGTCCAACCACATGAAAGGTGTGGCTATCCCACTGGAATGCATGGTCCGCGGCTTTGCATGACTACTGGGAAGTGGAATTTTTTTAAAGCCAGAAAAAGGAAGAAAAAAAAAGAGCGCGCTCTTTCTTATTTGCTGGCAATAACAAGCATGGCTCGGTCTGAAATGTCTCCGTAAACAGCCCTTTAGCAGGCTGCTTTTAAACCATTTCCTAAAGTTGATTATTTAGGATCCTCCCAACAGGTCTTCCTGGCCAAAAAGATTTCATCCAAAAAAACTCCCGAGGAAGTCGGCAAACCCTGCACACTGGCAACCTAAGAAACTCAGCCCAATGCTGCGGCCTTCCCAGAGGAGCCTGTCGGCAGCATCGGCACCATGTTCTAGCGTGAGAGGGCACTCTTAGCACAGAGCTTCTACATTTAAAAGAAACCAATCCCGATCAGCAACCTAGAAATATTATAAAACCAGAACGAGCATTCCCGCTGTGCCTGGTGCTCCCCAGCCGGGGCTCTGCGTTCATTTAAGGAATTTCACTTCATTTGGGCAATGACCACCAACGGGTTCGTTTCCTGATTTGTTTTTTTAGAAACTTTCTCTTTCCAATTCCCATTGACCACCACAACAGGATCATAGTCATCTTCCAGACAAACTGTCCTACTCCTTCTCCCCTGCTTATTTCAAACAAGCCCTAAAAATGGTACTTTAAACACACCCCAAAGCCTACATAGATCTGCCCAGATCTCTTCAGTCTCATAATAAAATCCATCCTTTTCCTTTCTGCAACAGACAGCAGTCTTTTGGAAAGGGAATTTGGATTTCACTATCGGTTTTCTTGCCATTTGGTTTGCTTTATAAACCACAACTTCCTAGGACATCATTCTGAGGTCAGCTGGAAAGAGCCCGAGATAAATCTTCAGAGTTGTTATCTGCAGTGGAGTCAGCTGAAATTTCACACCTCTCTCAAGGCTTGATTACTCGCATGGAGCAGTCATTACTCTACAAATAGTCCTTTTGAAATCAATGGGCGGCCCTGCTCTGATTAAGCCACTACTCTGCTGGCTGACTTTGAGCCGGGATGCATGCAGAGGAAAGTACTGCCGGGTCACGAAACCAGTATTTGTGTACAAGTTACTTTTGTAATGAAGGAAGTTATAAACACAGAAAAAATAATGCCCTTGGCAATGGGCCGTGGGCCAGGTTCTCCGTGCTGGGATCCTTCCTGTTCTCTACATGAAAGGGCCAGATACTGACTTCTCTTTGTAGCTACTAGACACAGTTAAAACAAGACTTTGGGGATTTACTTACCCACTGTTTACGAGCATGATTTCTCCTCTTAAAGTACAAAATTAACTTCTTCCGCATTGCCTGGTTTCTAAAACAGAGAAAAAGATCGAGTGAAATACAACAGTCTCAGCAAAAGTCCTGTTCACTGCTTCTGCTGTCAGCACCAGCCAGTTGCAAGGGCAGTTTCTACTTTCATCTTTGAATTTGATCAGAGTCGTGGAAAGAAAGAGCGTTGCTGCACGGACGCTATTATAGCTTTGGAGCAAACCTGATTGCAGTAAAAGAGGGCTCTGCTTTGCAGACCCAAATGTTTCTTTAACAAGCCCGCTGGCAAGCACTCTTTGTGCCTTCACACGTGTGTCATCACGCCCCCTGCCCTCGCAAATAGTTGCACGTGTGCAACATTAGTCAGATGGAGAACTATTTGCAGAAGCAGGGTCACCGATGGCAGCTAGCACCAGGAATACCCAAAATAACATTGCTGTTCGGTACAATCCTGCACACAGCAAGTAGCCCCACAGACACCAACTGGATGACATCGGGCCGGCAGGACCAACCACAATCATAGAAGCTTGGAAGTTCAGGCCCTGCAGATCAAAGGCCACAAGACAGTAATACTGCATGGGCACCCCTGGTGTTTTTCATCTCTCCTCTCCCATCTTACATACAGCATAAAACGGCTGGTGGTGCTCTCAATAACCCTGCGGCATGCATCCAATTACCTTCAGTTTACTATTGGGAAAGGAGGCACAGAGAGGGGGGAGACGGGGGAAGAAATGCAGGAGCCCTCTAGGTGAGCTCTGGCTACAGTTCCAGGGCACATGGATGCTTCTGCCCAAAAGGATCAGAAACAGAAACAATGCCAATGCTTCATTTGCCCACGTTAGGCTTCAGAGTCAACACCACTTGGACTGAACCAGACTGTTTATACCTCTCCAAAGTCCCAGTCCAGAAAGGTATGTAAGCACGTGCCTACCTCTATTTGTGTAATAGCCCACGGATTTCCATGGCTCAGCTTAGGCACATATGTAAGCAGCTGGCTGACTCTACCTGCGAGCCTGGGGTACCATTTGCCTAAGAATGAGGTACAGCGCTGCCTCTTTCTGCTATTACACATGCCAGAAACTTGACTGCCTTCTCCTGAGTCTGTGGACGGCGATGGCACCCATTAGCTGGATTAGCTCAGTGATCCCTTTACTCCTATGGGCTCTTTGCCGGACCATGCTGCAGTAACAGCTACAACGTGGGGGCTAGTAAGTACCATTTCTTTAAAACAAAGGCAGAAGAAAGCTGTCATCCTTAATAAAACGGCAGGGAGGGAGGGGTATTCAGCCTTGTGTTTGCTTTCTGGAGAAGACAGTGTATTAATCCCTCCCCGCATCACCCCACAAAATCCAAAGAATCTCAATCCTAACATCTCCAATCCTCAGGGTTTGCTTGGTGGCTTCCCAGTTCTTCTTCCTGCTCTCTACACTTTCTCCCTGATTTGCAACCTTCCTGGGGCAGGCACTGTGTTTCAGCACGGGTGCAAAGCACTCGGCATGCATGGCAGGGGCGCAGATAACAATATAGCGCAGGGCCAGAACCTCTGCTCTTGCTCCCGAGAGAACACGATCACACCACGCTCAATGGACTCGATCTGACAAATGGACACATCTGGTTCGATGCTCAGTCCCAGTAACACAGCAGCGACTGGACAGCACTCTGTTCCACCTCTCCCCCAGTTTGTCACCGGAGGCAGTGGGTGAACGCCGCATCCCTGAGCACTGGCTGCACTGCGCTACATCTTCATTCCCTTTGACTTTGCCTTGAATGCTCTGATGTAAAAATAGAACTTGATTTCCAAGGTAGTGCTTGCCAGTGGCATCTGCAACCTCCTCATTCAAATGGGAAATAGCAGCAAACTGCTGGAAATGGATCCAAACGTCCCCAGCTCAAGCTGTCAGGCGGTAAACTAGCGCAGCCCGAAACCTGTGTAGGGGCAGCGATAGCACCGACTGAATTCACGGTGATGGCAAATACCCTTGCAGGGCCTGCTGCATCCTTGCAGAGCACAACCGCATGGATCCAGAAGGCGTTTTTCTGAATGGGGGCTTGAATATCAAGCCCCGTCCTTTGATTCTCTCTTGTAAATCAAAGTGCTGATGATCCCAGGAGCAGGGGCAAAAAAAATCTCCCCGCAGAAAGGCGTTATTGGCTTTGGTTCTTTTTGCCTGGTGGGTTGACAAAAGACCTGCTGTTTGGCGAGCGGTCAGAGCCCAGCTCACCAAAAGTTTTGAGCGAACATCACCAACTCCTTGCCCCGGGAGGACACGAGCCGGCTGCAAGCCAGCTGAACTTCTGAAACACGTCCTGCTGCTCTCCCTTTGTTTTGCAGGTGCTTGTGCAAATGTGTCTTTCCACCTGTCCGGGAGGCAGTGCCATTTCTCCCTGTCAAAGACCGGTACAGAGGTTCCTAGGTGTGCTAGTCTGAAGCCAGGTGGAAGGGGAACAGAGTCGCTCCCTTTCTCCCTCTTAGATGGCAAAACTAAAACGCAGAAGGAAGTGACTTTTGGCCCAATGTCTTGGAGTGAGTCAGTAACTAAGCCAGAAACAGGGACTAGGACTTACTGGACACTTGACTTTACTCCTTTTGCAAAAGAAGCTGGAGACGTGATAGGTGATGGCTACGTGCAGCCAAGCCACAACATGGTTTTAAGGCTCCCCATGACATGGACCCTTCCAGAGAGGGAACATTTCTTCTTCTCCACCACATCCGCTCTCTCTCTGCTGCTCAGAGCGAGCATCCCTGAGCTCCGCTCACCCCCGCGCCCCGTGGACTTCGTCCTCGCTGTGGCAGCGCAACGTCAGGTCATGGTGCACAGCCATTCTGCGTCTGCATCGGGTTCGTTCCAACTGGCTTGGAGACGCAGCAAAACCCAAGACATGCGGTTCCCCACCCCAGTTCCTTCCTTTCCAGTCAAAACCACTTTTTCCAAGCCCGTCGCAGCCTCGCTAATCCTCGCTGCTCTTCTCACGGTGCTCACAACATCACAGAGCTCCAGGTCCCAGAGTCACGGGATGGGAAAACCTCGGCTTTGCTTTTAAGGGAAGCACTGACCCCTTGCGATGTTGCAGAGGCAGCTCAGAAGCATAAACCCTACCAGCTCCGGGATCGGAAGGCAAATAAATAAATGAGATAACCCCGATCCGTTTGATCCCACTGGGAAACTCCACATTTTCAAGGCCGGCCTTGTGACTGCAGAATGCCAGACCCATGACCTGCGGGTGCTTGCGCCTGGTGACGCGGTCACGTTGCTGCCAAGATGGGAGACGGCACCAAGGCTGCAGCTCCGAGCGAAGGCAGAAGTGAAAATGAAACCCACTGGAAACGAACTGACCAGCCCTATTTTGCAGGGCAAGGATTTCCTAGGCTGATACCTTTTATTGGAGCATCGGCATAGCTGGCGGATAGCTAGACCAACTTGTGAGCGCAGGCTTCACCCTGTTTTCTTCCTCCAGCCAGCATAAGCAATGGGAAAGAAAAATAAAGCATCCCCCCTGCCCCAACTCCCTGCTGGTGCGAACACATTAAATCTGCAGAGCGTGAAACCAGAGTAACCCAGCGGGTGAAAGGGGCTGGGGACTGCTAGCTGCATTTCAGCGTTAACCATCCAAGGGCCCCGGTGACGAGGATGGAGAGGGGAGTCACAGCTGCATCCCTCTAGGATCCAGCCCGCTGGTGTCAACAGATAGGGCCTGGCGCGGGAATGCATCTCAACAGGGCAGGGATGCTTTAAGCTCTCCGGTCCCCTCCCTGCCCTTTCTGGGGTTCACTCAAAAGCTGCAGGAGTGGCTCTCTGCTATTTATACACCCAGCAACAAGGGAGCTGCAGCCTGCAGACAGCTTCAAAAGCAAAGGGGAGGGGAAGGGGGGGGGTGGCCTCGTTAACAGTTTTGCCCTTGACTTCTGGAACAGGCAGCGCAGCTCATCGATACTGCCCTTGCAGGAGGCTGCTCCCAGAGCCCGGGGATGCAGGGGTCTTGACATTGCTGCTGCTGGACCTGCCTTGAAACCGGTCAGGAGACAGGGCAGCAAAGGAGCGGCGTGCCCGGCCTTGGGAACACTAGTGTCAGCCAAAGGCGTTGTGGCTTTGCCGCCGCGAAGCCTGGAAGTGGCTGGAAAGCCGACGTCTGTGTTACCCCTGCCACCGAGACTGAAATAATCAGCTAACAGAATGGTTTCGGGGTCCCCCCCCAAACGAGCGCTGAATGTTTCAGCTCCTTTCTCTTCCCTGCGCGGGGCCGAGCCTTCAAAGGTTAATATTGTTTCAGTAAATATAAATATGCTTCACAGTTTATCTCCCTCCACGTACTGCTGTTACTTGGAAACCGTTTGTAGGGAGGTTAATTCAGGCCACACGTCTCCGAAGCACATGCTCTGCTCCCAGGGCAAATCAAACAGTGCAGCAAAATCCCCGCAGCACAACCAGCCAAGGTGAAGCCTGTCCTCTGCTACGGCAGGAGCGGCGCGCAGGCACACGGCGCTTTAGAAAGGTCAGCGGTGCAATACACCGCCTCCTCTCCTCCCACCCCGCACCAGAAACCCTGGCGGTTCCCTGCGGTTCAGGGCGACGGCAGCGAGCAAAGCGTGGTCTCCGAGCTCCGTCTCCAGGCACCGGGGTCTGGAAGACGTGGAGAAATCAAGTGAAAGGGGAAAAAAAAATCAAGCCAGAAGGGGATGCAGAGAGTCCCTGCTAGCTTTGGTCAGTTCAAAACCTCGGATGCAGCCGTAGCCTCAGCTGCAAAAGGTCATCTACAGCCATATGGGAACATCTGATGAGAAGGAGCCTCTGGGCTATCGAGTCCAATCCCCATGCAGAGAGGTTGGCTGGCAGAGTCTGGTCAGGATGCCCAGGTGCCTTTAAAACTGGCTGACTGTGAATACGGGTAGCGGGGTACTCCATCTCCAGCATCTCTGCCTCCGAGCCAGGCCGACGTGCAATCAGCAGCCATATGCTCAGCCTCCGAGGCAAAGGCTACCCCATATGGAGACCCTAAAAACACAGCTCCGGGCCACCCTCCGGTTTCCGACGGGGAGGGACAGCCTGGGGACTAATGTTGCGAAACGTGCCAGAGCCCCCGCCTGCTACTTTCCTCTCTGTGAATGCCCCAGGGTTTTATGTTTTAACTGCTGGTGAACTCAACCAACAAGTAATTTCCACGACGCCCTTGGGGAGGACGGCAATCCCAAGCACATCCTAGGTCCCAGGGGCTGCTGTGTTTTATGTGGGGCTGGTTGCACACAGAAGCCAGAAATGGCCCTTGGGGGCATCAAACAGCGGTATCCCAGGGCTAGCAAGGGAGGTGGCAGCTGGCTGAGCAGGGTGGGATGCCCCTTTTTTCCCCCCCCCAAGAGCAGTGAAGATGCCAACATCCTGGGCTGGAATCGGATACTGCCCAGGGGAGCAGGGGCTCCTCTGCCCCGGCCCAACTGGCACGGTGGGGGAATAAGAGGAAAGACACGAAACCTAACAGATGTCATCACAACTAAGGGCGCAAAGTAAACTGCCGCCAACGAAAGGCTATGTCCCAACACCCCACGCGCCCCCCAGGACCCAGCCTGCCAAACCTCCTCCCACGAATAATCCTACTTGGCGCGGGGTAGTGCCATACGCATCACTGCAAACGCTCTCAGCCACGTGCCAGAATGGGGCCCCTATCCACCGAACACCGCTGTTAGAGACAGAAACGTCCCTCTTGCTCTCTGGGCAAACCGAGGACAGCAAGGGGACATGCTGGTAATGTGGGCGCTTCCACCTTCTTTGCTCAACATATGGTGATTTCTGGCTTTCATGTTGGAGCTGGCGAAAAGGGAACTCATCTCCCTGCCTTTTGAGCTACTTGGCACAGATCTGGCACGCTGTACGCGCCTCCCAGGTGACCCCGTGTCAAGTTTGAGCCGGCGCAAGAGAGAGACACAAAAAAGGAGTTTTTTATTTCAGCAAAATTAATCTCAGCTCTTTAATTACACAAGAACCTTTTGTCCCACGCAGCCCACATAAAGGTAGGGCTCCAGCCGGCGAAGTGGGAATACGGTTACCTGAAGTGCTAGCGGACCAATTATAGCAGGATCTATCCTGCCGACGCAGGGACAAAGGCTGACAATTTGAGCTGCAAGAGCGAGTGCTACCCCGGCGAGACCGGAGCTCTGACATCGCTGGAATCCGTGCGGCACCGCGCCATCGCTCGGACGCCCAAACGAACCGGCCGACGAGAGAAAGGGAGTAGCTCCGAACCCTGGGGCTGGGCGTGGGGAGCAACCAACATGATCCACAGCTTTGGTTTTCTCTGCTCGTTTAGCCCAGAGCCCTTGGCCCCTGACATGCGCTGAATTAACAGCGGTGTTCATGACGCAAGAAAAGGGAGCGTGAAGTGCTCGGGAGGTAACGCTCAATGCCTCCCAGGTTACTGCAACCGTTCCTCACCCCAAGGACACGCTAGTGCCTGCCCACTAACAACAGGGAAGAGAAGATGCCGTCAGTGCACCGGTGGCTAGCTATGCTCCTGCCCCCCCAAATCCCAGCCTGGTGACGCTCCTGGCTGCTCAGCGCTTTTACCTGTACACCAACAGAAAGCTGGCAGCGCCCATCGGCCTGGGAGCCTACACAAAGGATTGGCTCGGATGTGAAAATGCCCTGATGGACACAGGCCAGAGCTACTGCAGGTTGCCAGGCTTAAGCCTACAGCCCAGCACTTATCCCCTCCCCGCTCCGCCGCCTCTGTTGAAGGTTTCCACTGAACGCACCCAAATGACTCGGCTGCACCCTCCGCAACACGTCTAGAGATCAATTCACGTCCTCTTTGCATTGTTGGGCAGGGGACAAAACTCAGCTAAGTGCCAGGGCAGCTGCATTGTCATTCATAAAACCCCAGGGAGAATGAATCCGCTTTTTATTCCCCTAAAGCTGGCACGGTATTTCTGGTTGCTCCACGCTTTCAGGTCTTGCATACAGCGAGCGCCCAGGAACAACAAGCTGCGAGGCGGGATGCACTTCTCCGTCCTTCAATAATTCATCATACATTAATGCTTCCACGCTCGCACGTGCCAAGGGGACATAAAAGAGACGAGCAAAACCTTGAACGGGCTTGGGGGGCGGGGGGGAGCCGTTAGGTGAATTTCTGATGAGGGAACGTGTCTGCAAGGGCTAATAAAAAGACCTGAAAGGGAATAATTTAGCTACAACAGAGTGGGGTACAGCATTTGTGTTATGCACATCAAAGTTTTGCCACAGCTTTAATGGCAAATCAATAAGACTCAAAAGAATAAATGACCTGTGCTTTCAAAAATGACGAGTGATTTAGGAGCCCTGTTTAACTCTTACATAAGAACATGAACTGCCAAGGCAGGTCAGACCCGCAGGGCCTCTGGCAGTGGCAAGTAGCAGATGCCTCAGAGGAAGAAAACTAGGAACAGGTCTGCACAGAGTGACCCATCTCCTCCCAGGCACCACCAGTAGGTTACAGCTCTGACCAGTGGGTTTATAACCCTCAATGGGCCTCTCCCTCATACGTTTGTCCCATCTCTTTAACTCGGTTATAGTGCCGGCCTCCACGGCATCCGGTCTTCCTGAAACCGCTCGGCTCGTCCTGAAAACCCAGGCCCTTTCGTGGTGTCTCAAGATGGGCACCTAAGGAGGGAAGGGCTTGAAATCCTGCGTCCCGTTTGAAAGCCGGGGTCGGCATTTTTAGCCGTGCAGAGGTAGCGATTTCCGATCGAGCGACGGGCTCCGCTTAGCAAAACAAATGCAGCAACAGAGTTAACACATCACTCGACAGCTTTGTTGTGGTTGCACCTCGAGGTGAGAGCAAACCAGAAACACGTAACAGTTTGGGGACATTTCAAGTGTCATGGCAAAACCCGACCTCAGCCATTTGCTGTCTGTAGTGGAGGGGGTGGGGGGAGGAAGGGGGTGCAGTTTCAAAGCCAGGCAAAACCCAGGTCTTGAAAACACCGGTAAATGAGGACTGCAGGGAAGGTGCAGTGTGGCAGCATCTATGCCACAGCAGCACGGGCAACCTTGAACCTGCCCTAACCCACCAAGTCCAAACTGGGAAATGCACCGGTGAAACTGCTCTGGGGTGTGCTACTACAGCTATTCGTGAGATCCTGATCTCTGGCCTGTGCAAGAGCGGCTGCTGGGGACAGCTGCTGGGGACAGCTCACTGGCATATTCCCAGACATGGAGCACGTGAGCAGGAGAGGTCAGGTCGGTCATGCTGGAGATGGTCCACGCTGGGCCATGCCGATGCTGTACTGTAGACGTACCCTTGCTGCCCCTGCCAAGTCCTGCTCGGCTCTTGTATGCCTTTCCACTTCCAGCTTCCTAGGTTCTGCATGATGCCCCGACACTGAGCTCTTTCTACAAACCACAATTCGCGTTGGGTCCTTTGGGCTGTTTGTCATGGCTGAGTGGACAGGAATCTACTGAGGTTCAGATGAAGACCCTCTGCTGGTAACCCTCTCCTAGCAGACTGCAGACAATTGATCCTGCTGGGGTGGACAACTTCTTCAACCATTTAATGGAAGAAAAGTTACCACTGTTAGGGCCAGGGGTCCAAAGGCTCTTCTAATCGCAAGGGATGCAAACACGCACGCTCATGGTTTGAAATTTAGGAAAATGTTAACGTAAAAAGAGGAAACCTGGGTATAACCGCACTGGCCAGCGCAGAATCCGGTCTGCATGGTATTTGGTGCCTGGTTTCATTAAAGTCTCATATAAGGAAGGAGAGGATTGCTCTCTATCCTGTTTTACCTGGGGTCACTCTGCCTTAGCAGGTTTTGTTCCCCTAAAACTCAGCTTAGGACCCTGGCTTTTGGATAATCTTTAGGGGCAGCTCAGGGTCTTGAAGCAGTCCGTCGACTTGTGATGATATTAATACCGTGGCAAGTCATGCATGTTAGCTAGCTGCTTGCTGCAAAGATGGCATGGCAACCCTCTGCAGGGTCTCATTAGAATGAGGGCCACTTAAAATTTTTACTGCTCTCTTATTTCTTCCTCCTAAACGATGGAGTGGCAGGCCTTTTCCTTTTAACAAAGCAGGTATTTAGACAGGCATTCCCCCAAAGGACTGTAAACAGCTTTAAGATAGGTCAAGCCTTTGGCAGTGCCTCGGATCACATGGCAGATATAGCATACAAAACGAACCGTTCTCACTCTCTGTCTGCATACGTACCTGAACCAAAATGGACCTGAGCAAAAGGGGAACAGGACCTAGCAAGGCAGCTGAAGAGGGCTTAAAAGCTTTTGAAATTGGAAACACAGGAATGAACTGGGGCATGAAATTAATTTTTACTGTACTGGGTAAGAGGCAGAGCATCAAGCTCCAGGAAAATAACAAAAAGACTCCGATAATGTTGTAGGAAGAGTGTGAATTCTCCTTGTACCTCCTGAATCACTGTATTAATAATACACGTGAATCATCCTGACTAAGAAGCAACCCAAACAGTGAGATTTAAACCAGTGCTGCAATGCAACGCATATCTCTGTATAGTAGTACTGCAGTAGTCGCCGTGTGGAGATGCTAATCCTATCGGGTCTTGTAGGATCCCTGTTGACCCACAGCGTTGCAAGAATAAGAGGCAGAATGTTTCCACGGGTGAGCTGGAAAACGAAAATTAACAGAGACCTTTATACTCAGAGAGAAAAAAAACAAGCATGATTGTGCTTCCATGCCCAGGTGGGAGACTCGGTCAATTATACGTTGCGTCATTTTGCTTTTAACACAGGAGTTCAGGGGAAAAGCAGTCCCAGATTACTTCACCGCACTGCTGTGCGCCAAGGGCAGTTCTGGATGCAGCAAACTCCTGCTTACAGTGAAGTGGTCGAGAGGAACGCATGATTCATTCGACTTCAGCGCAAGAGAATCTGCTCGTCATCGTCTTCCCGACTCTATTGTGTCCTGCGCTCGGAAGAAGCCTCAAGGCACTCCCTAAGGGCTCTG
>NW_005841833.1:1042975-1054919 GCF_000455745.1 Alligator sinensis | reverse complement strand
CCTGCTGAAATCCAGCTACACCCGGGCTGGAAGGTGGAAGCTGCTCTTCTCCAGGAAGGCTACACAAGCACGTGGGGAGAAAAGGAGGAACGTGTCGAGCTGAAAACAGAGGAAGCTTGCTACAGGTGGAATAAGAACATCCTGAATGCATCTGGTCCCGACGCTGTGGCTTTTCACCCTTCCCTCTTGCAAAAAGGGCCAGGGAATCCTTATTACCACGAGAGGATGGGGCCTTAGTCTTATGGCCCATCTCTTCTTGCAGGGCTAATGCCCCTTAATACGACGCTGTGATGCAGGAAGACTACCGCCAGCCAGTGCCCCCACGTCTTCCACAACAGGTGAAATGACATTCTGGAAGACGAGACCTTTAAACCGGGGCTGCTGTCAAGGACAAATACATCTGGAACCAAGCTAGCTTAAGGGCCTTGCGCTGACCTAGATCTGCAAGTGCATTAA
This sequence comes from Alligator sinensis, assembly GCF_000455745.1. NCBI lineage: Eukaryota > Metazoa > Chordata > Crocodylia > Alligatoridae > Alligator > Alligator sinensis. The sequence goes on along the minus strand of NW_005841833.1, from coordinate 1,054,463 downwards.
GTGGCATCAATAACCAGCTGAACAGGGCTAATTGGAGGGCTTCTGCTAGAAAGGGAGAGACCGACGGTTTTCATTTAAAAGACGGAGCTTCCAGATGTTTGCAAAATGAAAGCCGCTATGAGCATCAGTCCGGTCCCCCCGGCCGCCCTCTGGCTTTTGATTATGACAACCACCCTTAAAAGCACAAGGGGTAGGGCAGTCAAGTGCAGAATAAAAATGCCAATTAAGGGACTTTTCTTTCACCTCAACGATCATCACCATATTTTCTGTCTGCAAATCCATTGCCCGCTCTGGTTACGCATAACCCGCAGACTAGGATCGAAAATTCAGAGAAAAGCGCTCCTATTTTGCAGAATCCGTTGAACTCGGCATTTGGCAGGCTTCACGTTTAATCATCAGTTTCGCCGCTGACTCGTAGTCAGCAACTCCGTTTCCTCTGCTGTTTGTTTGGGTCTTTCCCACAGCAACAAAAGGACCAGAAATCTTTAAAATTAGAGGAAAATGTGATCGTAAAACCACAAAAACCAACAGGGGAACTCAGGGGCAGGTGGAGTATCTGGACCCGTTTCTAACTCGTTCCTTTACGACTCGCTGGCTCTTTGTTCGGCATCGTGGCTTTAAACGCGCTGTGTGAGACAGCTTTGGACGGTCGCGAGAGAGCAGCATTTTTAAGGGAGCACGAAGGGAAGGGGCGGACGGCCAGGAAACAGGGCAAGGTAAGCTCTGAGAAGGCCCCGAGCGTGGGGATCCGCTTGCAAGAAGCTCGGTGGCAACATAATAATCCAGTCCCCGAAACAAACAGCAAACCAGAAGAGATCTCCACAAAGTTACCTGGGTGCAATCGTGCCTTTAGGGTCTCCGAACCCCATCCCCTACCCCAGGGAGTGTTGCCCTACCCAGCGGCACCAGCATCTTGCTCTGCTGATGCGCCAGAGAAAACATATGATCAGAAACGAGAGCCAGGCAGGTCGACGGGAACAAGGGACCCGACATCCACAGCCTCCTTCCAACCGGGAAGGGAGCACCAGGCAGCTGTCCTAACAGTCTTATTCACAGCCCTTGATGGGATGCAGGTCCAGACGCCTCTGGCTGGATAAGAGATGTGGGCAGCTCCAAGACCTGTTTTCTGTCAAGCCGGTTGAAGAGTTTCGCTCGCAGACATCACCCTCGTTAGAGCCAACTGCCAGAGCGCGTGCTTAAGGCAAGCCAACGGGGGAGCGAGCGCAGTCATGGACACGTCCACGGGGGAAGAGTCCTGGCGGGTTTGCATAGCCTGAATGATACGCGACGGTGGCAAATGTGTTACTGAGACCACGCGTTTTCCGCTGCCTCGGTCAGTCGGCGCGCGCCGGGTCTGTAGGAATTGGTGGCTGCCGACAGACGTGTACTTGGAGGTCAGAGGCGAGGCCGTTTAGGCAGGGGGAGGACAAAGCTGGACTTGGAGAGTTAACCGTATCAGCAGAAATGGTGGGCTTTGAAGAGAGTCTGAAAGCATCTGGGATTACTGTCACGGGAAAAGGGGCTCAACTGGGATTTTAAACGAGTCAACAGAAAGCTCAATGACGGAGAGGAAAAATGGTCTTTTTGGCAATGAAACTCCTACGATTCCTGTTCCCGAGACACGGCTGCCATCTTACGTGACCCTTGGACAGGTTGCCTACCGAACCGGCACCTCGATTTCCCTGGCTAGCAAATGAGGACAACCCTTTCCTACTTTATACGAGTGCTGGACTGATCGCCATCAGGGCAGCACTCTGGCGTTATCTGTTCAATGAGATGATTTCCTTTACCTTGGTGTCTATGCACCCAACAATCTTCTAATGGACTTATCCTCAGTGGCGCAGGTAGGGCTGGACTAGTCCTCTTCCTTTTACAAACCAGCAACGGAGGCACAGAGAGACTGAAAATTAGTGGGCCTCAAGACTCAGAAACCACTTCACACATTTGGCCTTATAGGACTTACCAAGGGAAGTCTGTGATGGAGCAAAAGACCTGAACCCGGGGCTCCCGAGTCACAGACTAGTGCCCCGACTGCTGGACCATCCTTTCCTTCTTTGGATACTTAGGAGAGAAACACTCTCTCACTGCCCGTCCAACAGAGCAATTCATAATGCATATAACCAACCCTCAGGGCGGGGAGCTGAGAACTGCTGTAGGGTATCCTATTCACTTCAACTCCAGATACTCCACTTGCTTCATTTCTACTGGCATCTAGCAACACTGCACTGGAAGCCATGAAATATGCTGTTTCGGCAAGTACCATAATAGGCCTGGCCCATGCAGACACAACCAGGCCGTATCAAAGTAGTCATCTCTATACCAACAACCCAAGCAAAAGCCCAGGTCACACCTGAAATTTTAATACTTCAATCCATAAAAATGGCAATTAATGCTGTCCAATCTACACGCATCACAATTATTAAATATCGGCTGATTAGTTTAAGACATAAGGGATAAATTACAGGATTACTAAACCTCAGTAAATATCTCTGGGGGAGAGAAAAAAAAAAAAATCAACTGTTAGATGTCTACTAAGGGTCTCGTTGAAACCTAACTGTCAAGATGCCTTTCCGTTTCAAGCCCACCCTTGCTGAAAGCACATCTGGAAAAGCTGACAGGTAGTTGCATACCTTGGCACGTGTCAAACACGAGTCTCTCGCGTGTCACGCTGAGATGTGCTTGACCACCGGGCTGTCAGTCAGACCAACGCGACTCAAACAGGGAGACGCGCCACAAACACCAACAGCACAGGAAGCGCGGAGAGGCGGGCGAGGAAGGCTGGCCCTTGGAAACCTACAGACCGCCCTTCAGTACAGACCCCCCTGGCCAACCTCAGCGCCCCCTGCCGTGGGGAGCAACACTGCGGTCCATTCAAGTTGATCTTCTTCCAGTCATGGTGAGTCTCATGAGCCCAAGGGATGCTGAACAACTGGGTCCATTTAAAGTAAACCCTTCCCACAAACAATGGTATCAGAGGACTAGTTCCCCCCACCCAGCCCCCCCAAAAACCAGACAGTGCCCCTAACACCCCACTAACATCTCGAGCAATATGCTTCTCGAGACGGTTCACCGCTCCAGGCACCGAGAGCAAACACCACGGCACTAGGAGGGGACATGCTATTTCTTTTCAGCCTTAGTGGGGAACGGGGGTCTGGGAGCAAGCTCATCTCTCCTCTGCTCCAGCCCTAATAGATAACCTGACATTTAAAATAAGACTTTATTGCCATGTACTTACATTTTAATGTTTTCATGGTACTGCCTGGTGTCTGAAGGCTGGTTGTATAATGGCTGAAATAAATAAGAAAAATGAAGGCATAAATGGTATAGTCTGACATTTAGAAACTTAAACCTGTCAGAAACACTCCGGCATCAGCGTGGGCTCCCGTCTTGCAGACAGAGCGGGAGAGAGGGGGCCCTGCGTCGCCCGTTCTGCTCCATGCCGAGAGCCGTCTCCCGCAGCTGCCCCCTCTCCGCCTCCCTTCCCCGCGCACTGCTCCTCGGCTTTGATACCGGAGAGGGGCTGCCGCCTCGCACACACGCGGCCGCACTGCCTGAGTCACAGCGCGACCGAGAGCAGCCCGTGGGAGGCAGGCAGACTTCAGCCGAGCTGGCTCCGAAACAGGCAATTTTGCTGTGTAATTCACATAAACGCCGGCCGTGGCTGGGGAGCTGGCTGTTATTCCCTCGGTGAAGCCGCGCGCACCTTGGAACATATGACACGGGGGAGGAGAGGGGAAGGGGGGGGCGGCACAGTCTGTGTGCTGCAAGTTGTTATGTCTATGCTGCAAAAGCCTGCCTTTGCCTCCGCGGGAGCCGGAGCAAGATCCCGAATCTAGCCAGCCACCTGGGACACAGATCCCGGCGCTCGGCAGCTCGCGTGGCTCACTGCTGCAGTATCCCAGCACCCCGCGAGCCTCGAGCCTGTGTGTCCGCTCTGGACACCCCTGGCGGGGGGGACAGCACGCTCATCTTGGTTATGCACAGGGAACCCGCGGCACAGACAGAGCGACGTGCCCAAGGTCACGCGGGGAAGTTGTGGCAGAGCAAAAGACTCAACCTGCAGCTCTGCAGGTCTGGAACGGACCCGAATTGTTGGGGCGCTCTTCCTCTCCGGCCCCCAGAGAGGCGGCACGTGCCTAGGGCATGCGAATGAGAGTCAGGGGGCCTGGCATCTGTGCGGCAGCCCATCTGACCTGCGTGGAGAAAATGTGGGTGGAAGCAGCTACTGCAGGAGGATCAACTGTCAGCCTGCAAGTCCTCTTGTTTGATTAGTGGCCATGCCAGGCACTGCTGCTCTTCACCCAGGGGAACAGCACTTCTCCAAAGGGGAACTGCAGCAAGTCATGCCCTACTTCAGGTGTCACCAGACTTTAAGCAAGAGCCATATGGAGTCAAGGCCAGAGCAATGGCCCCCACCAGTTACTAGCTGGCTTTGGCACCACACAGGACCAAGATTTCCAGTCCACATTTGGATTCCAGCGTCTGCCAAGTTTTGCATTTTTTTTTTTTTTTTTTTTTTAAACAGTGCATTGTTGGCTGACGCTCACCTCACCTGTCTTATCAGCTCCTGATGGGATCAAAAAGATACACGAGCTCCTTGAACCTTTCTCTAGGTCCCCAGCACCCTCCTGCCTTCAGCACGCTCTGCCTGGTGCCCCCAAACACCCTCCCTTGCTCCAGTAGCATCCCAAAACCACACTTCTTTTAAGGACTAGGCTGCAGCTCAGAAAAAGGGATTAAAAGTCCCCCCACATTTCAGCATTAATTCTGGGACCTGCGGGTTCCCAGACCTGAGGCAGCTCTATAGTGAGAACAGTGCTTCATAGATGTCATAGACATCTGGGCTGGAAGGGACCTCGGGAGATCAAGTCCAGCCCCTGCCCCAAGGGCAGGAAGTCAGCAGGGGTCAAAGGATCCCAGCAAGATGAGCATCCAAATGCTGAGCTGATCCAAGGAACAGCACCCAGGTCTGAAGCCCAAATCCTCTCCTCTCCCATCCGCCAGCACCGATTAGCCAGAGGGTGGTGGGAACAACTCCCTGCAAGCCTGTACTGCATCTTCACCCCGTTCCCTAACTCTCATTCTGCCTCTGGCTGCCAGAGTCCTACCTAGGCCCTAGCATGACTGAGGCACCAAGCCCTTACCAATTGGGAGGACCTGACTTTTTGCATTTGACAAACTGGAAGGTCAAGCTGGGATAAACAGGGCACAGGGAGTCCTACTGGAGCTGTGGAGGTTGGTGGCACACGCCAATGGCTAGGCAATCCCAATACAATAGGTGGGTGCAGCACCCAACACCAGGCCCCGTGCCGTTGTCTTCTACAGCTCCGCTTCTTATTATTCCTCCTTTTGTCACATTCCTGGATGTCCCCCTTGTCGGGTCGTTCCAGGCATGGAGGAGCAGGGTAGGCCCTCGTTGCTTGATCCAAGCCCTGATGAACAACTGGCCAGGGCTTTGCTGAATGCACTGCATGTGGCACTGTACAGAGTCATTCTTCCTGTGCAACAGGACCTTTGCCAGTGGGGTGGGTCATTCCTCCTACTTGGCTGGTGTACGACAAACTCTGGCAACAGACTTTCATTTTTGCTAATTAAAATCAATGCTAAGAAATTCACATATTAGCCGGGGCCAGGCCAGAGAGAGGATGCAAAGGGAAAACTGGCAGAGCTGCAAGAGCCGGAGGTACAGCAGAGGATCCCGGGGGCGGGTGGCACCAGAGACGACTGAGCTCAGGACCCAAACCCGAGAGGTGTTTCTAGCCACCAGCCAGATTCGAGAGCTCAGGGCAGAGCCTGCACGTGCATCTCAAATGGTGTCAATAAAAGCAGCTTTGGCTCAACCACAGCAGCAACTGGTCGCCTGACGAACGCAGCCTCCGTCTAACCGCAGAGACGCTGTCCAACTTTGCAGGCGCTGCGTCCAGAAGCTGTTGCCGAACCATCTGCGAGCAATTTCACAGCTGTGGCAGAACGGGATCAAACAGCCAGAATGCATGACGGATGGCCGACAGTCCCAGCCGACAACCCAAGCACGATTAAACGCAAGCCAGCCATGCTGCCCCTCCATAGGAATGTGGTCGAGGAGACTTTGATCTCTAACGAGCAGGGCAATAAGGAGGAGACGGGAGGCTGGCTTAGCTTGTGTTTACCAGACTCCCCATCCTCCAGCCCTTGTAAGGCTCAGGATAATGGCAGATCTAATGGCTCATCTTGCAGCCCTCAATGTGGGTCCCTGCAGCCCCTACCTCGCAGACCTCCTCGCTCAATGGTTAGACACTGGTGTTGGCTGTCTGTCCTGGAAGCTTCTTTTCAAAGATGCGGCCTTCATTTAAAACTGGCCCTTTCCCTATTCTGCTCTCTTGTTACACGGCAGCGCTGGTACACCCCCCCTATTATCGCCTCACCAGGAAGGTTGGTGCACAAGGTGTAAGACTTACAGCAGGAGATGGACAGAGGGACTGTTTCTACATGCATGTCCGACTGACCCATCCCCGCGGCAGCTGGGTGTGAAGGTGCCACTTGCACCTGCGTCGCAGAAGTCACCGTACTCGGTTCACAGCTTCCCGCAGCAGAACATACGTCTCTCCTAGGAAGACCCAAACACACTTGGGACAGCTACCTAATCAATGAAGGTCACAGCAGCTGCTGTCAGCACTGATGACTTGGGTCATGATACCAGAGTACCAGGGAATACCAGGCAAGCTGTGCCTCCTACTTGTTCAAGCCCCAGTTCAGACCCTTCCAGCCTGGGAGGTGCCAGTGGACAGGCATCTGTCCTGGAAAGGCCTAGATGCAAGAGCAGGGGAAGGCAATTCCTAGGAAGAGGAAGCCAGAGCAGTGGCTCTGAAGAGTCGAAGCAGCACATGCTGCCCAATCAATGACAACACCCAAGAGCCACTTGGCCTGACCCAGTACACATAGGCAGTTTGCTCCTGCAGGACGGCTGCAGGGACCCCAGTGAAGGGCAAGAACATGCTTCGAGAAAGGAAGGTGTTTTCCTCCGATCTCCATTTATGCGAGCGGACTGGGACGTGATGAGTCATGTCAACAGGCTGCACTGGGGGCGAGAGGTGGCTGGTGACTGCTCCTTGCGGGCTGTGGCCCAGTCTTGCGTGCACACACGCTGCAGGCACATCGGTTCAAGTCATCTCCTGTGCTGCCTCCTAAAAAATCTGCGCTAACGGCTCGGACTGCTAAGTGTTAACAACATCCTGTTCTTCTGGGGCTTAAAAGAAACCTGCATACTAAGAAACAGGGAAGGCTAAAAATCCCAGCACCAACTTTAAAAATACCCATTCATCACCGTATGCTCGCAGGCTAGGGAAAATGAGAATGCAGCGGAGCCAGTACAGAGAACAGCAATGTGCCAGCCGGGGTTGGCCTGGCCACAGCAAAGCCATGCTATGGGACAAATACAGGTTCACAGCAAAACTAGGGTATAGCAGGTATAGGCTGGTCTGTTAAGATTCAACCTCCTCTGCACTCATTTCCTGTCCTGCAGGGGGAATTCCACTGAACAGCACCGAGCAGCTGTAAAAATAGCTGCCTTCCCTATCTGCAAGAGAGAGCTCATTGTATGAGGACTGCACTACCAGCCTGCTGCGGGATCCAGAGGAGAAGATGCTTGTTAGCACTTGCAGATTTGGGTATGGGGAAGGGCTTTGCTTGCCCATCACTGTAAACAAGTTGGTCTTGGTTTAGCACACCACATTAGTGCGGTGCTTAGCTTTCCACCCTAGCTTAGACGCTAGTCAAGTCAATGAGAGAAGCAACGCACTGAACGGCTATGCTAAATCCGAGCCAAGTTGCTGCTGCAGTTTTTTCACCCTGCATGAAACATGCCTGCCAAGGACTCGCTCGGGGCTCAGCCCAAGTGAAAGCTTTCAGGACGGCACTCAGATTCACATTCTGAATCATCTTCCTGCCTAAAAAACAGCATGGTCTTGACCACAGTACCCAGCATCTCCACTTCTCAAACAGCCAAGCCATGCTCAATGCTAGACCAACTACTGATAAGGACATGGAGGCCCCTGCCCAGGTGCTGTGGAGGAGAGGGGTGGGATTTTCAGAGGCATCTATAGGAATTAGGTATCTGCCTGTGATTGCCTTTTAGTGGGACTGAGTCAGACCATGCTCTTTCTAGCTAGGAAAAAAATCACCCCCCACATTCCCAACTCGAGCAGCACCAAGGGCAGTGATTCTACGCGGGAGGATCACACAGCCGTCAACACTACAGGAGACAAGACACAGGGCCAGATTTTTTAAGATCAAGTCAACGGGAGTTAGGGAGATAGACTGTCAACACAAAGCACTCACTTAGCGCAGACACCTTCCAAAGGAAGCCTCGGGATGCACATTTCAATGAAGAGCACAAGAGAGTCTGAAAGCCCAGAATTAAGGGCCGAAAAGGTGAAAGTCGAAGGCTTGTCTCTGGTCGGGAGATTGACTCAACAGCTTTCGACTTCAAGGATGTACTGATAAGGATTCAAGATCCGTGGCTAAGTTCTTAGCTCTCCTACACCAAGTTACCTGCAAAACCCCTGGTGCACCTGAAGCTACGCCAAGGCCAGACGTGCTAGTCAATGCATTCAGCTGGTAAAATCCCTCTCCCTTTTCCACATCACAAATACACCAAAAAAACCCCAACCCCTTCTGCAAATCTGGATCTGTCTCTGATTGGTTCCCTTTACCTTAAATTGAAGGCAGAGTCAACATGGCCTTGCTGCCCAACGATTCACCCTTGGATCAGGAACAAAAGGGAAATCCAGCAGGTTTCAGTCAGCCCAGTGGAAAACAAGCACTCCCTGAAGATGGTCTAGCTTTGGATTCAACCTGCCATCACATGACACTACCAGCATGTCATCACCACTCTGTGGTTTGCTAATGCTTCTATAACCTCCTGCCTCTCTCAGTTGTGACTAACCAACATCCTCAGTGACCTCTCGCCTTGAAAAATCAGCACCTGGCAAGCTGCCTTGCTATCACAGAGACGCTTATCTGTCACCATCTCTGTTTGATGCAATAACCAGCTTACGCTTGAACAAATATTAGGGAGAGGTCCGCGACCTGGGCCCTGCTGGTAGCCACCCCTGCATGTGCGAGAAGGCAAGAATGTTTTGCAGCCTAAGAGCTGGCTCTGAGGACCCAGATCTGCAGGCCCACCGTTCTCCCAGGACCCCTGCCCATTCCTATGGCATCATGCTGGAAGCAGACCGAGTGTACCATATGCAAATGTGCACGAGTGTGCATGAAGAGCTCTGCACTCCTTCCTGGAGGAACTTCCTCTCCAATTGAGATGACTGAGTATTAATAGCATTGATTTGTATCGCGGTAACATGTGGCAGGGGCTGAGGTAGGACGGCTTCTCTCTCTGTGCAGCTGAATTTAAGGGAGCCTGTAAGAGACCCAAACAATCTCAGCAAAGCATGGCAGCACGTGCTTACTGGACGTCTTCCCTGGTACCGTACACCAGTGGTGGCAGTGAGGGCAGTGACCGTGCTCTGCACTGTACAGAAGGACAGGCCGGCTCTGAAAGCTTTGCTCGCAGAGAGAGAGGACAAGTGAACTTTTCAAAGATGTACCATACTTAAAAGAACAAAAAGCTTGACACGGCCAGTCTAAGGGGCCAGGAAACTTGGTGGTAGAGCTGCCCGATGATGGAGTTATGCCCACAATGCCGACGGGCAGCTCCCCTTGCTGATAGAGGAGGTGAGCTGAGGTGTGCAGATGCGATCCCCCGTCCCCCAGGGATGCCCGCCTTCTGCAAACAAGGGAGACTCTCACTACGCTCAACAAAAAAACCCTCGTGAATTCTGAGTGGCAGGGAAAGCCCCAGAGCCACGTTCCCCAGGGATGCTCCTCCAGCAGAAACCCAGCGCCTCCCTTTCCCCCGCAGGCTTTCCCTTGAAGGACCCCGCTAGCTACAGCGTTTGTCTGGGGGCAGTCAGCAGCTTGCAAGAAATGCTCTGCGAGACCCAGGATCGAGCCCTCCAGCTGCCCCTTTCCATAGTGTGGAGGGAGTACTACTGGGAGGACAAGGGAGGTTCGCTCTAGGGTGCCCTCCCCGGTGAAGTGACCCCTGCGAGCCACGTGCACCCCTCAGGGAGGGAGGTTCCCTGCTATTTGCTGTACGTGCTTGCTGGGGGAAAGGAGGAGTCAAGCTGGGGGAGGTGAAGGAGCAGCTGAAGTCGGTGATTACAGTTCCCAGAGGTGCGAGGGGTGCCTGGGCGGGACGGGCAGGACTCTGGCCGGGTCCAAGAATGATCAGTGCCAGGTCACTCCAACCCAGAACTGCTTCCATCCCCGCAACACGCTCTGCCGATGCTCCCCCCACCCGGTTATGAAAGCACTCGTGCACTTTGCAGAGGGGATCTTCCACACACAGGCTCACTGAGGCACCAAATACATGGACTCAGTCCCCGCTGCTCTGCCACAGGGGGCGAGAACACGAGCAGCGCGGATTTGCCCCTGCTCCTAAGGACGGTAAGGAAAGCAAGTTAAGGGTTACGGCTCACAGAGGAGTAGGTACACGTGTCTATGTCTCCGTCTTTCACGTCCACCCCATCCCCTCCTGGTACAGAGCCAGCTGGATGTCCTGGCCAGCAGAATGCTTCCTTCTTATGGGTCAGACATGCGCGCGCACACACGTACGCACAGATGTGCCTGCCTCCCAGAGACCTCTCCACACCTGGCTGCCGTCCAGCCCCACCCCGTATCAGGAGATAAGACTTACCAGTTCCACTTGAGGGCCCAGTCCTTCCAGTATCCTGTGGGCAGCTTCTGCTTTTTTCTACAGAGAGGAAGGGGGGGGGAAGAGAAGGAAAGAAAAAGTTACGCTTCTCGTGGGTCACAATGCCAGCCCCATGTCTCGCTTTCCGAGCTGTCCAGAGGACTTCTGAAACAACGTGCACCGGAGAGCTCCCCCACCCCGGGAGGCAGGAGGAAGAGAATGAAGCCCAGATCTCTGGGGTCTGCAGCACGTGCCCCTGCAGGCGAGGGCGCCGGCGGCTACGTTATCACCCAGGGGGCAAGCCCTTGTCAAGCTCTTGGCAGGGGCGCTGAACGCTGGGACCACTCCCCGCCACGCCGGGGGCTCTCTCCGCAGCCCCGGTGCTTAGTCACTGGAGAGCCCTCCGTGCCGCCCTGCAACGGCTGAATCTCTTTCACTTTTCAAGCTGCTGGATTCAGTACAATTACCTCAACCCTATCACGGCGCGGAGGAGGGAGAGCGGGAGGGGGAGCAGAGAGGGAGAGAGATGCCCTTTCTAGGATTCGTTTCGTAAACATGTGATCGCTCCCCTCGGCTCCTCCGCTCCGCTCTCTTCCCCTTCCCCTCCCCACCACGAGACGCTTCCCCGGCCAAACTACCTAGCGCTTCTTATGAAAACAGGAGCACATGTCACAATGTGCTCAGTGGTTCCTAATTAAAAGTGGCCTGAAGAGAGACGTGGGTTCACTGCGAGAGTCTAAACACAGATGATATTTGCAG
>NW_005841833.1:1018239-1042944 GCF_000455745.1 Alligator sinensis | reverse complement strand
CTCTTCCCGCAAAGCCGGGCTTTCCAATTAGTGGTGCTAACGGCCCGATCAAGCCCGGTCGCTGCACGCTGCTTGGGTTTAGACGGCGCTGGTCAAATAAAGCAGAAGGAGGTGGAGGTGAGGTTTCATCCAGAGGGAAGGGAGAGGATAAGATAAGAGAGTTTAGTGCAGACAGCAAGGAGCTTTCACGGGGTCTGAGCGCGGTGGAGTGGGGGAAAAAATAAATCCTTCTTGAAGCCTGCTCATAACTTTAACCTGCTAAGCACCGGAGACGGGCTGGGGCTACTGGCTTGGGATGTGGATCGCGAGCACTTCCCAGCATGGGGGGGCTAGAGGCCTGTGAGTCCCATTCATCACATGGAGGGATTTGGATGGGGATTCTCCCTTTGAGGTGCTCAGATTCAAGGGTCTGATCTGGGCCCCGTGCTGCCCCTCTCACACTCCCGCCTGGGTGTATTAGCAGGGCTTGGCGAGGGGTTGCATCGCTACCCCCCACAAGTCGGGCTGACGGCTCCTCCTGACTAGATGCTCCCCTGGAAAGAAAAAGCTCCCGATTATGGTCCTGTGGCATATGCCCCATTCATTGCTCCCCCCGCTGCAGGCTCAGCACACGCACGCACCATCTCAGTCGCACGCGATCAGCTCCGCATGTTTGGCCCCAGGATCAGAACTGCGTGTTGGAGCCAGCACTCACCAACACCCCAGCTGGGCTGCCAAGTCACTCGGGGCAGCTCACCTGACCCACGCAGCAGGCTGCGCTCCTGACCCTTCGGTGGCATGGCAGCCAAGGCGGGGTGTTGCAATTCGGGCGTAACCCCGCAGGGATCACTGCCAGGAGAGCCCAGCCCCTGTGAGCCTTCGCCGGCTGTGCAGGGCAGGAAGAGGGGTGACGATGAGGATGATGCACCCGTGATGCTCTCTCCGCCCAGCGCTCACCTACCACTTTCCGTCAGCATATCCCCAGGTGCTTCACAAAGGAGGTCACAGCACCATTATATTTTCCAGATGGGGAAACACTGAACTCAACCCAGAGGCCAAGGCCCCTTGCCACACACTGCACTTAACACTTCATTAACCAGTTAACTGCATCTTAAGATGTGGCCCGGCCACATGTTCATTCAATTAATGGTGTGCTGAAATGTGGAATAAGCCACAAAGTTGTTCCACAGAAAATGTGTAACAACTTTGTGGCTGGTCTCTCTCACACCATTAGCTGAACGTATGGCCAGGTGTGCCCCTGTGGCTGGGGGTCTTGCCATCCGATGGGGCTCCCAGCTGCAGGGGTGCACCACGCTGACCCGGGCTCACACGAGCAATAAGGTGTGACGGGATCTGACCCCTGATCCTACAATCACGCCCGCTGCCGTGCTTACGTGATACAGCAGGAAATACAACTGTGTGCATTGCGCATTGGATCCCATCGCACCTTTACCTGCATTTGGCAGGGGCCCAAATGACAGGAGAGAGAGACAGCTCAAGCTTCCTGGTACCCAAACTAGCACACGCCCCCACAGCCCCAAGTCCTACTCCCGGCAGCATGCTAATAGAGGCCTGATCTCTCCCAGACTCCTCCCTGTGTTCACAGACTAGCCAAGGCTCAGGTTTAAATACGTGTCATCTCCACACCCAAGGATACAGGTCTCAACACTCAGGAGCTCCTGCCTATGCAACAGGCTGCCAGGCAGGAGACGTCTTCTAGCCAGGCAGCCCGTGGGCTGACTGCAACCTGCCAGGTCAGCCAGCAACAGCCTCGCAGCCGGCCTCCCCTGAAAGATCCCCATGAAGCATGCACTCGGCACGCCCATTCCTGTTCCACTGGACAAACACGACTCCGGGAGGGATGAACTCCACCAATCTAGGACCCACCTTGCTGCGCACAGAGGAAGCAACTAATAGGTGGGTGGAGGGGGAAGGAGGAGGAGGAGGAATTTGGCACCTTGCATTTTACAGCAAGCTCAAACTCTGCCCTCGCAATTTCCGGTCACACACACTAGCACAAGGATGACCTCCCCGCCCTTCACACTGGTTCAAATGCCCCTTACTGGCATTATAGAAAGGATGGAAAGAAGATAAGAATCAGGCCTGGTGCCTTCTAACTATCTTTGGAGTCCCCAACCCACCTATTTGCAGCTGAATTGCAAAGGACCACAGTGACAGATACTAGTCTGGCCCTGGGCTTGCATCTGAGCTATTTCCCCAATAGCCGTCATGAGTTTTCTTGTAAAATGAAGCCTGTCTCGTGGACCTGTCGCCAGCAGAGTACATGGAGCGGAGCAACCACCTAAAGGCTAGCACGTACTGGGATGATGTTGCTGGTCACGCACTCTGCCACCAGTCAAGATGAGTTGGAAGAAGGATCACGGCCAGATGAAGAAAACTTCAGGCTTTCCAGAGTGTCTTGCCAGCAGTCTCACTCCTCCTTGCCTGTTCAGCAGTCAGTGGGAATGGAGTTGTTACTGCAGGCTCATTCTTTGGGGACAGGCCTCCAAGATCACTGAAAGAACCACTATTGCAGGGAAAAAAACCTCCAATTGGCCAAGGAGCAAAGGAGCCTTCCCTACATCGGGTCTGCCCAGCTCTGGAGGAATCTCGGTGGTGGGTCCAGGGTGGGGAAGACTGTACTGCTGCTGCCCACAGATAAACCATGAACATCAGTCTCCAAAAAGAATCATCTGTCCAGCCTGACAATGCTCAGCTACCACTTCTTCTCTGCATTTTTAATTCACCACTTTTCCTCATTATCCAAAGTTTCATCTCCTATTTTTGAGCCCTTCCAGTCCCCAGTGGTGCCACCAATACGCCTGAATCAATACAATCCAGTCCGTGAGGGTGGAGGGCTGAGTTCATAAGCAGGAGACTTCAATTTGCCAACAGGCCCCCAGAAGAAGGATCCAGGCTATAAAGGAGAAAGGCTGGTTCGTAAACAGCAAGAAACAGGGCTCCAGCAAAGAGCTAAAAGAACCGTGTTGTAAAAATGACCAGTGCTTTGGGACACTTTCTTTTGGTGCCATCAGCCCAGCGTAAAAGACCGTTTGAAATCGGGGCAAAAATGGAGAGGGAGTCGGTGAACTCAAAATGAAGGGGCGAAAGGCGGGGGTGAGGCCAGCGGCTCGGAGAGACCGATGCTCCCAATGCCACGACAAGCCCAGGTGGACCAAGGCTGGGCTGGATTTTTGACTTGCTCCTTCTCGGTTTGACCCTGAAGATGAACCATATTGCAGACCACAGCTGTCTGCTACAGGCACAGAGGTGCCTGGGAATCAGTAACGCCCAAAATTAGCTGAGAGAGCCACCGGGCTTCCTTCAAGGTCCTCCTAGGTGGATACCACATCTGTCAATCCAGGACCATGCTAAGTGGAGGTCCTTACTTCACCCTGCACCCCACCAAGGACCACGTGACCCCAATGCAAGAGGAGACCGGCTGACCGGGACTTCTCATCTCAGGGCAGCGCCATCCCTAGGCTTCCTCTGCACTACTCCCTAGCATCTCCTTCTTGGGTAGTTCACATGCATTGGGCTACATGGGCAGAGCAGGGAACCTGGGCAAAGCAGGACTGCATGCTAAGTGACCGCAAACAACCTTTCCGTCACAGCTTTGCAAGACAACCCAGGACAGCGTTGGAAAAACGTTATGCAGACACGGAAGCCACCCAGTGGTTACTCGCTGTATTACCTACAGTCCTTACCCTTTCAGTCCTTACCAAGGCACGCTGTGGCAGCCCCACATCAGTCTAGCTCTCGCTGGCACGGTACAATTCACTACGTGAGCAAACCAGCAATGGAGAGACGCACAGGAGACTAAATGCACAGTAAGTGGGAGCCGGGTTGAAACCTCTGCAAAAGCACATCAATGTTAAGCATCTGCTTGCTCCTTGGATACATGCAAAGTTGCTGCAGCGCAGCTTGAGCCACGGCTGGGAAATGCAATGGCTGACGACGGAACGACGCGACGGAAGTGTTTCTGGAGGACTGAGCCTTCTTTTGGTCCAAAAGTCAAAGCCATAGTTCCCATGCACTGCAACTGTACCGGTGCTTGAGCGATGTGCTTCTGTCGAGCCCTCTCAGCACGCTCAACTTTTCCTTCTTTCTTTTCATTTTTCCGAGACGCACGCCCAATCGGCCGCAACGGGAGGCAGCACAAACTCCATCCCGTTTGCCAAAGGACTTGTGCTCTGGTAACGGAGTCATATAAGTAGATAACTAATCACGCAAGCCAGTCCATCAAGCTGAAGGATACACTACTAATGAATTAATAATCAGAGGAAATGTTACTGTCACTTGCTTGAGCCCCGCGGACCCCTTTTCTTGCAAGCTGATGAAAATGGGTCACTGGCAGGGAACTCATCTCTCTGGGAGAGAAAGTTCAGACAACTATCCAGGATCTCCACTGTCCATAACAGTTTCTCAACCTGTGGCACGCGTGCCCCTGGGGGTACACGAGACACAGGCAAGGGGCACGCGGGTACCCCAACACTCTCTTGCCCTCTTTTCCTCTCTCTCTCACCTTCTCTTCATCTCAAAACTATGGCAAAAAATGTGGTCCAATTAAAAAAATTAAATTCCCCAGTAATAATCTGGCGTGCCGTGCTTTGCGTAGCACTGAGTTCAGTTCTCCTAGCTTTGGCCAACATCACCTCTAGCCCAGGTACCTACTTGAGTTGTGCACCCCTGGTGTAAAAGGTGGCAACCCTACCCACCCCAGATCAGACACCTGTCGTATCACGGCCTTATATACGCAGCCCTTCCTCCAACATACGGCACGCATTAGTCTGTAACTATAAAATCCCCTGGAAAACTGAGTGTTGGGGTACTTATTAAAATTTTCAGAAGTTAGCGGGTACTTGCTACTTAAAAGGTTGAGAAACACCGCTATATATAAAACAGCAAGGATCCCATCTGCAACACAAATGACCCGAAGGAAGTTGCTCCGATTCGTGCAATTGCAGACTTCTTCCTCAGGTGACCTCCTGCCATCCCTGTGGCAACCACAGGCCAATTAGCCTTATAAAGTGAATTTGTGCTTTTCACCCTTTTAATTGCCAGCTGGGCAGCTGAAAACCAGGAGGAATCAGCACCAGGTGATCAGCAGCAAACGGTCTGCACTGTCATTTGGGAACCTCGCTGCAAATGGAGACGTGATCGTCAGTCCAAGCCTCGATTAAAGGGAAGTAACATACGGCCGGCCCGATAAGAAATACATTTATCCCGTCTCATAAAAAGAAACATCCGCCAAAACCTGCCTTTTCCATGCAAGATCCTTTCCGTTAGGAAACAATGCATTGTAACGGAGATTTCCTGCCAGATTCCTGAAAGGAGGGACAACACGCTCTCCCGTAGCCGGCACGATGCCACCACGGCTCCATGGAACAGAGATCTTGGCATAGGAAATCAAAGAGATCATCTCATTATGAAATTATAGGAGTCCTTCCCATGTTTCACCATCACCGTGGAACATCAGGTCATATAAAGAAAAAAAAAATACATTGCTGCAATGCTAAGCTCATGCAATAAGCATTCGAGTGAAGAAACGTGAAGGCTAAAGGTGTATGGACCACTTGAACTGGGGCCGCTACTCAGAGATAGCCACGTTAGTCTGAAGTCAAGCAGAAGGCCGAGGTCATTTGCACTTTCTAGACTAACTAAATCAGAAATGCATACGTTTTCGTAAGGAGCGGCTTACCTTAAAATAAGTGACCAATCGCACGATAGTGGATTATTTTAAAATATATATATATCAACATTTCCAGAAATTAGACAATCATAATATTACTTAAGAGAGTCTATGGGATCACTCGATGATTTAAAAAACCATCATAATATACGCATGCAAGAGTGAACCTTAAACTAGTTCATTCCCTAAGCTATCACTTAAAGAAAGTTTTTGTATTTACTCAGATTTCTTTCCTTCTGCCAAAAGAGGAAAAACGGAATTGAAAAGCATCTCAGTTCTGTAACTACCACAAACGAATCAATGAAGGCACGAGGTGCTGCCAGAGCCAGTGGATAACTACACATAATCGGTCTTAGGCACCAGTCCGACAAAGCATCATGCGTGTTACTTTTGTAGGCTAACCGATAGCGGTATTTCATCCCTTCATTCATATGGGTGCAATAAACCCATGGCACGATCGACCCATTTTAAAAGTTCATAACCCTAACAAGCCCAGAAATTTCAATTGGGTATTGATTTTTAGGTCTCTGGGAAATTGCTAGAACAGGATGAGCTTGGAGAATATCAATGCGGTAGGGTTAAAGTGTTATGAACATTTAAAAACAAGGGGTAGGATTTCCAGAAAAAGAGTCACGGCAAACCACGGCAGGTGCTTTGAAGACCAACCAGTGCTCCTTGCAAAAGTGACTTCAGCTAGCTGTGCTTATGCCTGTAATAATTTCTCATTAAGCACCACCTAACGGCTTAAAAAAAGCCTTCGCTCCGATGCACGTTGGTACAAAGTGGTCACACCAGTCAACGGCAGGGACGAGATTTTGGCCACAAAGCCAGAGAAAGGCTTTCCCAGCAGAGGTCAATGAGTGGGTGCCGGCGCTCACAAGCAAGATATTCTGGTATAACCAGGTGCCACGTATACATGTTGATGATGCTGCCGGCCTGTGCTCATGATGTGATTAACTCAGAGAAAAAGCTTAATGTGTTCAGCTGCCACATTTAGACAACTTAATGAGATGACCGGAGGCAAATCACTGCAGGGAAAAGCACGACTGGAACGATGTACTTTTTCTTGCATTAAACTGACTGCAATCTGCCTATTTCCAGAATGAAAGACAGGGAAAGAAAGCTCTTCGGAGAACATCGTTTCTCTGTGCACACACGCAGAAATGCCTCCCGCAAGCAAGAGCCCCGATTAACATTTGACACTTACTGTACTTGCTGGCGTTCCTTGTCGCATGTCTCCGATCATAACAAAATCATAACGAGTCGACCTCAAGGCCACGCCGAGGGAGGAAAGAGCCGGGTGGTCAGGACGGGAGGAGGCTCCCGCGGCACTAAGATTATTGGGAGAAGGGCAGATAAATGGCTCCAAGAGACCAGGCTCTGAGACAGAGCGCCAGGCTGCGGTGCGAGCGATCGAGGATTGGGCACGTGGGTTTTCAGCCCCTTTCACATCCGTGGGATCGCTGCAGGGGAAAGGCAGCGTCTCCGTCGCCCTTCCATGGGCATGAGATGGGGAACGGACTTGGTTGCTCTGGGCTCCGGTCTACATTTCCTTGAAGTCAATGGGAGATTTTTTATGCATTTCATCCACCCTTAGCAAGCAACCACAGAAACCTCTGGGTGTCTCTCCTGCCCAGTGAGCCACCCCCGAGTCATCAGTTCCTCCAGGTCCAGAATATCTGTGATTCAATGAAAAGGAAATGGCTTGCTGCTCCATCACCAATGCGTTAGGAAGCACATCTAGCTGCTATTTCTGGCATGATGCATGAAAACCCCTTTTGGGCTTTACAGTCCCACCGCCCTTCCAGAACAAGCAGCGAATGACCCCTTTTTCCAAATTCAGGACAGTTGAAGTATCTGTGCTCAGACTGAGAGCAATGAAAGCTTGGGGCTGGACTCCCACTAAGACCACTCATCTGGATGGGTGCGACTCTGGATTCAATGGCAACGTAAGGCGAGCAGAGCTCAGTCGCTTGCTAGGGGCAAGAAGCCTCCTCCTCGGTGCCCCTTTCAGACACAACCCGACACTCAGACAGGCAAGCCGCTACGGCTCTCGGTGGGCAGGTCCAGGATCCGGGTGAAAACTGTTCGTATTGATTTGCATCAGTCGAACCCACAAGCAAAGCCGAGCGCGAGAGCAAGAATACAGCAAGGACAGAGGCTGTGCCCCAAGCTCCCAGTGCAAGACAGACACGGGTCGGGAGGCTGATCCGAGGTGCAAAAAGGCTTTGGATGACAGCGATGGATTTGGGGGACAGAATTCACGTTCCCCGACCCGCGGCCCAGCGCTCAGGGTGGGCACGAGGCGCGCTGCAGACAGCAGGGTGCCAGGAGGTGGCTGAGCTACGCTTCACGCGGCAAGCGGTTTCCTTTCCGGCGCTGGGAGCTAGCGTCAGCGCCCATCGGCCCGAGAGCCCTGAGGGGTTGACTCACTTCTAACTCCGTCTCGTACCTCCCCCATCGCTCCTTTTGGCTCCGTGCTGATGAACAGATGTGCTGCTGGGCCTGGCCCTGCTTTCCAGCAGCCGCTGCCAGGGACGCGCCCAAGAACGGCTGGGGGTGGCGAAGGCAGAAAAGGCCCGGACTCCGTCAAAGCTTCTGGGCCCAGAACGATGACTTGCCGGTACTGATGCTCTCTTCCCAGGCTCTTCCCCCACCCTCACTCGCTCTCCAGCCCACTAATAAACTCCCCCCACTCGACTTTAACGAGCTCTAAAGGAGCGAGGGTACAGCACAGAGGTCCTGTCATCGGGAGCTGGCCACTACTGCAGCCCTAGCTCCAAAGCATCCCCTGCCCGCGGCCAGCCTGTGGCCCACGGTGGACTGAGGCCCCCAGCACCTGTCCCAGGGACCCCTACACCCTTTTCGGGGACTAACAACGGTGGTCTTGCCTAAGCTCTTGACAGCAGCCCACTTCAGGGACAACCATCTCCCCGCTGCTTCCTCCTGGGCACTGGCTGAGAAACGCCAAATCAGCTCTGTGTTTCTCACCCGTTCTCCACCGAATGGGACACACTGCGGGTACTAGGATTGTGCCCCTTCAAACGTTCCCTAAAACAAAACCAACTCCACAAATACAACCCCACGACAGCCATGACCATCTCCACGCAGCTCTAGACATATTTACAACAAGGGTTTTCAGTGGGAAGCTCAACCCAGAGCCATCTGCCTGTTCTCAGGACGCTGAAACCTGATGCAGGAAAGGCATGGGGAGAAGGAGGGGGACGGACGGGAAAGCGACTTACGGGCCACGTTAGTCATCCCGTGGAGGTCACAAACCCGGCACGGCAGACACGCACACGAGGGATGGGCAAATTTGAGGATTTTTTTTAATTTTTTTTTTTAAAAGAAGCCAAAAGGGAAGATAAGGAAATGCAAAGCTATTTTGAGAAAGTGGATCAGGAATTAGAAGAAGGCGTTTCCCTGGAATTTCTCCAGCCATCATCCCACAAAGCTCACAGCCGCCACCACTGACCCACGCTCTAAGCATTATTTATAGCACCTCCAAGGCAGCCTCAATGCCAGGCCGCGACTGAAAGGCGAAAGCATTTCCATGCAGGATCGGGGCCTCTCCGAGAGGCAGCCGATGGGGTGGTGCTGGGAAACCCAACATCGGCCCCAGCCAGGTCGACTAGGATTTCATTCTGCCAAGCCAAGCAGCAAGACGGGCTTCGGAGAGGAGCAGGACGCATCCCGCTTACGACCGTGAAAATCGGGAGTTATGCTGCTGACGGGTATGCAGACTCCTGAAAGCCTCCGACAAGGAGTCGGGTCTCCCCCGACAGAAACCAGCACAGCTCCACGCAGCGAAGGGAAAGGCCTCTCTGGCCCGTGTTGCTTGTTGAGCCGAGACAAAACAGTTGTTGAGCCACGACCGGGGCCTTGCAGCAGTGGCCCCCTTGAGAAGGTTCCCGTTTCTAGGGATCGAGAAAGTCCATATTCCCTTCCAATACTCGGTGCGCTCCCTCTGGGATCAGGCTGTTGGTGGAAGTCATCCTCTCTCGCAGCCAGGTGGGACAGGTCTCCTTCCGCCTCCGCAAGAGAGCCCAGCTCTGCGGGAAGGGGCAGCGGCAGTGGCAGCTCTGGGGGTGGCATCCTTCTCTCTAAATCTTGACCAAACGAATGTCCTCAAGCGCCAAACCCAAGCACAGACAATCCTGGCCTCCGGACAGACCCTCCCTCTTGGGGTAGACTATGAGGATGGAGGGAACCCAAGTGCGGTACCCAACACCCAGGCCTTTTCTACCCATGTCCTTGCTAGAGCAGGCCTGGCACGATCAGAGGGATGCAGGAATTCCACCTGGCAGGTACAGTATTGTCTTCGGCGGGCCGTGCTGCGCCCAAATCACTTCGGTTTGCAAAATGACAAATGAAGAAAAAGAAGAAAACTGGGGAAATGGGTCGTGACAGCGAAGAGCATTAATAACCCACCCAGCGTTTCCTGTGCAGAGCCTAACTGCCCGACTCATTTCTGTTCTCTCGCCCTTGCCTTTTGCTAGTCATACCAAGGGAGGTTTCTGTGGCTGGCTGGCTGGCACTCCAATTGCACAAAACGGTACCCAGATGCACACCTTCAAGAGGGGCAATAACCTGTCTGTATGCTGGGGCGGAGAATCCATTTTGCTTTAAACCTCTGATGGGAAAAGTGAAAGGCTTCCAGGCCCCTGGGGCTCCAGAGGGTTGAAGCTGGTCTTTTTTGTAACCAATATCTGATGCCAAAAGGCCGCTTGACCCACACCTTGAAGTGTCGATAAGGCAAATCTCCCCATTTCTTTGATCCACTGTAAGTCAAAACAGCAAACCCTGCACCACTGCCCTAGTACAGACACTAGCCATGAGAAGCAAAAACCAAACCCCCTTTTTTTTTTATTTTTTTATTGTCCAGACGTGCAGAGATAAAAAACATGAAGGATGAGTAATTTGGAAATGAAAACAGCCTTCAACCTGAATAATCAATGGGGATCTACCGAGATGCGTTTATTTAACACAGCGCTGTGACGATTCGGGATGCCGCGAGATCCTTTTAAGGGTGCTGCCGCGTGTTGCGCACGAGCAGCACTGTTCAGTGTGCAAACACCTACACGATTCACAAGATAAACCCAGAGATTTCAAGCACAAATCCACGGGATCAAAAACCTTCTGCCCTGTTGTGGTCTTTCCGAGTTCTCCGCAGCAGAGGACTTGCTCTCTTATTTTCCTGTAGTCAAAAAGCAAGCGAAAGCTAAGAGCTGGCATTTTCCAAGGGGCGCCTGGAGCCGAATGAAGTTAAGAACCACTGATCTGCCATGTGCTTTTCACTCAGAGTCTGACCTCACGCCGGCGTCAATCGGGAGTCTATTGAAGTCTGAGCTGTCTCAGCGTCAAGCCGGGAGAAATCAGGATTGTGCCCTCTGACTGTAAATAGCCAGCGGGCTACGCCAGCAGCAACAAAGAAGGTGAAATGGGGAAAAGGCAGCTCGAGTCGGCTGAGGAATGCTAAATGCGGGCGTTTATTTATTCTCGTGTTTGTGGGAGATGCGGGAACGCAGAACGTGCTTCGTGCCGGCAAGCGGAGAGCTGGGAACACAAGCCGCACAGACACAACGGCCAGGGAAAAGGAAAAAAAAAAAAAAGGAAAAAGAGACTCCTTTGAATTTCAGCGCTGCAGCCGAACGCTGCGTTTGTGGATAGATAGCCGTGCCCTTTTGAAGGAACCATCGCCGAGACGGAAAACGAATTAAAATTTAATCTTATTGATTTCTAGACACAGTCCCCAGAGCCAAACAGTGTTGCCTGCTTCCACTGCCTGCATTGCATCAAACGCAGTTTTGCAAATGCCTGGCAGCCAAGCACCAGGAGGGGGTGTGCCCTGGCGCCACCCCGCAGCACCCACGCTCCCATGCCCGGCTGGCGGGTCGGAGCCAGCCCCCGGGGGCACTGCGGTTAGTCACGGCGCTGAGTCTCTTCCCCGACACCGTGGTGGCGCGGAGTGTCAGAGCTGCAGAGAGTGTCCTGATGTGAACTCGGAAATGCAGAGCGGGATGAAGGCAGGCGAGGGAAGGGGGAAGGGAGGGCAATTATGATCTCAAGGCTTAAAAGGAAAAAAAACAACACACGCTTGGTTGGAGGGACGGCTGTGGCACTTGGAGCAGACGCCGGCTTGCAGTGGAGACAGCCCAGCCCCTCGGCTAGACCTGTGCAGCTCGGGGGCGGGCGGGATCTGGTCCTTGCTGCCAGTCTGGGGCTGCAGGGAAGGCAGCTCTGCACGGCGAGAACGAGGAGGGGGGAAAAGGAGGACGGGACTGTGGGGTCTGCAGGAAAAGTCAATGCGAGAGGGGCCGTGGGGGTGAGCGGTACGGTGGGGGGGCTCTAGAAAGAAGCAGCCAGGAGAAAACAGGAGCGTGGGGGTTAGTGAAAAGCTTGTGGAGCAAAGTGGGAAGCTTATGGGGGCCATCACGTGGAGGAGGAGGTCCTGAGAGATGAGAGAGCCGCAAGGAGTGCAGTGAGCAGGTGGGGAAAGGAAAGGGGGTCATGTCTGGGCTGCGGATAATCCAAGCATGTCACCGAGATGATTCATCCCGTCTTCTTGCCTCCTTCCTCTTTTCCCTTAGTGCTGTGCTGCCCACGCAGAGCCGGGTCTGGCGGAGGTGAAGGGACTCGCCCCAGCATCTCCCGGGGTTCGACAGCCTGTCTCCGGGCCCGCTCCCGCCACCCCAACTCGCAGCTCTGAAGGCAGGATTGGGCCCTGACTGGCCCCGCCAGGGGGATCTAGTCCTTCAGTGCCCTGGGCCTCACAGGACCTGGCATGGGATTGGGACCACGGCTTGTCACAACGCTGTCTCCACACAAAGCAGGAAAGGTGGGGCATGGGCACCAGCAGCGAAGGTCCGGCACCCCTTCTGAGAACCATGCCAGGCCTGACGAGAAATGCCCCCCACCAGAAACCCAACAGATTTAGGACCCCTCCATGGATTTTAGCCTTCTTTTGCTTTGTGCCTGCGTGTACAGCACCGAGCGCAAAGGGGCAGTTAGAGAAGTGGAGCTAGAAGGGACCTCCGGAGGTCATCAAGTCCAACCCCCTGCCCGAGGCAGGATCATCCCTATCCAAACCACCCTATGCAAACCCGTTCTCTACCCTCTCTGCAAATCCATACAGTCAATGCTGACACCACACAAGACATAACACCCTAAAACCTGCCACGGATAAAGCAGAGGGACCACAGCGGCCAATGTCTCGCTGCTGAAAGGTTGTGAATATATGCTCGAGACCCCAGGAAGAGGCTACACCCCCCACGAGAGAGAAAAGCAAAATATGAATGTGAAACTATTAAGTTCTAGCTTCCCTGTTGCAGCAAAATCCTCCCACGGGTGAAAAACGCTACAGGCAGGCTCTCAACCTGAGATTTGCTGGAGCTCGTGTTAACGTGCCAATGGTCTGTCTGGGCTCAGCATCTGCAGGGGAGCCAAGTGCACGGGGCAAGGCAGCCTGGACGTCACCTTGCAGCGGTTTGCGTCGCTAGTACGCTCCCCCGAGGCACCAGCTGGGACGGCGGGGACGGGACTGCTGACTCAAGCCAGCGGGTGTCCTCCCGGGTGCTCAGACAAGCCAGCTAGAAACAAAGCACTTCCAGTCGCACTCAAAGGAATCATTAACAGCCTTGTGCAATTAGCGGGTGCCCTGGATCTCTGCCCTGACGCTGGAGTTATTGCAGATCAGGGGCGCTGAACCAAGCTGCTGGATATTTCAGAAAAGTTAGAGGAAAGGATGGGGGAGCAGGGAGGGCGTGGGGCAGGGATCCAGCGACCAGCCAGGTAGAGAGGCAAGACACAGTGACCAGTTAACACGACGCACTGGACCGTGCCAGGCAATGGAAAAGCTCTTGTCAAGGGTGTTTAGAAAGCTATGGGGATCAGCAGGGGAGGCTAAGATTTCCTTATATAACAACATGAGCCAGGTGGGCAAATTAAGACCCCAGAGGCCTCCTTCTGCGTGGCTACCTGCCTTAAAGGGTCGGATTAAGCAGCAGCCACCCACCTGCTGCCCTCAGGGGAGATAGAAAGTCATTCCGACTCTTGAATTTAAGTGATCGCTAAGTTGCAGCAGAGGCAATTTAGTGCATGCCAGGGTAGGTCCCATTACCCGCTGCCCTGTGGGACACAGCGCCCTGCAGGCTCCCTCCCTACACAGGTGCCCAGCTCACCCTGCACTGCAGGCTGCACCCACCTGCCTCCTGGGGCCAGGTCTGGCAGCGGAAGCCAAGGGAGGCTGGGGGTGGCCTGGCCCATGGCTGCTGCAGAGTGGGAGCCCAGGGACCCACCACTGGACAGCCAGGAGTTAGCGTACCCTTGCTTTGGTCTGCAGCACATAAGCTACGCCCGCCTCCGGCACTCTTCTGAAACAGCTGCAGCCTACATTTCCCAGCCTCACAGTATGATTACCCCATGTTGTGGTATTTGCACACAAAGGCAGGAAGACGCAGCAGTGGGAGGAGGAATTTCAAGGGCCAATTTGTGCAGGAATGACAAAGCACCGCTGGTCATCACCCCCTCAAGGGAGAGGTTTTCCAAGAACAGCAGAGGCAAGTGCCCAGTTCTCCCCAGCCATCACCAGCTGCTGTGGACACCGTTGAAAGCCTCCTCCAAAAGCAAGCACGTGCAGCCCAACGAGGACGCTCCCTTAGCATCAAGTCACCATGTGCTTTTCTAGGCTCTTCTCCCGCAGAATCTGCCCGGCCTTTGTTTCTGGAAGCTGATTAACTCGTCCCGGACATGCAGTTAGAAGGGGAGCCAGATTTTCCAAGCATCGCTATTCCAGCTGACGCAGAAACCAACCAGTCAAACCACACGCCTGTCACGGGAAGTGAAAAGCAGCACAGTCGTTTAAAGGTGAGCGTCAAAGAAGAGCCTCGGCTCCAAGGAAAACTCCGATGCAGACAAATCCGACCTACATCCCAGCCCCCAAACATACCCGATGTGCTGGTGGGAAAAAATATCAACTCCCTGATGAACCGCGGGCTAAAATTAGAATCCGCTCACCCCTGAAGAGCCACGAGGATAGCCAGAAAGAAAGTAGGTCACAGAACGGCTGGCTAACTTGATTTCCCAGAGCTGCGAGCCGTTGTGTCCTTACGTAACCTCCTCGCTCTCATGGACAGCTTTCCACATCTCATTTGTTTGGCGTATAATCGCGTGGCCCCTATAGCTCGGAAAGGGATGGAGGAGGAAGAGCATATACATGGCCAGGAGCAGGCCGCAGTTCATGAAGACCTATCTGGGTTTGGCAATCGGGACTCGTAGAAGAGAGGATCTCTTTTATTAGACCAACAAGATTTTTGCAAAAAAAAAAAAAAAAAGTCTTTAATTGCAAGCTTTTGGGCACAAACACCCTTCATCGGGCATTGGGGGAAAGATTGAAGAAGTTCTCCTGGGTAGAAATGAAAGTTCGTATTTCATAGGATTTCAGAGAGGAGTCAACTCCTCCGGGCAGTCCGTTCATAGCTGGTATGGAGCCTCTCGCCATCTGTGAGGATCTGTCATGATGCAAATTCCCTTGAAACAAGGCAGGAGAAGGATCTCCAGTTTCAGGCAGTCACAGTTGCTTCCTGCTTGGGGAAAATATGAAGATTTCATTTTTTTTTAATTTTTTTTTTTTTAATCGGCTAAAATTCAATATTGTCCACGTGCCGGGTATCCAGGTTGTAGCCAGACTGGTCTAGAGGAAAAGGCAATCGGGACTCTGATTTCCTTTTATCTGGATTCGAGCACTCGCAATACTTGTGCCTGGATTGAGAAGCAGGAAAAACGGGGTGCATGTCACGGTCTGATGATGCAGGGACACATTCTCATCCCAAACAGCATCCCAACTTGCTCAGCCTTCATGAAACAGCCTGCCCTTGGGCTCTCCCAGTCCTGTATGCTTCCTCAAATGAGCCAGACGCATAATACACCAAATGAAAGTAGGTGTTGCTTCTCCTTTCTCTGACAAAGGACTTTGTGGCCAAATCTGGGAGTCTCTCTGTATCTCAGGACATGAGCAGATGAACAAATACGCCCAGGGGAACGGATGCTGTTTCTCGTGCTAGTGTAATTACACCAAGCTCTGGAGAGGACAGACATGCCCTTCTCCTGTGTTACCTGCACACAGTCGGCTGCTATTACAGGCCTTGCCCGCAGGTGACTGTAGCATCTGGGGATCCTCGTCCAGCTGAACAGCGACGTGCTATGTCCAAACCCATGTCCACATGTACTAGACCAGTGGTTCGCAACGATTTTTGTACCAGGACCCATTTGTAAACATCGATTGCCCGTCCTGGCCCACTGCCCCCTTTCCCCAGCTCCCCAGTGTGGGGCCCGGGGTGGGTGTATGGGGGGTCCCAAGCAGCCCCTCATAGGCTGGGATACTGCCGGCCTGCAAGGGAAGAGCCACCGTTTCCCAGCAGAATCCATTTTTAAAGTGCGTTTGTGACCCTGTCATATATTCCTGCAACCCACTTTTGGGTCGTGACCCACGAATGGAGAAACTCAAGTGCCAAATTGCAAGTCCCACTGGATCCGCAGCTATTCACGTTCTCCCGTGGAGACAACACTGCGCACCCCGCAGCACCAATGCCTGATCTCCATTCGCGCCACTAGTCTGCTGTTTATTTTAAGCAAAAAAAGGGACGATGGTCTCATTCAAAACCTCTATCCCGGGATCAGCTCGTTGAAGCCAGCTTTCATGTTAATCTGAACGGGATCCCCAAAAGAAGAAGAGGGGCAGCACTGCGGTTCTGAATCTCCCTTCCCAGCCCTGATGTTTCCTATACCAACAGAGCCATCCGTAGAAGAAGCAGTGCATTCCTCCCTTAGTCATCTGGGGTCAGCTTTGACCTCCCTTTGGTCAGCACCCACCCGGAGCAAACACGTGCTATTGTGACCGTAACAGCAAAACCAGAGCCAGGTTTTGACTGTTAACCAGCATTAGCTGTATTACTGGGAATGCATTCAAGAACATGGATAAACTGAAGCCGCAGACATTAAAAACTGAACCTGCTGTGCTCAGCTGCTTCCAGAATTCCTCATAGCCGTTTGCTTTCAACTCGAGCGTCTTTCATATTCTTTTCGGCACTATCCACGGGGTGGCTTGGGCACCCCGGGAGCGCCAAGCACAGTGGAGGGGCCGTCCGGTCTTTCACAGCTGTTTATATCGCAGGGCCCTGGGACTCTTCCAAGAGATGACACTACCCCCTGGATGAACTGGCTCTGCCTTTGCCTGCTCCTCCAGCTGCAAAAATCCTACGACTCCATTTAATAACATCCGCTGTGCACCAGCAAATGCACAGAAGAAATGGCCTTAAGCGTCAGAACAAGATACCTGGCCCCTTGGAGATGTGACATCTTCCAACATTCCCTCCACTGCTTTCAGTACCCACTTCTGAAATCTTTAGCCCATCATCTCAAGATCAAATGAAGCACATCTCCAGCTATCAGGCTGTGACACAAACCCAAGGAGTCAGCCCACGGAGCTCTCCAGCTACGCTTCACCCACCAACTCCTTCCCTGAAAAAGGGGCTTTAAAAAAAGTCTCCAAACAATGCATGCAGAGAGACAAAAAAGTTTACGCCTCTGAGCAACAGGATGATGGATGGTCCTTCTCCTTGTCTTCCCACCTCCTGCTGTTGTCTAACCTAGTGTGCAAGCAACTTGGGCCAAGATCCTCAGAGATCATTAACGAACTGGAGATGACTTACAAGCAGGCTGACCTTCAGTGTGCTTAGCATCTGCCCCTGCAACCCAGGGTCTTTAACAGTCTCTCAAACTGGGCCCTCACACTACTGTATTTAAAAACCTTGGCCCCTGTCTTTTTTTGATTTCCCCCAAATGACACGCATGCCGGTAGTTTTGCAGAAGTGAAAAAGAATAATAGCAGCAGCCAAAGTAATTGCATTGCCTCCGAGGAGTGCCCAGGGTATGTAATCTTTAAAAGTCAGGCACCTGGAATTCTGCAGCTCTCAGTGAATTCAAAGGACTTGCAATTCAAAATAATTAGCAACTAGTAACTTTCCTTTTATGCAAAATCATCCATTTAATCCAACACCCAAATGAAAATGAATGTGCTCGATTATCTACCAAAAGACCCAATTTTTCTAATGTCAGTGCAAAGCACCCAGCAAGATTCATGTCTCCATTGGCCCTCTATTACAGTCAGTGCCCCTGCTTAATGAATGAGCGGTCGGGACAGACTTGCACTGTGTTGGCGGTTACAGCACAGCTCTTATCAACACTTCAGCCCATGCTAAACCTCCACAAATCCAGCGTGGGTTGCATTATTCAGGCTTTTACGCCTCTGGCCCCACAGGAAGCACAAAGCATAGATAACATGGTGCTTTTAAGCTGCTTTTCAACCCCAGTGCATGAACACATGAACGTGTCGCCACCTATGGAAGTGATCCACAGCATATCTGCTGCTCTGCGGTAACTGCCTGTATAGACGCTCTGATCCAGTGGCAAGCGGACCCTTAGCCCTCAAAGGAAGCGACATCCTGTGCTCCCACTGTACTGTGAAGTCCAAGGACCAGACTTACACCAGGAAAGCGCTGGGTTGAGTGGAGTCTGTCGGTGGATTGCACATGGCTAAATGGGGGACATCCAGCCTCCACGGCCGTGCCAGGGAGCACTTGCCCATGGCTGTGCCAGGCAGCACTTGCCCAGGTAACAAGCACCTCAACCACGTGATAGTGCAGCACCTAAAACTGTGCTCCGGCTGCTCCGGAAAGGGTCCCCCAGCCTTCTCTCTCTTGCAATGTGCACAAGAGCTCACGCAACAGGTAAGCCCTTCACGCCTGCAGGCTGCAAACAGAAATCCAGTTCTTCACCCTCGCCCCTGCAGGTCTTTTCCCGACGGCTGCGAGTGAAGCACAAAGCCGGTCGCCAGGGCACAGCTGCCCCCAGCGCCTCAGTCACGTCAGCAAGAGCCGAACAGCAAGTGACTTACCCTGTTCTCGTCATAGATGATCTGCACTAAGCTGCGGTGTTTGGACTCGATTGGTGGGGGCGAGATAGGTTTCTCCGGCTCTGGCGGCTTGGCCGCTTCCTCCTCCAACTGTTGCTGTGAAAGGTTGAAAAGAAAAAAGAGGGGGTGGGAGGGGAGGAAGAAGAGTGAATGGTTAAAAATAAATGAAAAGAAAACACTCAGGCCAGATGAGACTCTCTCCAAAGCTATGACTGATATAGAAAACATAACTGTAAACCACTTCCTGTGAGACATCGGCAAGACAAGGGAGCTAATTGAAGGGGCCGACACAGAACAACTCTTAAAAGCCCCGAGAGAGAAGCGACATACCATGAATTCATCCAACCCTTCCTAGAAGTTTCTAGGCTGGTATTTTGTGGCCACAAAACAGCGGGAAAGCGGCCGTCTTGGTTTGGCCTGGCAGATCCCAACTAGAGCTCTCCCAAATTAAAAACAACCAAACAAAACAATAAAAGAGTTAATTGAAAATCCCCAGGAAACACACACGAGCGGTCATGAGCTGCTCTCTTTGCTATTCTCCTGGTTGACGGCAAGCCGCTGGGCCGGGGCTACAGGATGACTGTGCTCTTCGGGGGGGTTGAGAGGCCTTCCAAGAGCTATGGCGTGGGCTGCTGCCCAGATGAGTAACAGCACCAGCCACAGAGCGGTGCGAGATAGGATGCCATGTGCGGACGAGACAGAAATTGGGCGGGTGGGGAGGATGTGGTTGCAGTCAGAACAGCCGGGTTCAGCACGAAAGCAGAAGTGTCAGCTCACCAATTAATAGCCTGACCGGCGCTGCATGGGCGTGAGCTGCAGCCACCGTGGGAGAGGCAGGGCAGGGCGTAGGGCGAAACTCAGTGCAGGAGGTGGGTCAATGTAAGGGATCCCATAGGGAAGCCCTTCCTGCAGGTGGAGAGACAGACATAGGTCCTGGAATGAGGAGAAAGGGCAGAGGCCAGGGACGGTGGGGACAGCAAAGCTACTGAGATCAATTTAACTCTTGTATTTATTACCTTGTACCTTGTATTTATTACCTATTTAGCCCTTGTATTGATTACCTACTACTAAGGAGCCCAGAGACCTGTGGCCAGGTGCAAACCATCGCCAACTTGGGGCCGCGTCTCCTGGCTTGAAAGGCCCCACACACCTCCTGTAACACGAGCGCCGCATGCAATTCCCACGGCATCGAGCTGGCTCAGAGGAAGGGCCTGGAGGGCAGCAGCGCCCAGCAGGGTGTGGACGTGCCAATGCCCTCCCTACCGTGACAGTTCAAGTCCCATTTTCTGCCTTAAAAATAATTAATAAAAAATGGGTGGCAACTGAATGCCAACCAGCCCAAGGCTGAAACATGCTGATGTGTGCCCATCTACCCACTGGGGCAGCCTCCAGCCCAGACACCCCTGCTCCCGGGAGGGATCGCAGGGCGCCAGGAGCCGCGTGTAGCTCCCTGCTCTGTGACATGGATATAAAGGGTGAGTGGGCAGCTTCAATCTGCAGCTTCCTCGGTGATGAGTCAGAGCATCGCCTTGGCTGCAAAGCAGAAGTGCCCCGGCTCTGGGTTGCCAACAGCTGCCTGGGCCACTGGCCAGGAGGCCCAGAACAGCACAACACTTCCCAGACGGTTTTCTTTCCTCTGACGGACAGCAAAGTGAACAGACCCCTGCTACTGCCTTGGAGGCAAATCCTCCAGGGACACGGAGAGAGGGGGGAGCCCAGCGACTACGGCAAACCTGCCCCGAGTGCAGGGAAAGGCAGAGCAGCCCTGGGACCGCACTGTCAGGACTCTGCAGGCAGCCCGCGGGCTCCCAGCAGCGTGGCCGTGATGCACATCTGCTGTGGAGCTGGCTGCAAAACGTTTCACCCAGGGACAGGGGTCAGGTCAGGTCAGGTGTGAAAAAAAAAATAAATAAGGGACCAGATCGGCAAGGCAAAGGGAAGGGAGATGAGGACACAGGCGGGAGGGTGACAGCGCAGCGGAGGGAGGGGGCCCGATGCTGTCACCAATGCGGTCGCTGAAAACAACCTTGACCTGGAGCGCTGAGCACTATCAAACGTGCAGCTCCAGCCTCGTTTCCCCTCAGATTTCAGCCGCTGGCAGAGCTGCAATAACGCAAACCCCCTTCAAGCCAGCAAACTGTGCCGTGTCTGTAGAAACCAGTGCTACACGATGGGTCGGCATAGGTGCGACACCGTGTGTACATGTATGTGTATGCGTGTGTGCGCACACACGGGGACACACCCACAGGCAGGTGCCTTTACAAATGTTAGTGCATCTGCCACGGCCCGAGAAGCCTGGGTGAATTACAACAGCTTCATTTTTAAAGGGGCATTTTATAGTATTCCCCATATCCAGGCAATGCATTTTACATGCATTCTGCACCCGGAGTTACAATCACCCTCACAGCTGCTGCAAAGTCTGGAGGCATGGCTGAGCCCATTTAATACACTCACACAAACGAAAGAAGAAATGAGAAGGAGATCTTCCAGGCTACAGTTTGAGAAGGAAAGCGCGCAAGGCCCGTGTGGTTTGCCAGGTGAAGTGAAGTAGCAGAGAAGGAGGCTGGAAGCTGCAAAGAGACTTTTCCTCCCCTCCTTGCTTCTGGCATCTCCCGAATCCCGACCGTCTCCACCGCCGGGAACTGCAAAAGCATTCTGCAGCAAAGCAACGGAAAAATCCGAACGCTTCGTTCCCTAGGCTGGTCCGCTTGAGGAAATGCAGCCTGAAGTCAGCGACCTGCTTCCCCGGGGAGGGAGCGTATGGGCTCCACCCTGCAAGCAGCGGTGCCTGGGGCCGGAGGAAAGGGCTGGCAACTATTAGCTTTTGGGTGTTATTCCCGCCTTTTTCAGCGATCAGCCTCAGCCCCACGTTGTACTTAGGATCCGATCCAACAAAGCACTTAAGAATTGGAGCAGGCCCATCAGCTTCAACAACAGGATTACTCACAGGCTTCAAATGAAGCGCATGCTTAAAGGGATGAGACCTCTGGCAGCGTGCAACCGCATTCACTTGTTCCATGACGCTCCGCTGGGCATCACCCTCTCCCCTCTCCCCTTTGACGGCAAGAGAAAACGGACGGTTTGAGAACTAGGTGACTTGACCAAGGCTGCAGAGCGAGTCAGTGACTCAGGTCTCCATCTACTCCAAGCCTGATTCTTTCACCTGGCAACCCCAAACAAGTCATTTAATCGCCCAAGGCCATGCCTACGTGCGGCTGGGCAATGATAGCTGAAACGCCTCTGGCGCAGATATACGAAGTGAAGCGCAGCTGGGATTTACGGACTCGAAAGGAGCTTCCGAAAGCTGAGGGCCTCTTCTGAAACATCTCCCCCGCCTCCTGGGGACTAATGGCGCGCTTTGGGGGTTGGTTCGATCACAGCCTCTTTCAAACAGAGCTGGGCTCAAGCAGCCCAGCCCTGCTCCGGATCAGAAGTGCCCCAAGGTCGAGGCGTTTCAGTCCAGGGCCCCGCGCTGCTTTTATTAAGCGCAAGTAAATGTGCACGCTCTATTCAGACGAGCAAGGATGGCCCCTGCCCTCCGCACGAATCCCAGCCACAAAGGACTGGAAACAAAAGAGCCGCAGATTATGAGAAAGCTCGTACCTACCAGGGAGACAATTTGGGTAGAAGCCAGCAGCGAGGCTAAAGTGATTTGGTAACCCACAAAGACTGTGCAAAGTGGTTGAGTCTGCTCTAATTGATTTAAGACCGAGGATTTGATGGCACATCAGGAAATGAAAGTTTGCCTGTAAGTGCAGGCTCATTAAAAACAGCTCATTAAAGGAAAAGTGGGGGGAACCCCCCCCCCCCCCCAATCTAATTATAGCTGAAATATGGTGGAGAATTAGTCTCTAACTTTCCATGGTGTAATACTGTACCGTCATTCGAGGGGCGGCTGCGCCCAACAGCGCGTGGACCAGGCGCACCCGTTCAGAGCTCGCTGAGATTACACGCCGACCCCCAGCAGGTCCAGCCAGCGACAGCTGCCCTTGGACTTTGCGGGAAATGGCAAGGCAAAGTAGGTCAAGGTTCCCCGACAAGAGCAACGGTGGTTTCTTAAAGGTCTGCCACAAAAGGCAGGCCAGGACTGTGACCTTTATAACCGGAAAGCCAGGATGAGTCTTGACAATTATGCGTCTGCCCCTTCCCCCAGCCCCCGTCAAGCATCGCCTGCAACTTCTCTCTTCTTCCACGAGGAAAATCCTACTGCAATTATGGCCGGGCCAGACAGAGCGAAGGGATCAGCTTCCCTCGCATCCAGAGGGCAACGCGGTCCTACGTGGAGGCATCGTCCCTTTCCCAAGCGCAAGAATTGAGCAGGGAATTAATCATCGTTAACCCGGGACTGCGCGCGGCCGTAAAGAGAGATCACTAGGACTGCGTGCACAAATGATGGCCTGCCGCAGCCTTGGCTATGCCTGGCTTCTTGGGCTTTTTATGACCTAGTCGAATCTATGGAGAGGTTGCTCCCCCGTGCACAGAGTGACAGCATTTCGGGGAGCCGACTGTCCACACGTAATCCGCTGGCCAAAATCCCCGAGGGTTACTCTGTGTGCATCGGGCCGTGAGAATTTAGCAAGCGGAAAGAAAGAGGGATGCTAGTTGAGAAACTCCTCCTTCTAGGGAAAAAAAGAGACTGAGAAAAAGCAATGCTCTCGGTCAATCAGAAGGGGGAAAGAATTGCTGTTACAAGGGCTTGCACGCACATGGGAAATAGGCTGAAGGGCTGCAGGGCTTGCCCCCTGGCATGGCAGTGCTAAGGGCAACCCCTGGCTCCACCTTCACCAGCAGGTGCCAGTGTTGGACTCCGGGAAAGCATCCGGGAGAGCTTTGATGAGATGCAAAAAGCAGAAAATTTCCGGGTTTGGTTTTGTTACTGGCCCAGATTCCTGGAGCTGCTGCCAGGAATAAGTACGAGAAGATTATCCTCCCTTGGTCCGAAGGAGGAGCGGGAGGCAGAAACACAGGAGAGATGTCACCCGCGTGGGAAAGCAGCCGCGCGTGGGCACGGTGGGTGACAGCTGGACAAAGAAATCCACCGCCGGGGGAAAGACTCCCGAGTTGCTACGGGCTTTGCTTCCTCGGGCGAGCGCACGGCCGGTCCTGGAGTTCCCAAGGAGACACTGTTGCCTCTTTTAAGTCATTCTATTTATTTTGGCATCCACGCGTTTCGTCCTCTCTAGGAGGTCTCCCAAGGACAGAGGAGGAATGCAGCGGGATGTTACGGCCGCTACAATCCTGCCTCCGCTCCGCCGGGCGCTGGAGGAGAGGCGGTATCTGTTGCGTATTTATTGTTTTCTCTCCCCCGTGTTCTGCAGAAGCAGACGGCTCGGAGGCACAGATGGACACAATGTTCTCGGAGCGTGTCAGACGGAAACCCTCTTCCCCCCCTCCATCCTCCCTTCGCACGTTTTCTCTTGCACTTCAGCAAAATTGGCTGATTTTGCACAGAACCTCCCCGAAGGATCTGGGGGCCGCAGCGGCCAGGGGAAGCCAAGGGAGATCCCTAACAGTGCATGCAGCACAGATAAGCATCCTTGGTACCACGGATGCAGGAGACAGAAGTGGGGAGGGGGAGACTTGGAGCTACTTTCACCTTCTCTTCGTCGATGGGAGGATTTACGAAACAAAAGCCCATCGGAAGGAATGAAACAGGCCAGCAACAAAAGGCTGTTCTTGAGAGAAGGGCGGCTTTGTTTTAAAAGGTGCCCTGAGCAGATGCTGCTCCCACGGGCTTCAACTGGGTGGGTGCTCAGCCCTTTTTGGGGGGTGGGAGTTGAATTATGGCATTACAGCCCCCCACAGAGACTGGGCAGTAACCCCTCAACTGCTCGGGCAGCTCTCTTTCCTCCAGCTCCCGAGATGTCCTGGCTTTCCTTTTTTTAGCATCCCTCCTCGGTGTAACCAAAGACCGACCCTGCACTAAAAGGCCAGCCAGGCTCTACAGTCACGCTTCACTCGTGACCTGGCTTGTATGTCCTCAGTCAAGCCAGCTGCTCGGCTAGCAACGCAGTCCTATATAAGGTGAAGTCCCCGGTTCTCTAGAGCAAAATGCAAGTAGGGG
>NW_005841833.1:1001355-1018160 GCF_000455745.1 Alligator sinensis | reverse complement strand
TAGGGAAAGGGTCTGGTGCACGGGACCAAGCTGTCGGGGCCAAACAGCTGGAAAGAAGAAGAAGAAGAGCCATCCGTCCAGAAATGAGAGGACGCCACGCAAGTTCATCGCTCTTTCTTCTCGGGTGTGGGGACAGGGTTAACCACCTCCCACCAAACCCAAACGGGAGAACCATTTGTGGTTTCCAAGCGCTCCAGATGCTACGGCTGCGTTGCAGAAGAGGCAGCCCTGAGACCACTGCATTTCTCCTGGTACCGCAGCTGTTCCTCAGCCCACTGCTCTCCCTTCCCCTTTCTGCTTCCCTTAAGCCCTTTGGTACCTCGGTGGGGAAAAGCAACTGAAAACAGGTGTCCGGGATTAATTAAACTGAACTGTTTAAAAACAAGACCAAACGGTGCTGAGCCTCTGGCCAAGGGGGTCTGGGCAGCATATGGTAACCAAAAATCGAAATCCATTCACAAGGAAGATGGGCATGTTGATCAATAGCCTCTTGCCCTGAAAATACTAGGAGAACCATCTCCTGCCTCCAAACCAGAAAGTTTGAGGAGTGGTTTTGCACATTAAGGAAAGTGCAAGATCTCTGAGCCAACACTTGAGAGCAAACTGGGAATCGATTTAAAATTTCCAAGCACGGAGGAGTAGAACGAGCAAGCTGTGCATTATGCAGAGCTGAGATGAAAAAAAGAAGGGGCGAATGAACATACAGAGATGAAGAAACACAAAAGCTTAACCTCAACTGAACCGTAAAGGAACTGTCGGAGTCTGAAAGGAAGAGAAGAAAAGGACACACGTCCGTGGACACTGCCCGGGGTTAAGGGAGTGCTGGTGAGGGACGTTCAATATCGGTCTCCATTTTAGAGGACTGGATGCATCTTTATATACTCAATTTGCTATTGGATAAGTTGGATTTGTTAATAAAAGAACAGGCTGGGAGGCTTGGTTCTGTGTTAGCTATAGTGCAGCCCACTGAGAGAAAGGGAAGAGGATTCTTGCATTGCTCTACTGCATTCATTTCTCTTTCCCCATTCCACTTCTGCAGAATTTGGTAGGAAGGTCAATGCTGCCATATTTGCTCTCTGGATAGAGCACTAGTCCCAATTTCTTCCCTTTCAGAATGACAGCCCAAGGATACGGCCTCCTTCACTCAGAGCGGCCAGGCAGAGAGGCACCAGGAGAGTCTTGGGCGGCCAGGAATTAGCCACCAGCAGGCACCATCAGGGAGCTTCCTCAAGCAGGGGAAGTTACAACTGGCAAGGGGACAACAGGAAAGGAAGTGCTTTGCTGCAGTCACTGAAAACCTTTTTAACACCCCCCACCCCTACACACACACACAAAAGAAGACCACCACCGAGCGTTTGCCAAGAGCCCGTTAAGAGATGAGTATGGCAATCTTGGACACAGCAGCAGTAAACTTGCAACGTGCTGCTGGATTCTTCTTACCGAGAGAGGAAGGGTGGTGCAATGGTGGTACTGAGAGAAGCGAATTCAAGCCCCTGCTCTGCTGTAGTCATAAACCTGGGACAGTCAATAAGCCTCCCTGTGCTCTGAGGAGAAGTGTTCCCTGTAACCAGCAGCATCAGTGGGAACAGAAATAAAGCCTGCAAGAGTCCGAGTACTGCAGCAAGGGGAGGGGGTATGTAACTGAGATCATCTTCCCACAGCAGATCCTCAGACCAGAGGCACATAGGAACTGCCCAGAGAAACTGGAAAGCATCCAGATATGGGTCTCTTTTGTCCTCCCCCGAGTTAACGATTGGAAGGGAGGCACCTGGTTGACCCACCCAGCGGCCACCCTCTGGCAGCCCTGCCAGGGCACAGAGTGGGACACGCTCGGTGGGACACTGACCCTGCACAATTGCAAAGGCGCAGTGGTCTCGCATCTGCCAACTGTGCAGGGCTCCCTGAGTGCATTAACCCACAAAACTTTGGGGCCCCCTGCAAGCTCAGACAGGAAAAGGAGCGCTGCGGCTTTCCCCCCATCTCCAGACAACAGACGTGCCAGGGGATGGACAGGGCGGCGGAAGAGGCACGGTGATTAGAGCAGTTCTGAGCTTGTGGGGCAGCCTTCTCCTGGAACGCACAGAGCCACAGCAGCAAAGCAACAATGCAGTGCTGAAAGCTTTTCCTGAGCGCACAATGCTTTTCAGGCTATTACACTTCACAGAAGGGCAGCAGAGATGATGAGTGGCATAAAAGGGTAGAGAGCTGCTTTGGACGTGGAACCAAAGGACAACAGCATGGAGCAAGGGAGGATGCTCCAACAAAAGGTGCCAGCCCAGCAGTTACCTGCTTCTTCTTCAGCTTGGAGATCTGCTGTTCCACCATTGTAATCTCCCGATCCACTCGGTCCATATTCTGGATGAGCTCCTCCTTCGACAGCCTGGATGGCAACAGATCCAGCTCAGAGTCGGGGTGAGGAGGGCTGACCGGAGACACGGGTTCCAGCTTGCCAGTCAGGCCCCGGTCCTGGGGAGAGCAAGGACAGTCAGGTCAGCTCTGCCTGCAGAAGGAAGCATCGTTGCTTGCTCTCTGGCCCACAGCACAGGTGGTAACCCCCCACCCCACTCCTGATTTCCAGCCCCCCTGAAAACAAGACCCACCTGGCTACCCAACAGATCACATCCCCAATGTGCTGTACAAACCTCACCGGTTCCCCTTGGAAAACCAGGGGCACCTTTACAGAGGTGAAACCTGTTCATTGCTCTGGGACGAGGTCCTTGGACACCTCTTGCAGCCATAGGAAATTAAAAAGGTCAAAACCAAGGCTGGCAGGGAGAGCAAAGGATGCTGAGCACGAAGTGTGCTACTTGGTCAGTACTGGCGCCCAGCAAGGGAAGAAGACCATTGCTCCAGGTAGTGAGATAAAGGCTTTCAGCAATACCGCCCTCCCTGCCTCTGGACCCCGGAAAGCCATTTGCACAGAGACAACAGCCTCCTTTTGTAGTTACTAGGGACAAACTCATAGCACCGTTTTCTCGACAACCATTACATTTACACACACACACACACACACACTTCCTGGGGAAGGCAGAGAAACCAATGCACTTCCATTCCCTGGCTATTTTTGGAAGGCATTTGGACTCTACAGTGATGGATGCTGGATTAATAAGGAGAAAAAAAAAACCCCAAAAGAGAAAAGGAGGTAGATGAGACTAGATTAGAAAACAACGGAACTGATGTGACAAAAAGTCTGTTTACAGAGGCTGAAACAAATGGTAAGGGATGAAGCACTCGGTTCAATGAAACCCTTCCAATCACAGAGCTGCCAGAACAATACGACCTAAGAGAATTTCAAAGAATAGCTGTAATTAGCATTTAGTGGGGGGGCGGAGGGGAGAACGACTCTTGGGGATAAGATCAAAATGCTCGGCACTTTTCATTCTCGAAAAAAAAGCAGCGCCTTAGCTGCTACCAAGAAGTCAATATCCCCAGATGGCAATGCAACAAGAATCCATCATTTGAAATCACCTTTCCTCCCAAGGAGCACCGCATTATTTATAAGCGCACAATGGCTGGCGTGCAAATGCCACGTGCCGCCCACCACAGAACGGAGGCCACCTCTTGCATGCGACATGGCAGCTGTTTAAACAACATACGGCCATGCTACGGGACCGTTCGGGCCCGGAAAGGAAAGTCGGGTCAAATCCCGGCCAGCTCCGAGCAGCCTGCCGAGTTGGTTGTACCTGCTTGCACGTACAGCCTCTGTTTCCACCTGTATCAGAGCCCAGAAACCTGGAGCACCTGGGAGGAAGCCCGAGGCAGCCGCGGGACTTCATTCGGTAAGAACAGATTCACCCCAAATGGACAGGATCTAAGATTGCCCCTCCTGCCGCTATAACGAGGATCACAGGGTATGTAAAGCACTGCACACAAGGTCAATTAAGCGCCCCCTTTTTTTTTCTTCTTTTTTTGAACAATAGCTGTCTGACTGCTAATTTCAGCACTATTACCACATCGCCTCAGAAACCATTACTAGGGTGCGTTAAATTCCTGCCCGCTGAACGCTGACCCCTTTGCTGCGAGATGCAACAGGCCGGTAGCACGCTAGCCGGCTCCTTCCATTCGAATTCGGTAGCTCCTGGACCTCGTCATGATGCTTATCTATTTATTTCTTTTGCAACCGGGTGGATTTGTATTTTTTTTTTCTCTAAGGGGTGTGGAAACAGGAGAGGTGGAAGCGATGGTTTGGTTTGTAACCTTAAACCACAGACAAACTGCACAGTAATCTCCCTGCAGCTGCTCTCCGGGCAGGAGGGAAGGGATGGGGGGGGTGCAAAAAAAAAAAAAAAAAAAAAAAAAAGTAAACGAGTGAAGAAGTTCACACAACTTTGCTACCTTAATTACAGCAGCCTTGGGTCTCGAGACAAGGCCTGCATTGTTCTCCAGCACCAACTGGTGCTTTTCATTCCTTCGAGAAAGGTCTCCCTTTTCTCGGGGACTCGCTGTCTCTGGACAAGTGCCAGGCAAGCCTTCCGCCTGGACTCCAGCAACAGGTGGGCTATTCATTACCCCACTTCTACTGGGGGCTGTTTCAGCCTTCGGGGAGGGGTGAGGGATAAATGGGACAGCAGCCCAAAGCCAGCAGAGACCAGGGATACGCCAGGAGCTCTTCTGTGCGGGTCAGACAAGGGAAATCATTCAGGCGCCTGCTCTGGATTGCTCTGCCACGAGCGCGATTACTCAAGCCGGGGTCAATCAATGCGGGCATGATCTCGGGTGCCGCCTTTGCGCCAGTTGATCTCG
This sequence comes from Alligator sinensis, assembly GCF_000455745.1. Classification (NCBI taxonomy): domain Eukaryota; kingdom Metazoa; phylum Chordata; order Crocodylia; family Alligatoridae; genus Alligator; species Alligator sinensis. Next base: position 1,013,417 of record NW_005841833.1, on the reverse strand, counting down.
GCATTTCGTGAACATCTGCTGCCTGGAAAGTGTAGCCGCGACACGTGGCCTCAGAGGAGACCATGCATCCTGGGGATGCGCTTTAACCCTTCGCCGTGGTCCTCCTGGAGGCCCCGCGGCAAAAGCTTTGCTATGCGGATTGGAGCAGCTTCGGGGAGAGCTTCCCCCTCTTTGCAATCAAGTTGCACCCGGTTGCAAACAGGTCCCGTGATCTGCGCCACGGGAAAGCGGCACTTGCTGCACGTTTGATGGCAGGGAGGTGAAAGGGAAACGCCGCTGTCTTTTGCTCAGCCAGAAAAGCAGAGCAAAGGAAGGACCGGCAGGGAAGGGCGGAGAGAAGATCGCTGCCCTCGCCTCCTTCCACCTGCTGCAAGGGACAGAGACCATGCAAACTCCCCCTGCCCTGCTCGCGGGCCCTTGTCTACCATAGGGTTGAAGACAATGTACGGTTTTCACTTTCGTCCCACGCCTCCTGCTCTGAGCGTGCCACGAACTGCACATCCCAACCAGAGTTATTCAGCTCCCCCACAGCACCCGCGGGCTCAAGCACAAGGAAAGCAACCATCAAGGAGGACAGTTCACGTTCCTCGTGACGTAAAGGTGAACGGGTAAAGCCTTCACCGCGGCCACAAGTTTTAAATGGAGGTGAAGCAGAACAATCAGAAGGAGGAGAAGATTTATAGGCACCTTGTACACGGTTTAAGGAGTCCAAGCAGAGAGGAGGAGTGGGACGAGAAGCTGCGCGGTGAACTCGTTAGCTGAAGAAGCCACTTCAGGCTACGCATTTGAGGAAGGGCAAGGAAAATGCAATTGCTAATTGCACGTAGGAACCAAAGATGCTGTCCTATGTTCGGTGATATGCCGAAGGCAAGGAACCTCTAAATGGGCTCAGCCCTCGTGGGGACCCTGCTTCTCGTACGCTGTCAAGCGCTCGCCTTCGTTTCCAAAGCAAAATCAGCAGCGCCGTGGCGTGGGAAGAGTGGCAGCAAGTTACGCTACATGAAAGTACCATCATCTCGAATCATGTCGGCAGGGGGACTGCGCTTCCAAGCCTTTCAACAACAGAGACTTGCCGCTTTCACAGATATACAGTTACAGAGACAGGCAGCAAGAGGAGAGGGGGGAAAAAGGGAATGCAGAAATCTCCTGGGAAAACTCTCGCACATAATAACTGGGTTCAGGGAGCAAAGCTCCTGTCCTTACAGGAGCCAAGCATCCACCGCCGCTAATCACCAAAACCTGGCACATTGGAGAAGACGGCTATGCGGCCGCCAACTGGAGATGACGTGCGAACGCTGGGCTTTCAAAGCAGGGTAGGGAGCAGTGAGCCGTCAGCACGTGAACCCCCGGCATGCTTCAATCTCCTCTGCAGACCCCTTCCTGGGAAACCGAGTCCCACTGCCTGCCGCAGGGATGTGCGCTGCGTGCAAGTGCTCGCAGTGCTTCGGATCATGGATTTAACGTGCTCCTCTCACATCTGTCTCAGTCAAGGCACGGGGGCCTGCTGTTCTCTGGCTGCAGCAGATGACAGTCCGTGCCAGCGGGGCAACCTCGTGCTGGGAGAGGGACCAGCAGAGTAACTCGACAGGTCCGTCCCATTCCCGATTCCTGTGAGTTCACGTGCAGGATATACAGGAGAAGCTCAGCAGACCTTAAACAAGCGCGTGCTAAATGCAGCAGTCGCTACGTCACTGCAACATCCAGTTCCTCAACTGATAGCTCGGTGTCACCAGGACCTGCCTGCTCTTTTTGCACAAATGCCGACTCCTTGTCAGCCAAGCCTAAAACAAAGGAGCTGCAGGCCAACGCATTTCCCCCTGACCTCTCAGGGGCATTGAGTGGCACAGAGCCCGTGGCACGAAAGGCCTTGGGCACAAACCACAAGGGTAAACCACACATTGCAGTAAGCTCCACGGGAGAAGACAGAGGAGTTGCACGAGCCAAAAGGGAGGACAAAGCGGCAACACAAAACAAGCCCACTGACGAGATGGGCCAAGAGACGTCTCGCCTGCTCAGAGGACGAGGACCACTGAGCTTTTGGGAGCGGGCTCGCCCATCTGCTGCGTTGGCGGGACTACGTTTTCTTTTGCCTGTACGTTATCCATCTTCACTGCGCTCCACCTGGCCTCCTTCCTCTTGCTCCATTGCAGCTCAACCTGCAGCCGAATGATGCGGAGAGCCAGCGATAATAGCACCCTGCTAACGCAAAGCCACCAGATCCAAGCGGGCAAACCAGGCCACTGCTACGTACAGCCCCTTTTTTGTTTTTTTGCTGTGTGGTTGGTGATAACCGGCTGAAGAAGCCACTTAAAATAGGCACCAGCCAACACCAAAGCCTGGGATCGCGTCATATCCAGGTCCTAAATGAAAATGGTGTGCAATGTCAAATTCTTCCTATTAACGCGTAGTCACGGCCCTCCGAACCAGCGCGCAGCCCGGAGAGTCGGAATAAATCTGCTGGAGGGAAGAAAACAATTATCGCGTTACTCACGTTGATACTTTCTCAGTAATTATGCTGTTTCCATGTGATTTGTTTTTATACATGGCTAACAGCTACTGGAGCTCCTGTTTATCCCTGGCCTTATTATTATGTGATTTGTATGATAACAAGGGGGAGAAAGGGGGCAATATTCATGCAAAGCCTCCTTCCGACATAACAGCTGCTGCCACTGAAGGCAACGATCAGGCACTAGAGAGGCTTTGTATGGGAGCAACACCAAGCGCAGGTTTCTTCTTCTGCCTCTCTATTACAGGCAGAGCTGCCGCCAGGAAGGTCAGAGCCCTGTCTGATAAACACCTCCTCCGTTTTACGGGATGCAACTGGGCACTTCTTGAAGTTGAAACTGTAAGCTCTAGAGAAGGCTTTATCCATAAAGCCATCACCAGATTGCCTGTTTATGGATCGATCGCATGGAATATTTGATTCGGCTTCCCCTGACTTTTGTGGCACCTGGACGAGGCCTGTTAAAGACCACCGTACAAATGGATTGTATAAAGCACGGGATCTAGACATCTTAAACACCACCCCTAGCTCCAGCAGTGGCTGTGCTCTGCGGTCCCAGACACGTGGCCCGGCTTTTCTGCCCTTGGTAACAGAAGTGCCCTCGCTGGCGGAGCCCATGCAAGGCTGGATGACATGACGTCGGTAAAGCCAACAGAAAACAGAAGCGTCAGGCATCCAGAAGAGATGTGGACAGGGGGTGGCTTGGACAAGGGAGAGTCGGCGAGATGGAGGGAAGAGGAGAGACTGTCCCAAACAGCGTGCAGGGGTACAGTGGTATCTGCCCCTGATGGCAGGCGAAGAGGCCGCCGAGCTGGCATGGAGAGAAGGACAGATGTGTCCCAATGCACCATAACCCCTGCAGCGATCAGGCGATGGAGGAAGCCCCTGCTTGCCTTTAGCAAATGGCAAGGGATGGGCCTGGACATATGAAGCTGTAGGAGTTTACCCCCGATGCTTTTAGGGGCAACTGTCCACCAGAATGGGGAAGATACGCCTGCTTTGGGGGTTGTGTTAGCTGTCCCCTCCTTTTTATACCAGCGTGAAGGTGTCATCACGTCTACTGCAGTCCCTTGACGGAGCTCAGATCATGCCCAACAGCTTGGGACTCCTATTTGGCAGTGAAACCGCTACCTATGCAGCAGGGAGGACATGGGGCGCATGAAGAGATGCTTTTGCTCCTCAGCCCCTGGAAGCCGTCTGAGAGAGAGAGAGAGAGAGGACAGTCTGATGGATAGGTACAAGGGAACTGGAGTCAGGTCTCTTGATTTCTATTCTAATTTATATGGTCCCCTCATTAGATGACTTTCAGCAAAGAGCCTGATTTTTCTGTGCCTTCGCTTACCCAGTTGGATTACCAACAGTCCCTCGTTCCCTGGAGAGCGAGGCGGCTTTAAGCGCTGGTTGGCTGTAAAATCCCTTCCCGATCCTTCTGTACACAGTGGTAGTAAAGGTTGTCATTTCCTAATTGTCAACTGCATATATATATGTATGTATACATATATGTATGTATATGTTTGTTTATATATATATATATATATAAACAAACACCACACGCAGCGTTGTGCAAATGCTACGAGCATCCCTGTGCGATTCCTCCCTGCGCGCACACCTACCCGCTGAAGGAGAAGAATTACGACGGACAGCGGGCGGGAATTACGACGGGTCCCGGTTTCTGCAGACCCAGATGGGACAAAACTAAATGTAGATGGAGAAACAACAGCAGCTCCAGCGCTGTGATGGGCCACAAAGGGCCCTGCCTGTCTGCGACTGTATCTGGAGACGAAAGCCGCGTCGGCCGAGTCACTCGGACCTCGAGGGACTCGGCAAATGCAGCTTAACTCAGCAAACTAATTAAATCCCCATTACACTGCTAACAATGAAGCTGGGCTACAAGGCAGAGCGCAGTTTGCTCTCCAGCCATCTCCACGAAGCAGCGGCTTGGAAAGCATTGTGCAATTCTGTCCAGCTCAACCAGAGGGTTGCGATTTCTATGGAAATGGGGGAAAAGGGGAACTGGGCTTTGACAGAACTTCTCCAATTTAACACCGACCACAGCAAACAGGTCGGGAGGAGTTCACGGGGCAGGTCTGCAGCAGAGAGGAGTGACCCGACTCCCGCTCCAAGGCCTGGCAACAAGTTTACAAAACTCCTGAAACCCCCACCCCCAAACAGGATAAACGTATAAACGTGGAGAAAAATCGCTTCCAATATTTCTAAGGCCAGCAGAAGCCATTGTTCAAGGCTTTTCCCAGGAGCGCCTGAAACCTGAAGGCTAAAGCGAAAGTCAAAGCCAAAGCAAAACTGACTCGTTCTCCCAGCACAGACAAAGGCGGCAAGAAGGAAAAGAGTCACGACAGCAAGACAGACCAGGGGACTCGAATGCTTTTGTTTCCACGCGGTCTCGCAGACCACTGACCCTTCCTGTTGTCCGTTTGTAACCGGAAATGCGATTCGGAAGCACCTGCAACTTGCAGCGTCTACAATAAAACGAAACGCCGCTGTGAGATCTTCCTAGGGAGGTGCAAGCGCACATGCAGCTGTGAACTGCGCTGGATCCTTGCGCGCAGTCGTGCCAAAGCTTGCCAGGAGTCACTCAGAAACCTCAAACCCCCCACCCCGAGCTCAGCGAGCCTGCAGCCAAGGGTCAGGGTTTTCTGCTGGAAACGCGCTCCCGGAGAAGTGGGGAGTCGCAGTGTCAAAACCAGCAACCAACCGGGTCGGGGAAGGAAGCGCGTCCCGCTGCATGGACGGGATGACGCGAAGGACGCTCCGCTACCCCGACCGTCAGAAAACGCAGTCGATTAGCAAACGCCTGCACGTTCCCAGGCAAATCTAATCACCGTGTGTCAGCAATTCGAAGCTGTGGGATCTAAGGATTACGTGTGTTTTTCCTCTGTTCCCCCACACAACAGCGTGCAAAGCATGCCGAGGGTAAAAAAAAATAAAAATAATAATAACCATGTACATAGGATTTTTAAAAAGTAGATATTCTCCTGGATGGGAGCTAACCAAGCAGCAGACTGAGACGCTCTACAGGAGGAGTTGGCTTTTATATGTGCAGCTTTTCAGGAAGGCCCATGACATGCCATTCCCCCTAATCGGGCTGGATTCCCTGTAGCCCGAGCAGAAAATAATTCAATACCCACCCCCTTTTTTTTTTCCTTTTAGTTTGCAGGAAAGTAGGTCAAAACCCTTCTCCAATATTTCAACAGCTTGAAGCAATTTAACTGCAAAACAAGTAACAAATGATGTCCCTCCCTCTCCCGCAGACTGGAGGGTGGTAAACCTTGCCAGTTAAGTGCTATGGTTAAATGCACAAACTTATGCACAGTATCTGGTCTTGCAAAACTTGCTTGCGCTCACAGAGGCCGTCCCACAACATTACGCTTAACAGATCCTAGGTTATTACAGAAGCAGCAATAAACACCGCTTATCCCCTTCAGCGCCACTTAGGAGATGGGCCAAATCCAGAAATCCTGACTCGGGCAAAACGCCTGGGGCCTCGCACTGACCACTGGGTGCTTTGCCCGTCTGTACCTTCTTGCATGCCCGTTAGCAGATTAAAAATTGTACTGGCTGCATACCTTCCCCCGGCAAATCCTGCCACCTTGGGCACTCTCGCTGCTTGAGCATGTCCCGTGGTAAGGCCCGGTGTTTTCAGCGCCTTAAAACACTTTGCCAAAATGTGAACAGCTGGCCCAAGTTTTCTAGTTTTGAGGAGGTGGAGGGAAGGAGGGGGGTGATAAGCTTCTGCCAAATTGCTTCAGCTGTTCTCAAGAACAAGGTTCAAGGAAAATAGGTCCATATATAGCTGGCCCTCTTCTTGCTGTCTCTCAGCACCCCTCCACTGGTGACGCGGAGATCCCGGCGCTGTCCCGCGTCGCCAGGCTGAGATTCCCCAGGAGTCGCGTGGCATCCAAGTGCCACAGGGAAGCCCATGAAGAAATCGAGGATTCAGCACTCAAAACAGAGCTTGAACCGTGGCCAGTAAATAAGGCTGAGGGCCACACGCTGACCAAGGAGAACGTAAAATATCAAACAGCTGCTCATTAATTGAGCCAGTTCACTTAACGAGCATGGGGCCCTGTCATTAAAGTCTACATAAGCCTCAGGGGGGGCAGAATGAAAAGTTCCTTAAGTGGCATTTTCATATTTCACTCTGCAACCTCAACGATCAACGAACCTATACCCTCTTATCCCCACCGATAACCATGTAGAGGGCCCTTTCCCCGTGTGCCAACATCCCAAAGTCAGCACCTACTTCTTGAACTTGCTCAAATTCAATCCTAAATGCCACATCCCTTATTTCACGTGGTCAGACGGACTGGTTTACAAGCCAGCCTTGTGTGACCCTTTAAAGGAAGTCCACGACTGCTCCTTATGTAACCGTAGTGTGCTGAGCACGTAGTCGCCGTCAGGGCAAAAGACCGTCCCGTCTGTTCTTACCACGCAACCATAATGTTTCAGCGTTTGCATGTCTGGCTTCCTCTCCTTTCACCTCCGTGGCAGACACCTTTAGGCAACGAAGAGCGTTTACCGACAGCTGCAAGATTCACACGCTCCCCCCGACTCGCTCAAAAGAGCTCATGTTTGGGGTTTTCATTTCCTTGTTCGCAAACCACCCACCTGGCTACTAAAGAGCCCAGAAGGTAAAAGGGGAAGAAAAAAAAAAATAACACCATCCTAACAAAAGCCACAACCCCAGCGCTCGGTTTGCTTCTCTGGCTTACTCAATGCAAAGGTTCACCTGCAAAGGGGGGACGGATGTCAGTCTTTGACTGTAGGAAGGTGTTGGACTAGGTGTTTAACTGCTAGGTTTGGAGGTGCAAAGATGGACACGGAGTGGGTAAATGCTCTTTTTTAGGTTCTCAAAGGACAACAGGAGCCTGTAGAAATCGGTTCTGGTTGTCTCACAAAGTGATCCATCACTCAAAGCTTCTCCCACGAATTTTCTGACCTGGTCACAAAGCAGCCGTCACGCACTGCCCCTGGCCTGCAATGGTCCATCTCGGGTGGAAGGACAGCGCCGGCAAAGCAACAAAGGGCAGGTTTGATCATTTGGTGTCTCTTAGAAAGGAACGGACAGGGCTGAACGAGGACTCCGCCGACGGGAATCAGAGGGTGGATTGAACAAGGCAAATTTTAACGATCCAATCTGGAGTTGGGCCAGGATGGCTGGGCTGAACACCCCACCTCCACCCAAAGTACCAGGGGATCCTTGTGCTACGTCTGCAGCTCTCCAGAGGCAGATGAGGGGCAGGTCGTACATGGGAGCGGGCTGAAGGACTTCAGAGGTAAACAGCAAAATCGTCCTCGTACCGATCCTCGCTTGCTCCACTAGAGTCTTTGTGCAACTCTGAACAAGAGGATATCACCAAGACGGGAAACTGTTGGGCATCCAGCAATACATTACGCCTTCACCCTCCATGCCTAGCACTAGGCAGAGCCTTTGGCCTCGTATCTCGTGCTGCTCGTGAAGCTCTGGGCCACCTTATTCCCAAACGCTTCCCCCGCCTGCCTGTCCCTCTGCATAAAAATCATTCGTTCTGCAATCAAGCACATTACCGACAAAGCTATCTGCTCCCCAGCTGCCTGTGAGAAATGCCACGAGTAATTTGGAGAGAGATGAAAATTAGCATTTACTGAGTGGTTAAGGGAAAGGGAGAAAAAAAAAAAAAAAAAAAAATCAGCCAGAAAGAGGAATGAAGAGCAGAAATCCCTTCAAAGGCCTCATCCCGCAACAAACTGCATGACCAACAGGGCTCAAAACCACGACGGCTTTCTGGGAACTTGTAACCCTCGGGCAGCTTTCCTTGGAATATCTGAATAGGTGCAATCGGCTTCCACAGAAACTGTCTGTCGCTGGCCTCTGCGGTCCCTCTTCCTCTTCACATTTTAACCAGTGCCTCTTACCCCAGCAATTACTTTAAGTATATAAATAAACATGTGAAGCCCTCTTCCCACATTGAAGTCGTGGGGATTCCCTGGGAAGAAGAAAGCTGATTCAGAACTTCTGGGCCCGTTCTCCTTTCCGAGAGCGGCCGGGCTCCGTGAGTCATTTGTAACGAGACCGGATGAACCAGAGGGGAATGACCCGGCACTGTGCCCAGGGAGCACCCCCACCAGCATCAGGAGCAAGCAGCGTCCTTGCAGATGTCGTTCGGAGCCCATTTACCACGATCTCTAAACACTAATTCAGAGTAAGAAAGCACCATACATCAGAGAATCTTCAAGTGATCCATGAAAGCCTCTGGTGCATCTTCATTTAAAGGCACCACGGGATCTCAACAATCGCGCCATCTGCCTGCCACACGTGCATGGTAGGCGGCGTGATTTTGGGATCAGATCCCAATCACATCCTTCTTACTTGCCAGTGCAGAGACAACCTAGGATGCTGAACCCGGGCTCCCCCTCCACCAGCAAGTTGAAAGCCGGGTGCCTTCAGCCCAGGGCTACCCAGCATGGTCCTGTGTCCAGGGCCGACAAGCAACTAATATTAGCCCTGGGGCAGCCCCAGACATGCCGCACATTCAGTGCAAGTCACCATCCAAACCTGCCATAAAAATGTTCTACATTATACATGGAACATTTTTATGGCTGGCTTGCCATTTCATGGCACCTTAAATTAGGTGGCCGGGTAACACCCTTGCCATTTATGTCACAATTAACACATGAATTGTGGCATAAATGTGCCGTGTATAGGGGCTCTCGACAAGTTCCAGTGCCAGCACAAAGGAGGTACTCACTATCCATATTCCACCGTAATAGATTTGGATAGCATGAGTTAAGGTCACTAGTATCTGAGTAACCAATGTCCAAATGAAAAGGAGCCACACAACAGAGTGAATATTAAGGGACAGTTTATAAAAATGATCTTAGCTCTAAAGCAGCAGTCAAAGTAATTTAGGCTGATATTTCCAAAGGCCCTTCTCTCTAAGTGGCTTAGAAACCTAAGTCACTTGGGAACCATAGGTGTTTGGGCATCTTCAGAGTTTCATAATTTCATAGTAGGTAGGGTCGGAAGGGACCTGAGCAGGTCATCAAGTCTGCCCCCCTGCCATGGGCAGGAAATAAAGAAAGCTGGGGTCAAACGACCCCGGCAAGGTGTCTGTCCAGCCTCCTTTTAAAGACCCCCAGGGTAGGTGTGAGCACCACTTCTCTTGGAAGTTGGTTCCAGATCCTAGCTGCCCTGACAGTGAAGTAATGCCTCCTGATGTCTAGCCTGAATCTACTCTCCGTCAACTTGTGGCCGTTATCCCTTGTTACTCCCAGTAGTGCGACCTGAGAAACATCACATTACTGTCCATCCAAGGACTAGTCCAGAGAACCGCTGAACCCTCCATAATTCACTGATTCAACCGGCACTTGAATACCTACTCTTGGTTCCAACATTCGAGAGAACATCATGGTATCCCCTCCTCTGTCCCCGGCATCTACAAAGCAGCGCGCAACGACTCTGAAAAGTGCACTGTGCCCTAAGCATGGGCCATGCCATGCCGTGCCCGTGCAATAAAAGCCAGCAGGAAGAATCCTGTTGGGTTTGAAAGCTGCTAGGAGCTAAGTCTGCAACATCACAGACCAGAGACCTGCCTTGAGGCACTGGAAGCTCCAGTCCCTTTAAGAAGGATATCAGCACATCCTTCAACAAAGCAAGCCGATAAAGAGGATGGAAAAAGATTCCACCAGGCCCAGCTTCTAATAATCTCATTTATTTAAAAAAAAAAAATCGAATGCCCTTCTCAGCCTCACGCTATCAGGGAGAGGAAATGAGATTTCTAAATGCTCCCATTCAGAGCAGGGCTGGGGGAAAGAAATCCCACTTGAGATGCACTTGAGCACATGGCTTTTGAGACGGAAATGCCTCTTCAGAAACTGCACAATTTCATGCCACCAGTTAGGCTAGGGAGGGAGACGCAGCCCCCGAAGGCAGCGAGGTCTCAGCTGCGCCACCTCAAATGCCAGTGCAACCACGAGGATGCCGAGATGGGTACAGAGAGGGGCTCTGTCAGGGTGTTAATCAGCCGTGGCGCGTTGTGCTAACACTGGGGAGGTGGCTGGCAGGGGCGAGAGATGCGCAGGGAAGCAAAGTGAACGAACCAAGACAGCTCTATTTAAATCAGTTCTGCAAATAAAAGCTACTCCCCGAGGCTGCCGCCGTTGCTCCCCTGCTCTCTCTACTGCCCAACGGCCCCAGTTACGTTAACGTTATTTATGCCACGGCAAGAGGCTGAGTGGCTTAGGTGTGAAAGGGCTCCCCTGGGAGAAAGGATGCTCTGTGACACCCAGCGTTTTGATAGCGTCAGCAACCGCACCGTTATCCATCACCACCTAGTAGTCGCGCGTGGCCCGAGTCATGGGACCAGACCGATGCCCCGTTTTGGGCCCAAGTCACTATTATGCCAAGGGCAGAACTACCACTGGATTGAACGGGCCATGGAGACCAAAAGCTCCCTTTGCGTAGCTATTCCTTTCCAAGCTAAAGTCAAGACAGGCTGCTGCCACGTAGGCTGTGCTGGTCCCCTGGATGTCAGCAAGTGGGACAGTTATCCCAGCACCTCTTACCAGTGCTGAGCTCGGTGCACATACCTGAGGAGCACTGCTTATTGCCAGCGTAACTTGGTGTGTGGGTTCAACCGTGCACTGCTTTCTAGTAGCTGCAGCGACGGCCAAAAGTCAGGAGAGACCTTGGCCGCCTTCCCAGATGGCCTTGGGCAAAATCCCTTCCCTTCCCTGCATCCGTTCTCTCCTCTGCTGCACGCGCGTGCATGCCTCCATGCTGCACGGGGGCTCTGGGCCCCCCCAGAGTCAGAGTCGCAGGCTCCCTTGTCCCCCACCCCGGGGCAGGAGGCGAAAGCCAAGGGAGAGACAGGGAGCCTGGAGGCCCTGGGGACAGCAGTAGCCAGAGCGGTGGGGTGGGGGGTCCTGCAAACTGCAACGTAAACCTGCCTCTGTATTTTGGTATTGCCCATTTAAGGGAAAGCCGGCCACGTGCTATGGGATGCACCACCCCGAAACATGTGTGTGCGATATTATAGACAACGAGTTCGCTGAAACAATGGCACAACCACAGGACAACCACACCCGGTGCAGCTGTCTGCCTCGTTTCCACTCCTCCAAGGCATCCATCAGCAACCCCGGCAGTTGCTTTTTACCTATTAAAACACATGCTACAGCTGTGGGCCCAAACACTGCAGAGCACAATCGGTCCGGGTACAGCGTTCTGGGGCAGGGGACCCTTGGGTGGGAAGGGATCTTTAGGGCCATCTATCTAATACTATCCCTGCCTGCACGGAGAGGGCCTGTTCCGAGGATGCTGAGGAACCTGCAAATCGGATCAGATCAGACCCGAGACAGGAGCCCTGGACGAGTATTGGTAGGTCCCGGGTAACGTCACCCCGCATGCAGGCCGTGTGCATTTTGCCCAGGACTACAACACGGAGCTGATAATGCACCATTCCCACCAGCTGCGCTCCTCGTGGCCGTCAGAAGCAGTGGTTTATTGTTCCAATAATTGTGCAGACATGTGTCTGGGCCTTCCTGACCGCTTGCCGTCTTAGGA
>NW_005841833.1:978348-1001343 GCF_000455745.1 Alligator sinensis | reverse complement strand
CATTCCTGCCCGCTTGCCGTCTTAGGAGCCATTTCCTTGAAGAGCCGGCCTGCTTTCTGTCAGTCTCCAGGGCCCTGCAGCCTGAACCCAGCACGCAGCAGCAAGGAAGGCAACTGAGTTCAGAGTGGAAACTCCCTCGTGCCCTACATGTCTACGGCTCTGTGGGTTTGTGCAATGCAACACGTAGGACCTAACTCAACTTCCGTCGCAGTCAAAGGGGAGTTTTACCGGGCGGCCCCGATAACCCTTGCCCCCCTATAACACCACAAGCGCCGTAGGATGATTTCATTACATAGCTCAAGAGGAACTCACCTGGTCGCTAGCTTGAATACAAACACTAGTGAAGTCTGTACGCCCGGATAAACCTGTGCACAACCGGGGAAAACCAGGCAAAACTCCAGGGAATGTGGACCCACGTGGCTTGAAATAGTGGAGTATTGCTCACTTCCAGGCACCATCTCTCTGACTGCCCTGCTGATACCCCACCAAGAACCAGTCCAACCAGATTCTTTCAACCGAGACACGACAGAAGAACAGGAATTTTTAAATGGGCTGCATAAGGTAATGGCAGCTCCCCGTTTGGAAGGGCGATCAGATCCTCTCCAACACACCAAAAGGCTCCAGGATCTACTAAATATCAGTTGTCGGCACCCGTTTTCAAGACGAACGCGCCAACCTGGTAGACCCTCCGGGGGAAGCTTTTGCGCGTGCTGCTCACCACACCGGTTCCTGCTGCTGAACAGGTTTCCTTGGGATGCAGCAGGGGCACGAGCTACCTTGAGGAGCCCTCAGGAACGGCCCAGGTCCTACCATCAGCACCTGTTCAGACTATTCAGACGAGAATGACGATTGCACGGACAAACCAGAAAGCTGCCAGCCGCCCCTGGGATCAAAAGACTCTTAGAGGCAAAGGGGAAAGTGCACCTTAAACCACTAAGCATTGCCAGAGCAGGCTTGCACGCTCAATGGTCCCTCCATCTATTCTGCGGTAACAACTAAAATGCCCCCTCGTTTTCAGGCCAAAGACACTAATAGCTAAAAATTCAGATCCTTTAACAAGAATAAACTTGCAAATGGATTTGTTATTATCAGTTAGCAAAGCAGCCACTTCCCACGAAGGCTGGAATTTCCATTTGCTTTGGCAGGCACAGGGCTATGAAATGATTACGGTGTTTACTTTTCCTTTGCTAACTATAAAATCCCATTCCGCTGCCCTGCCAAGAATGACTGAAGCTAATAAAATTCAGGCATTTGGAAGAAAGCAATAATCAACCTCCCTTTTGGGGCTTTTCTGATGAAATTCCACCACTCCAATTGGAGATTATGCTGCATTCATGAACGCTGGTGATGTCTCAAAGCGCATCTGGGCCGGCTCAAATCAATATTTGGCTTGCTGGAGACTGAGAGCCATTCTTAGTGCAGCTGCTGAAGACAGGATCATTGAATTGCATGGTTACAAGGCGCCTTTGAAAATGCAGCTTACAAGAGTGTTATACAGTGTATTTTCACATGCCATATACCGTGGAACACAGGATTTAAGAAATTGAGAAACCACTGTCTTCAGGCATACATCCACTGGACATATATACCAGCCCAGTTCCATAGCACGTACATATATTTACGCCTACAAGTGTGCATATTCTTTATTGCAGCTTTCCACTTGTTTAACGTGACTGTAAGTGTGCGTGTGTATTCACACATGCAACCATATGCACACAGACACAACTGTAAGCTGCATTTTTAATGACTGAAACCCCACAGCAATGAATAGCATGCTGCCTAAAGTATGTTCTCTATTTATTGGTAAGCGGTATCTAATTGACTGGGTGTGAGGGTGTGCATGACTCACCAACACACACAGGCAATGAATGTTCGTGGACACTACTGTAAGCTGTATTCTTAACAACTGAAACCCTGCAGCAATGAATAGCATGCCTAAAATGTTGCTCTGTAGTTATTTGTAAGTAGTATCTGATTGAGTGAGTGTGAAAGTGTGTACGATTGTCACGCTTACTCTCTCTCTCACACACACACAGTATCTGAAATAAAAGCCACCGATCCCTCCCTTCCCGTGCCCTGTTCTATCAGTGAGCCATGCACCCAGTACAGAAAGCGTATGATTGCTGCTACGCAACAGCCCTTTTTCAAGGATCCCGAAGTGGGTGCATCCATCTCAGAGACGCCCACAGCAGAGCCCATCAAAGCTCAGTGGCAGCGAAGGGACTAGAGAAGAAAGAACAGCCTGTCGGAGCAGCCATCGGGGAAGCCGGTTCAAAGGCAACCCTAGAAAGCGCGGGAGCAGGTTGGGAGGCGCAAAGCGCTCAGCAGACAAAGCTGCTGCAGGTGCTCATTCAAAGGGGCGCTAACTGCGTGGCAGGATACCATCACCAGGAAGCCTTTAAGGGATGCAGTCAGGGCACCAAATGCTGCAGGCTCACAGTCCTTTAGGCCAGAGCAGAGACAAGCTGAGCACCCAACTGCTGTGCTGTCAGGTTCGCGATGCACAACCCAAGAACCACCACGCGCCATCTCGTAGCACCAAGAGCAGATGCAGAAGGAGCCCTTCTTTAGTGCACAGCTGTCAGCCTGCCACGCTCTTCTGCTGCGGGGGTTTGTTTAATGCTCACGCCCCAGTGGGAGAAAAATGGGGCGCTGAGGTGCAGCCCCAGCGGGCAGGAGAAGAAGGATCCCCATCTCGAGGGCCTGGGGCCTGCTGCAGAAGGGTCAGTGGCAAGTCTTGCACTCAGGCCAGCCGCTGGTTTGAGCACATTTGGTGCTTGGCGCCTCTACGTTCTCCTTTTCCAAACGGCAGCTCCTCCGTCGGTTGGAAAGCTCCACAAACACAAGTGGTGGCTGCTCCTGTTCCACGGGTGGCCCGTGACGGCAAACGCGGCTTGGGCTGAACACATACATGGGTGCAGCACCTGGACATGAGAGCGCTCGGCACAGGCCCGCTGCATTGCAGAGCTCTGCAAAGGCCCGGCAGAGTCCCGAGGGGCCTAATTCTGACTTCGGTTTGCATCGGAGTAAATTAGGTGCTAGAAGAGCTCACTGGAGCAGAAGTGGACAAGCTGGGTCGGAGCTTGAACCCGAGGGGGGAACGGCAGCGTTCTCGCTCTCTGCCCTCTCCTGGAAAACTAAAAGGTGCTAAGAACTCAAGCGTGAGCTTCAGAGCGTGCCTGAGCGAGCAAAAGGGTCAGCAGCCTGTCCTCAAGCGACCCTCCCTGCTCCTATCGCACGCAGCCAGCGGTCTGGCTGCGCAGAAAGGGGCCGTTGGCTTGTGGTTTCCCCCTCCCTGCACTTCTCCCTGCACAGAGCAAATGCAAAGCGCTGGCTCGCAGAACAAACCGAGAAAGCCTGATAATCACTCTCTGGCTAACACGTGCCCGAACCAGTTCCACGTGAAAAGAAGAGGTCTGGGTCCAAAAAGAAAGATGTTTTCAGAGTATTATTCCAACAGGGCTGCTGGAACAGGCCGCCTCTCTTCTGCTATTGCTGCTTGGAGCGTGGTTAAGGGACAAACCCCTCCGACGTGCCAGGAGCTGAAGTCACTAAGACCTTGCAGGGGATGCTACAGTATTTTGCGTACGTATTCCAGCTCCCCTCCAAGAGGCGCAGAAAGCAGCGGCCCTCCGTTGCCAAATCCCCTCGCTGCGAGTTAGACCAAAGCCAACAGCCCTGATGGCTGCAGCATCTCCTCTGCCATTTCCAGCCTGTCTCTGTGGCAGAAGGAGCACTCACTTGCACCAGGGAAGCAGGTACAATTCATCCAGCCTGGCTCAGCCCATGCCACACCGCTTCTTTTCGTGATGTGCACAAACGCGACAAGCTCACAGGTATGGATTTAGTGACATTACTATGGGGAATCATTGTTTTCTGGAGCACCCGCAGCGTGTGAGGGGCTGTACAGACATATGGCATGGCCCAGCCTAAGCCCAAAGGCCTTATGTTCCTCAACAAGATAGAAACGATATATGTGGGGGAAGAGGAGGAACAGGGACCCCAAACAAACGTGTCCAGGAGACAGCCATCTATATAGGTATGTCTATATGGTGTCTTTGGTGATCGTGGACTGGTACTCAGAAACAAGCTTGGCACGCTTGGTCCTGCCCCACCCAGAGCGGCTCTGGGATCTGTCTTGAGAGCTGTCCAGGATATACCCTGCACCATGCCAGGGGAAGCAAAGGACATTGTCCAGCACATGGAGCGTAAACAGTGGGAACGCCTGGGTGGGCTTTGTTCCTCAGCAGAGGTGCCAGGAAGCCTGCACATACCCTACCCCAAAACGCACAAGGAAGAGGACTCCCAATCATCTTGCATTGCTTCACGGTCTGCCATGACTGCACATCCCTGTAGCAGCCACTTCCCCCTCCACTGAGCACAGCAGCCCCCGGGGATGAACTGCTGCACTGCTCCACATTTAACTACGCAGAGAAACCCAAGAAATGGGTACAAAGTGCAGACCGCTACTAGTCTGAGTCTTTGGGGTAGGGGAGGGAGACGGTCACTGCCTTTGATGTCATTCGTCTAGGACAGAAGGGCCAACTTCCCTTTCCTCGCAAGACAATGCCACATGCGGTGTCTGGCTGTTGTTATCTACCGCAACTACCTGTTCCCCGCGGCCAAATCCCCGTCGCGCCACGCTGCTTCCACCGATTCACTCCCCGGTGGACTGGGAACAACGCTGCACCACCAGCACCCCTTCCCGGCTATCCCCCAAATGCTTCTCACCCAAGTCCTGCCCCAAGTCACGGTACTTATGGTATTTTTCGGAGGTTATTACACCTGGTGTGATATGACCCGCACATCCGTGACGCGCGGGGAGTTGTGACACTTCCTTTCAGAAGCAGAAAACCTAGCAATTGGCCTTCCAATTACCGGGCCACCGCGTATGAAGTGATGGGCTCTGCGTCCACCCCGAGCAGATTAGGAGAGATGTCACACTGTACAAACCTTGTAATACTGATTGAATGCAAGGGAAAGGTCCAATTATGCAAATGACAGGGCTGGCTCCCTAGGAGCAGTCAGCCTTAACACGCAGTCCTTTTCCACCGTTACGGTTTGAAAGGTAATTTAAATGGTTGCTTTCAGCGTCAATCATCCTCAAATGAGCAGAAGGAAAAGGAGAAATCAAAACTCTGCACCGGAGCTTGCACCGTGCCGACAATCCTGGGCCTCGCGCAGCAGGACTCACGGGGATCTTGCCAGGGCTGTCTTCTGGATGACAACTTAAACTGAAGGCAAGCGCTTTGTAGCCGAGGGAAGACCCTCAAGCACTGCTCACCCTGCCAGGGGGTGAACCCCAGAGCTCTCCGACACGTCTGTTCTGCCTCCCCGGAGCACGGCCTGGGTCACGTAAGCTGCTTGCCTGTTGCCCCAGCCCGGGAAGGAGTCGCAGCCATGCCCAAACCGTGGTTTTGTTCTTCTACCGCAGAAACGCCAAGGCAATCAGTTCTGCTGACCGTGGACCACCGCTCCGTGAGCTTCTGCCCTTTCACCTTCTCTCTTGCAAGGCCTGCTGCCGGATCCACTCTTCCTCCCACCCACGAAACCGCCTTTCCCTGGGATCACCTGCGCAAGGCCTCCCTTGGGTCTGGACAGCTGAACAGGGCAGAGCAGCTCAGGCCCTGAACGGGAGAGACTGCCCAAATAGAGACCCCCCCGTCCCAACTTATTGCATGGCACGTGTTGCTGACAGGCTCCCACATTTGTCCAGGGACGCCTGCTTTGCAGCAGGGGCTGCAATCCTTCCTGGATACGCCCTTTAAAATACCAGGTGTTTACACGCATGTAGCCAGACATGCACACATGCACGCCCAAGCATACACACACGAGTATGTCCACTGCGCGTAGGATGTGGCCAAGATCTCTGGACCAAAACATGTGTTTGGAAGACAGTAAAAGTTAATCCTCGGAGAGAAAGGGGAGAGAGACCGGAAAAGCCATCCAGAAGCATTTGCTGTATGACAACACAAACAATCCAAACATTTCAGCTGGTAAATATGCCTGGAATGACAGAGAAAGCCAACAAGTTATTCATCTTCCCAGAAATAGTTTTGAATCATCTCCGTCCTAATCCCAAATTCTCTCCTCGCCCCCGCCCTAACTAACAAACCATTGTCAGAAGCAGGTTTTTACTCAAACAGCCCAAGGCAGATGGATGGACATGAGCAGATTGCTGCCGCCTCCGCCTACACCTGCTCAACTCCGGGTCCGGATACCGCTCTTTGCTGATGAGTGGCCAACTACACCGAGAGCCCGTCAAGCAATAACCATCAAGGAAACCGTGCGTCATTTCTTAGAGCGTGTCCTCAGGGCGAGGGAGGCGAAGAAGGAACTGGGGCCGTTGACCTTTTTTTCCTGGTGTCCTGAATCGGAGGCATCCTGTGTTATGCTTACTGCATTTCAGTACATGGAGCTCCCTTTCTCAAGCAGTGCCGAGGCCAGGGATGTGATGTCGTGGGGCCGGACCAAAGATAGAGCAGCGCGCGAACTGAGTCAGCTCTGAGAACAGGAATCCTTTTCCCCATCGCCTGGGCCGAGCCGCTGGCCTTTCGTGGTACCCCCCGTAGCACAGCTGCAAGTGTTTTCAGTCCCACGTCCCCTTTTGCAGCTGGTTATACGGCTGTGTTCCTGTATGCTTCTATGGTATGGATAATAAAAGAGGTAACACTTCCTACCACAGCCCTGGTAACCTCTGCACCAACCCAAGAGACAAGGAAGAAATGGAGAACGGTTGTACATGTTCTCCTCCGCTCACGTGTCTTCTCCCTTGCCTCCTGCTTTCCCGGCTCCTCCACAAGCTCACCACATCCCAGACACGCAGGTGACCCCATTTGAGACTCACTGCCTTATTGCAGCGGCACAGCCCTGCCCTTGCAAAAAGACGGCAGCTCCTGAACCATGCACGGCAGCACCTGTCTCTCCCCGGAGTATCTTTGCAGGTCTTCCCTGCACGCATTGCCCCAGCTTATTTGCCAACTCTAACAGGATCGCACCCGCAGCCCTTCCTCTGAAGGAGAGGCAAGCGTGCAGAAGGCACCCGATTATACTGTCATCCCATCCTCCCCGACCAGAGAAAACAGCTTCGTTAAAACCCTCGACTGCGCAGCTCCAGGCTGCCTAAATAAAACGAATAAAAGAAAAAACCAGTGGCAGGAAGGAGCAGGATTTTGACTCCGGACAAATCACCGGCCCCATGGCTCCTTTGCTCCGGCGACGCTTGCTCGTATCGGCTTTGCTTTATGACGCAGACATTTTGCCCTCTGGTTCCAGGGCAATCAATCAGCGGAGGGCACTGCACGGGAAGGCGGCTGCCTTATGATCCCGGCTTTATAGGGCCTGTCCCGCACCCTGGATGCCTCGCCGACGCGCTGAGGTCACCGGGACGTCGCCTCCTTTTTCCTCCCGAACTCGGCTGCAGGCTGCGGTGCGCGGCGAGCCGATGAATGCTGCGCTCCTCCACATCCTGTCTGAGCGCTGCAGCCTCCGGAGTTCAAAGCGCTGCTGCCTCCCCACCCCCCTCGGAGCTGGATTACTCAATTAGAGATTATGCTTTTGCCAGTCACCTCCTAGCCAACTGGGACCATGGCCAAGGTCAACACAAGTTCCAGCCAGTTTCA
The DNA here is from genome assembly GCF_000455745.1 of Alligator sinensis. Classification (NCBI taxonomy): domain Eukaryota; kingdom Metazoa; phylum Chordata; order Crocodylia; family Alligatoridae; genus Alligator; species Alligator sinensis. The sequence continues at coordinate 993,721 of NW_005841833.1, read as the reverse complement.
TTAATAACTGCGAGTCCAGCCCACTGGAAACTCTGAGAGGTTAATCCCAGCAACAGATGAACATTCCCATTGCAAAGCCATGCAGCAAACCACAGAGCAGGAGCATTAGTGATAATTTACTGCCCGAGCCTTCCAAGTAGCTGCGCTTGCAAGTGCAGGGAACCATCCAGGCCTGCCCTGCTTATGCCCTCTGCAGGGCAAGCCTCAACCAGCGCTCCCAAAATTATCCTCACCCGAATCCTTGGCCAGCACCATAGCGCGGGCGTGAGGTCACCGGGTTTAAGGTCTGAACTGACAGCTGGGCCTGTGGGAGTTGCTAACCTTGCGTTGATCCACCCACCGCCTTTCTAACCCAACAGCTGCCTTTCAAAGTGGAAGGGAAAGATTTGCTGGGGGGAAGCCTGCCTCGGAGGGGCGCTGCCAAGGCACTGGGCAGTGAAGGAAAAAAGTGAACAGAAAAAAAACCAAGCAAAAAACTAGAAAACAGGACTACTGAATGCCGTAAAGCAGCCGTTTTCAACCCGCGGTCTGCAAACCCCTGGCGGGGCTGCAAGCTCTCCCTAAGGGGTCCAGAAAAGATAAGTATGATTGATCAAAAGTATGGGAATACCCACATTCACAATTCAAAGGGGTCCTCATCTCCATCTGGGATTTCCAAAGGGGTCTGCAAATGAACAAAGGTTGAAAACCCCTGCCTCAAAGTTACCTTCAATGCCCTGCAGAGCAGCAGAGAAGGCAACTAGATAACTGGCTATTAGAAACCCTTTCCACTATAAACCCCGTTTTCCAGGAGTTCACTGTTCAGCACAAAACTTGACAAGCTGGTCACCTCAATACATCCTTAACAATTTTCCTCTGATGCATCCACTGATTTTAAGTGAAGCTTTTTAAACTTGCATTCACACCCACGCGTGCACACATGCATGCACGCACAAAAAACAACCCGGGGGCACTGAACCCTTTAGTTCTTCCATACGCATTTCTTAGCCCCAGTGCAAGCTCTAGCAATGGTCCCTCTTCTCATATTCCCAATCTGGTACATCACAGCCATGTGAAGACAAATGATAAAAACTCTCTGACAACAGCGGCGAGTCCAAGAATACCTAGCTTTTCAATGCAAAGTCTTTCTTCTGCACAGCTGGCAAATGCACAACACTGGAGACTTCTGGCTTCTGACATGAAACACAGAGGGAAGAAAGTCGCTAAAGATAAGCCTGAAAGAACTGAGAGGTACGAGGAAGAGGTGCAAAAACCAATGCATTGCTAAAAGAGCAGCGTGACAGTCAGGGCCAAGTGCCTGCAAGGACAGTGCTAAATGGGAATTAGAGACGGGCGAAGGACAGAGGCACGGGGTGCTGTTTCACAAGGTTACGCCTCTCCGCGGGAAAGCTGACAGGAGCCCAAGGGGATGACATTCCTAGCTGCTTGCAAGGAAGTCACTGGCAGCTCAGGGAGAGAAGACTCACAGGGCAGTCGTGGAAAGGTACTCGTGTCACACCCGGGGGCACAGAGCCCGTACACTCCTGATGTTTCGCTTCGGAGCAAGTGTCAGTGTGATATTCCCAAAGAGCAAAGAAATCCTGCCAAACACTTCTGCATTAGAATGGGATCATCTGCCCACAGATCCGTCACGGAGGCACCGTCCCTGCCAGAGTTCAAGGACAGAGGAGGCCGAACACTCGAGAGCACAATTTGTTCCTATTATGCCACGGTAAGTTTGAAGCAACTCCATTAACACGCAGCACTTATTTCAAATTTAGATTTGCCCTGTCAGCACCACGTGCTGAATTCAGTCTTCACTGCTTTAGCATAAAGAACAGCCTTGTCCTGAAAGTCTAAGCAAAGCCAGGAGATCCCTGCTGATCTAGTCAATGAGGCTAGAAGGGTAAAGCAGTATATCTTTGGGGAGCAAGACATCTAGCACATCCTTGGAAGTTGTCTACAATGTCCCTGAAGCCCTCCTCTCCTGTCCACTTCAACAGGAATGAGGATACTCTGCCCTTTGCCACAAGGGGCTAACAGCCAGCACTAGCTCCACTTCTTGAGCACCCCAGAAAGGACATTTTCCTAAAAGACATCAAGCTGCCCTAATGTTGCTTCTGGTTTAAGACACCAACTCTCTTCCTCTGTCCAGACCCCAAGACTTCAAACAGCTGCAGGAACACCGTGATCTGCAACACAAACGCTTTTAACAAAACTGCACACTTTTTTTAAAGAGGAGGCAAGAGCTCTGCCTCGATTCCAGATTTTGCTCATTATTAGAAACCAGCAGCTGCGAGGGTACATGGTTTTCTGGTGAGACACAGACCAAAAATGTTGGCTGAGGTTATGCGGAGAAAGAAAATGTTGTCCAAGAAATGGGCAGAAGCTTGGAAAAAGGGCTCCCTCCTTTGCAACTCATCACCACGGGGTTTGCATCTCTCGTCACCCACCGCGAGATGCCTCACCCAGCAGTCAAAGGAACATATTCTTCTTCACTGAACAGCTGCTTCCAAGCACGGCTCCATCCCAACAGCGCTGAAAGAAAACGCGTGGGTGGCAATGCTATTGCCTGGTCACGGCTGCTTTGTGGAGCAGCAAACGAGCAGGGCTGGTGCACGCAAGAGGCCAAGCTGCCCAGATCTTATGTCAAGGAAGAATTCTGTCAAAGAGCAGAGGGGACAGGTCTGTGTTGTGTTGAGTGTCACAAGCCCATCATGCAGGGTTGGCCATTAAGGTTGCGCTGGCTCTATTCTTTCCCAGTGGGTTGCATTGCTCATGCAAAGACCCGGACCCTCAGAAAATCTCCCACCCCGGTTATCAGCCTTCAGTAGGGAATCTTGTCTCTTCCCGGTGGGATGTCAGCCCGAGCGCCTCCTTTTTCCCCCTAGCTTTGCACCCCACGAGTCAAACATCTCCTCACTCAGGCCAACTTGACAGGCCTCCCTTTGAAGCCCACCAATGCCACTCCAATTCGGAGGATCGTGATAACTCAGCCTTGCTGAGCAAGAGGACGCCCACGTCTCGTTGCTTTTAGAGGCAATGTAGACTCAGCAACCCATCCTGCGTGCAGCCGTACCCATCTCCCAGGGGCTTGCAAGAGTGCTGGGCGGAACGCAGAACAGATGCAAATAAATACGGGCTGGCTGAATCAGGGGATTTTTTTGAGATCGTATTTACTTCATCAGAAGACACGGCAGTTTCCAAGTTACTCTGCTGGAGGAGGGTTAAGAGGAGGCAGGCTTTGCTGTGTCAGACCCGAAAGAGCAGCTCTTTCCACTATTCAATGCACGAACTTACTCACCTTGGTCGAGATGATTTGGAAACGTTCAAAGAAAGGGAAGTGCAACTGTACTGAGGGCAATAAGCCTGCTGACTGACCAACAAACGTTTCAAACGCTTCAAAGAAACAGCTGGGAGCAAATTAAAATTTCAGCAAAATAAAAAGCAAGCGGTACCTCACTCGGAGGCGTGCAACTTCCCCGTTCCAGCTGACAGCAATGGGAACGTCACGTGGCTTTAGTCACGAATGTCTGGTAGCCCAGCGAGTGCATACTTGTTACACTAGAAAACCTCTCCTTACAACAGCTTAGCCAGATCACTGCCACGTCGACTAGCGTCTGGCAGAGTTAAAGACCTCTACGTGCCCCACAGACATCCCGTAGAAGGTATACAGTGCAAGCGCTCCACCTAGTGCGCACACAGCCCCTGGGTAGCATCCTAAGGATGCATGCAGCTCTTCCCTTTACCTTTGAGAGATCCTCTGTCCCTCCTTGTTGGTTTTGGTTGACGAGAGGCGAGTGCCGCATCAGCGGGTCTTGCAACAAGTCTAGTCGTGGTCTTTTTGTTTCAATGTACTCTATATCTGACTGCTTGCTCAGGTCAGAGAGGTAGGAATGGGCCTCCGTCCGCAGGTGCAATTCCTGAGACCTGGGGAGAAAGAAAGAGAGGCAATTTTAGAGCCAAAAGAAAACACAAGGCTCCCGGCACTTCTAAAAACTGAAAAAGGCTAAAGTGGTAGAAACCATTGCAGGAAGGCACAGTCCTCGATACGATTTACAGTTCACATCATCCACATGAGTCATAAGACAACTTCACACCCTTCATGCAGGTAACAAGCCACGTCTCTCAGTAGGTCAACTTTAACACGTACTTTCTGGTGCGTTCGAGAGGTGCAGCACCCAGCACAGACGGAGACCGCCCAGGCTGTTTCTGCTCAAAAGTAGAACATGATGCTACCAAAGCAGGCTTTTGTGAAAGGAGACTGAAATGGTAGGAATGAAGGACGCGGAGTCCCGGGGCCAGGAACCGCGCGGCACAGACAAGCAACGGTATAATATTGTGGCACACGTAATTGCGGTTAAAAGCTTTCCTTGTACCAATGAGGAAAACCCCAAATATTGCCACCGATGTCGCGTGCTCGCTGAACTGAACGGCCTGATCAGGTCCTGGGTCTTACAGAGATGAAGTGCAGGCCCTGCTCTTGTTAACCAGCAGCAAATCCACAGGCTTAAGTGCAGCGAGTTCATCTCCCAGCTCAGGAAACGCTATCTTGCATAATACCCTGCGTCAAAATCAGCCGGTCTGCCTGCCCCCTCAATTGGTCATCTGCAAAATGAACGTATCGACACTTCCCTACCTCGCTGGAATCTGCGTGACCATGCACGAGGGCCTCCGATATAGGGGCGAGGGAGCATGCACACCGCGGTCAGCGGCCCCTGGTTGTTGCTTAATCTTAATCAGAAACACGGGGAACATCCCTTCTTCCCTGCAGCCTTTACGTGGGAACAGCCATGCTATTCAAGTGGCATCCTTAACAGCCTCCGCTCTCCAGCGTGCTGGGGTCACAAATGACCAGCCAGCCAAGTTCAAATAGCTCCAATTCCATTTACCATGCTTGATTTATTAATTAAGAACTACCTTAGGCACTCTCTCACATATGGGAAAAAAAAAAGAAGTATATTCCACTGTTGCCAGATCATTTTTTTAGATGTATTTTTTCGTCTTTCTTTTTTTCTTAACAGATTTCAAAGCATTTTCCCAGCCTTTTTTCTCCCCCCTATCAAAACTCTCCGGCGGAAATTGCAAAGGGATGCTACAAAAACAATCTTATGTCCAGGGATCGACTTTGCAACAGGAGCAGAGAATGGGGACATGATATTTTTAACGTGTCAGAGAGACGTGCAGTTTTATCACAAAATTGACAGATCCAGGGCTTGGGAAATGCCTTTTTCTAACACGATCGCTCGAGACATGAAGCCACTGAACAGGCAGTGAGGCAGCGGGGGCAGGGATGGTGGGCGAGTCTGGAGCACACGTGGCATGGGCCCAGGTCCGAGCGGGCTAGACCCCCGCACACAAATATAATCTACTCTATCTGCATCGGTCTTTGCTATCCCCTCACCAAAGTCCACTGAAGTCAACGCAGGTCTTTCCAATGACTTTCGACCAGGCTGAGCGAGATTAGAGAGGAGGTGTCACGAAAACAGCCCCACGCAGGCAACGTGATCTTTAACGTGATCTGCTCTGAACATTAACACCCACAGGTTTCTAAGCTAGACACACTCAGTTCACAGATTGGGTTTCCCCCCCCCACCCCGGTTACCTTCCAGCCCTGCAAACTCCAATTCCAAGAACGAAGCCGGGGGCTTTCTTTGTTGGGCGCTAGCACAAGTCACACGAGTTGCTGCAGACCGCACCGCTCTAGACGGTAACCCCGGTGCCGGCCATAAAGTTGGCCCAGGGACCATTCATGCGAACTTGGAAAACCGACCGGTGGCTTATAGCCAAAAAGGAAAAGCATGTGGTTTGTGCACTCTCGTTCTCTCTCTCCGAGGCAGATCAGTCCTAAACTGAAGAGCGCTCGTCTTCAAGACTCAAGTAGCCAACAAAATCTGCAAAGGAGAAGGAGAAAGCACCGTCTACACTGCCACCTTTCAGAGCAGGGCAAGGACAGCTCCTTCCTTTGACGCCGAAGCCCTTCCCAGGCAAACAACGGGAGGATTCAGAGCTGTTCCTCTAGCAAGCCCTGAAATAACCTGCAGCACCGCTCAAGTTTCCTGTTGGGTTTCCCCAATAGCAGCGCCCATGCAAATCCAGCCTGCCCACAGCTGCACTTCAGCATTTCACGCTCCCTCGTCAAACCGAATTATGATGAGCAACTGTTGAGCAGGGAGGGCGTTCGAATAACCCAACGCCCTCTGGTGCAGAGAGGTCATTAAAAAAAAAAAAATAATAATAATAATAATAATCACATTCTGATTTTTTTAATGGCTATATTACCAAGAAGCTCCTAATTGCAAGGGGACTGGCCTGAAGCCTTAGGAGCTGATAAAAAGCAGCGCAAACCAGAACTCAGCCTTGTTCCTTACGTTAAGAAAATATATTAAAAAAAATATATATACAATTTTAAAACCAGAGTTTCCAACAGTGATTCAGGGCCATTCGGGGCCAAGCAGCTCTTACATTATAGGGTGCTATTTTATTTCCATTTCCACATCCGTGGGAATGCCTATTAAGTTCATCCTTGGGAATTTCCAACGGCCCCTGAGAGGACTTGATGCAATACAATCCAGGCAGCCCTCCTTAGCTGGAAATCAAATGAAAAACCTTCACACCCTGCTCTCTTCACATCCACACCTGCAGCGAGATCTTGACAACGCACTTGTCTGCAGCCCTAACGTTGCTACCAGAATTCAAATAACTCTGGCGAGAAAAATGTTTTGCAGCCCTCTGTTTCAGCCAGCGTCGCCTTATCGCCAAAGAGCCCCCACCTGCATGCTTCGTGCCAAAAATGTCTTTTTTTTTGCCAAAAGGAAAGAGCGCTTCGAATTTTGCATGCAATTATGCTCCAGTCCCCGAACTGAAATAAATACCGGTGGTTAATCAGGAACGAGGGTAAATTATTGCTCGCCTGTAACCCTTCTGCAAACAGACAGAAAAACCAGCAGTACGAAACGTGCCAAGGGGCTAGGTTAGGCAAAGCCGCAACGTTGATGCTCATCCCTTAAGGTCACTCGAGCCATCTACGGTTCATTCCCGAGTGAGGAGTGGTAGGTCTGAGCTGAGTCCAGCACAGGACTCTAGATTAGACCCACGCTTCGTTGCATGCGAGTGATTCTGCATGTCTGCAAAACCACACTGCCAATTAATTCATCAAGGGGATTTATTTTTCAGGCTCAGGCTCAAGATGATGATTAGGATATGCGCCACCACAATTTCATGCTAAGTACTAAGCATTTGCAGCTCCCGTTGCAATCCAAACAGGTAACAAGAGTGTTTCCCTCTTGCAGATACTACTTTCTGGCACCCTCGTGGCCGTTCAAAACCTGCATCCTTTGCAGAAGGCCAGAAAGGCTGGTCTGAAAGGTTTAAGCGGGTTCTGTTGAGTCATGGAGGGAAGCGTCTCATTCGTGGTGGTTCATTAGCTGGATATAAAGGGAGAGGAAAGAGCCTTTCCCTAGGGCAGTGATTTACACCCCCTTTTTTTTTCCATTTGTGGACCCCGTTGGAAATTTTGAATGGAGGGGCAGACACCTTTGCTTGGTAAGTGCGAGTATTTGCATACTTTTGACTGACTGTAGTCATTTTTTGCGGGCCCCTTAGACATATAGTCTGGGGACCCCCAAGGGCCCGTGGAGCACAGGTTGCAAAGCACTGCCCCAAGGAGACAGGATCTTGGGTGTGGGCTGAGCAGCCTCGAGACGAACACAGGGACTAGCCAAGGATGAAGAAGATCATGACATAATGTCCTCGTTTACTTCGTTAGCCAAGCCAAGCCCCATCCCCAGAAAGGGGGCACAGATGTAGAAAGGTGGAAAAGAAAGGAAAAATAAAGCTACTGCCTTAACTACAACCACCCTGAATGTCACCCAGAAGGGCACAACTTGGCTCTAGAAAATCAACTTCACCCTTGGCCTTCTTCAAGCGCCCCCGCTTGCCAACACCAGGCAAGGGTGGTCTGGGGCCAAGAGCTCCAGTGCGAGCACATGCCTTAAGGACTGTTTTCACCACTTTCCTGGCCATATCGAAGGCTGCAAAACACACGGCTCCGGCTCCCGGTCTGTCGTCTGCTCGGTCTTTATGAAAAAGCGTTACGGGGCACCCTCGAGCAACAGCGGTGCGAATTCCAACGTACAGCCCAGCCTCGATTATCCAGAATAATTAGTGTCGCCATCACGACAGAGAACCAATTTTTTCCAGATAATTAAACACCGCAGGATGAAGTGCTAAAAACAATACTTTAATTAGTGTACGAGACAGCAAATATGAAAAGACCACAAGAAATAAATGCATGGCACGGTGCAGTGTTTTAAAAATCTCAAGGCACTAGTAAAAAAAACCCCATGTAGTTGTCTCAATGGCAAGCAAAACCCAACTGCGGGCCAACTGTTTTGTTAATACAAACCCTTGCACATAGTCAACTCTCTACTGTATCTCCTACTTTAAAGGACCCTGAAGACAAGCAGCACAAGTGGAGCATGGAGAACACCAGCAGCCCGGACTGCTTTCCTAAGGCTGTTAGGGGGATAATGTTAATTTACAGCAAACACATAGCCCCGGTACGGTGGGAAAAGCATCCTTTTCAGTGACACGGGAGTGAGCACTGTGCAAAAGTGCCCGCTGGCAGCACAATAACGAATGACGACTGTATAAAGGATGCCTCATTTCCAAAGCAGGTAATGTTTTGAACCTGTTAACCTCAGCAGTTTCTCTTTTAACGGTACATCTGAAAATCATATCAGACGCATGCTCCCAGTCAGCGAGGCTTTCTGCAGAAGAGAGCTGGAGTGGTTTAAAATGACAACTGCAGCGCACTTATCCCTGACCCAGGTTTCTCCCAGAATCACGATCTCCGCCCTCTACCCCCAAAGAGCTGGAGCCGGGGTGTGTGTTGGGGCAAAATCCTGATTGCACCAAAGTCAACGGTGAAAATCCTGAGTGCAGACGAGGCCCAGGAGGCACTTGCTGGTCCCAGCGTTACAGATTTACAGAGCTCCCAGCTGTTTTCATTGTGTTAGCTGGTCGCGTAACTGGAATTGCTCATTTCTCTCTACTTTAGATGATTTGGATGGTTTTAAGACCATAAAATATATTTCTTTGTTAGGCGCTAGCACAAGTCACACGAGTTGCTGCAGACCGCACCGCTCTAGACGGTAACCCCATTGCCGGCTATGAAGTTGGCCCAGGGACCTTTCGTGTATATATATGAAGTGCCAAGGTAGGAGTTAGGTAGATAGATATATAGAAAGATCTCCTACCTTGGCATTTCATTGCTCACTAGTCTCTGGGAGACCCAGTGAAAGGGAGCGATGGACATTTAAATGCTTTTGAAAGCAAATGGCTTAAAAAGTTACTCGGCGTTAAATGGAAAGAACTTATCACAAAAGGATGAAATTTCCAGCATTCGACAATCTGCAAGCGCTGAAGTTGCTCGGCAGTCAGGACCCAAGTCGGAAGTCAAGGAGGAAATAGCGGAGGGGTGGCGGGAACAGAATTAGCATCTGCCAAGGCAAGCGTGCCAGTGGGACACAGAAAAGAGGCTGGCTAAAAGAAACCCTCGGTTAAACCCAGGGAGTGGAAGAACTTAATGGAGCGTACCAAGGTCAAGCACAAAGCAGCAAGGACTACGCAGGGCAGACAGGGCCATGTCTGTGTTATAAGCAACATCTCGTAGCACGGGGAGGCCTCGCAATCAGGTCTCCACGGAGAAGAGAGAGATGCTGACCCGTGCCCCTGCAGAACGGCGAGCCCCGCTCGGGTCCCAAAGTTCCCAAATCCCCGTGGCATTGAGCTGGAGTGCCTCCGGCTAGGATATCACGTCGGTGTCTTTGTAAGGCCGCCTCCAAGAAGTCCTGCCTCATCGTATGGTTTTCATCGGCTTGCTTCTACCGACGTGTGGATGCAGATCAAAACGCACCAGCTTTAAAGCTTGACTATTCGAGAGCTTCTGCAAAACAGCTTCATGCGCGCTGCCTGAGTACTTCACGTGTGGGACGGGTGGGTTTTTTTTTTTGCAAATATAAAAATAAAAAGGTCCCTGCCTTTTGGGGGTTTTTTTTGCTATAGGACAGCCTATCCCTTCTGTGACCCAAGCATCCAAGGGACCAAGCCCCTCATCTCACCCTTGTTTCCGCAGGAATCCCCGGGTGCTTGCTGGAACAGAGCTGGGTGCAGGAAGCCAATATCCAGATGTCACCAGCTGCTCTTTTCAGCCATAAATTTTCCCCACGTTAATTTGAACCCAACTGTGACCACAGAGCAGAGCTTTAAGTTTTGAAGTGCTTTGCGAGGGGCTCCGGCTGGAGGGAATTCAAGTGGCTGCCACCGCCTCCATCTGGGAAAGGGGGTCACCTTTAAAAATGGAGCCTTAATTAAAGGCAGTAAATAAAAGCTGACTGACCGCCCTGTTGACGCCCGCAGTTGGTGTCGTTTGGTCCGAACACGGATTACGATTGAAAACTTCACCTTATTTCTTTGGCCATATATTGCGTCGGCTTTCCGTGCAGTTCCAGCTCCCAGGACTCCCCGGGCTCCTCCGTCAGGAGGATTAATCGCGTGCAATAAACAGTAATTAGGCCTTCCCTCATGCTATCAGTGCATGGGGCTGCTGCTAATGGCTGCGGAAGCGCGGCAGCTGATTAACACATAGGAAATATCATGCTGCGCATCGGCACCGGGTGAGCGCTTCAAAACCTCCGCGGCCGCTCGGCGGAAAAGCTCCGAAAACAGGATACGGCTCATGGAGTGGCCTGCTTTGAAAATAGTGATTCACCTTGTTGTGCGTATATTATGTTCAAAACACAGCCCCTGGTTCTGGCAACTGCGTTTTCCTCCAGAGGAACCATCACCTGGCTGGGGGCGAGGTAGCGTGGGCACGACGGCGCGCGGTTGGCAGCCCAGGCTCGCGGCGCGGCCCCGTCAGAGTCCAACAAATCTGCAAATTCTGCTAAATACCTCGTCACGAGGACACAAAAAAAAGGCAAGGCAAGATCACCCGGCCAAACCCTTGCGTGTTAATAAGGTAGGTATCTTGATCTAAACCAAATCAGACACATGCACCCACGGAGGAAAAAAAAAAATCCGTATGTCTGATTTACAGCAGATGCACTGCAGCAGGCTTGGTAACACCTGCTATGCTATGCACGGCCCGCTCATTTCCATTTCTCCTGCAGATTAAAATGTTTTAAAAAAAACCCCTCTGCCCTGTCACCCTGCCAGGACATTCCTGTGCAAGTATTCATGGTACGACTTGTACCAACAGCAGATCCTCAAATGCTTTTCCTAGCTCCTGAAGTCCAGCTGGCAGAGCCAACTGAACAAGCTCCGGGGAAGTCTGTGGATCCTTCCAAGGGGGGCGGAAAAAAAAAAAGACACAGCAATCAACAAATCATCGGGGAAAGCAGCACGTTGAGGCGATGAAATGTCTGCCCCGAAGGCTGAAGGTCAAGAAGGTTTTAATCATCCATCCTTCAAGACAAAACGCAGCACAGTGCCTTACCAGCCCCGAATTCATTTGCAAGCTCAAAGCCCTCCTCCAATGATCTCTAGAGGCTCCTTTGCTAATGGATATCAACCCCGGTTATGCAAAAGGAAGGCACTGGCTGTGACTCTTCGGTGGCCCCCTCTGCAGATCCAGATGCCGGGTCTCGGCAGCGGAGGAAGACAAAGAAATGGCCCGGTGGGTAACCCAGCTCCCATATGGATCGGGTATTGCGAGAGCCTTCTCCGCCATCCCTGCTGGTGCAGCAGGGGCAGCTGCCAGCTGCGATGCCACAGCCGCACAGCACCGCTGGCGTGGAAGTTAATGGGACAGAGAGTTTTGTCCCACACTGCCGATCGTACCCATCAGTGCTCGCGAGGTGGGGAAAAAAAAAAATTGGCTCCCATCTTGTCCCTGGGTCAAAAAGGGCACCAAGAATCATTTAGTAGGGGGGCAGGACACAACCTTTTGGGCAGGCATGTCACAAATTACTCCGTTATCCCATCTGAGAATGACTCCAATCCCCTTCCCTTGCCCGTTCTGCTGCTTTGCTTTCCGCTCCTTGCCCTGAGCTCCCCACCTGGCCTGCTGCTCTGCTTCCCGCCCTGTCTCCCATTGCGCTGCCTGTCCTCTCCCCAGTCCGCAGCGTGCCCCGGACAGGCTCACACCTTCTACCCTCCAGCATCCGCCGTTCTCAAACCATCCCCATTAGATGGCCTCGGAGAGACCTCCTGGAAAACCTGCAATGAAGGTGATTCGACACAGTTTGCTGCTCTTGTGCCACAACCCTCGTGGTCTTACCCGGAGGAAGATTTCCACAAGGTTTGATCCAAATCCGCTTGGCTGGAGATTAAACCCACCTCTTCTGCTTCTTCTGCGCTCTGCGACGAGGAAGAACCTTCTCCTCCATCTTCTTTATGGCCGCCTTGCAAGTATTTGAAAACCGTATCACGTCCCATCCCCTGCCCCCTTAATCTCCTTCTCTCCAGACTGAGCGTGCCTCGTTCTTCCAGCCATTCCTCACACGGCTTGCATTCCCACACTTGAGCGTTTTGTTGCTCACCCCTGGATCCTCTCCAGTTTGGGTTTTTTTACATGCAATGCTCAAACAGGACACAGCACTCCCGCTGAGGTCAAACCAGTGGCGTTCTCAACTCCTGTGCCCGCTGTCTGCCCTTCTCGAAGATCGATAGCTGCAAGCCCTTCTTCATCCCACGGGTACCAGACAAACCTCTCAACGACTCCTGTCTGCCTCGCAAGGGACGCAGCATCCCAGATGGCACCAGCCAGCAGCCACTGAAAACAACCACTATGCCATAGCAGAAGAGGAGCTAAGTGGCATGGAGGAGCAGGTACCGCTGGCTCTAGACCTGGGCAATAAGTGTCCAGAGCTCCATCCTCTGGCATCCCCGTCAGAAACATCACGGCTCCTGCAAATTCCCCCACAACTATCCTGAGAATGGGCCAAAGCCCTGATCCGAAGCAGCCGCCGTTAGCAAGCGCGGCACACCCTGCTACATGCCTGGTCTTTCTGGCTGAGACCATCACGCAGGCTGGCGACGGTGCTGGTTTCTGATGTAGACGTCTCTCCCCCAGAAGATGGATTCATGCCAGCCTCCTCTCTCCCGGGCACCAAACCACAGCCAAACACTGACCGATTTCCAATTGCACCTGAGCCGGATTTGAACCAGCGTCTGCATGGTGAAATGCTTCACAGCTTATTTCTTCTTTTGCCAAGTCCCTGAAGTGTATCACAGTGACAGCAATACAATAATAGGCAAGACGGAGAGAGCTGCTGCCTTGCCCTCAACTACAGCGCTCCCGTAAGCGCCAGGGTGCCATCCTATGCCCCTGTGCCTACCCAAGGTCTTTCAATGGGACTGACAAACTCTGGTGGATTAGGCCTCACTATGTGCCCACGGAGGGGAGCATTATCATCACCAGTATTTGCAAAAAGAGGAAATTCAGCGCAGGCTGCTTAGGGCACTTGTCCAAAGTGATGCAGATGCTCAGGGCAGAACTGCTAATAAAACCTCGACCTCCTGCCACGCGCAGCCCACGTTTTTTTCTCTGCATAAAACAAAAGCTGCGTCAACCCGGCTCCCCGGGGGACAACGTCAACAGCATCAAGTGCCACCCCCGCTGGCAGGCAGGCTGGCAGCCTCGGAGAGACCTGGGCCGAAGGAATGAATTCTGCGCTCCCGGCTGGACTGGGGTGAAGCGCGCCGGGCTGGGCAGTGCGAGGAAGTCAGCCAGGGCTGTATCTGCGCTGCAAACATGCACGCAGGCCCTCCGTCTCCGGAGCTGTCAGTCTGGCACCTTCCGCTTGCACTAGACTTACGAACAAATTTATTTTTTAAGGGGGCGGGGGAGAAAGCGGCTCTGGAAGAGTGTCAGACGCAGCAGCAGTCAACGCCAGACAGCCTGCTTCCTTTCTCAATATTCCCCTCTGCGGGGAATGCAGAGCACATTTCTCTCCTCTGTTTGTGGGGGGGTCGGGGGACAGCTAGAAATCCAGACGCAAGCACCTCGCACCTCCTGCTGTGACGCTCCGGGACGAGCCTCTTCCCTGCAGACGCAGCACGCTTCTGTGCTCGCCTTCCCCCAGCCAAAGGCATCGGTTGTGCTTGCCGTGCCTAGCTCCCCCACCCCAGCGCCCGCGTGCCAAGAGCCAGCTGCCTCTGCTCGAAACCCATCCATCGGGACCCGGGAACAAAGCCAGAGAGCTAACAGGTGCGCCTTGCTTGAACCTGCCAAAGGGCACTCAGCTGCCTAGATGCCCGCCTTCTTCCCTTTCTTCCTCCCCCGCTGCCCACTTCAGACCCAGGCTTGCCGATGCGCGCGGGAAACCAGAACAGGGGCAGGCTTCTGTCCTGACTCGCTTCTGCTACAGGGCAAGGCCGGACGGCTCAGTCCAGCTGCTGGGCAGTCTTCGAGCAGGCAGCGTTCATGAGCGGCGTGTGCAACAACTTCAGGGCAAGCGTCCAAAGGGTTGCGTCTGCGACTGTCTCCTCGAGAGAACTTCATGGCGGTGCAATACATACACAATGGATTTTTAAAGGTATTTTGGTGCTGAAAGATGGAGAGAGGCACCCAGTGGTATTTTCAGAAGCCCGCAATTCCTTCTTCTCCGCATGTACTCTGGAAACAGCCGTCTGATTGACTGCCAGAGCTACAGGGCATCCAGGGGCTTTTGGAAAACTCACCTGGCCCCTCTCTGCATCTCTCGGTGCCTGAATACCTTAAAGAGAGAGCCTGGCCCAGTATCAGCAATGTCCAATATCCCCAAACCCTGCATGCAAGGTCCCTCCGGAGCACAGAGCTGCTGACTTACCTGCATTTTATCACTTGTTATCAAGCTCCCCCTTTGAATAGCTTAACCCCTTTAGCATCACGGGGAAGACGGGCGATGACAAAGCAGGACGCATGTACAACCTACGGCCATGTCCACATTTGGTTCCCCGTGGCCAATCAGCTGTGGGACACCTTGTGCCGCGCTGCTAGTTGTCCCTGGGAAAGGCCTGTGCCATGCGCCTTTTGGCACGGGGCACTACCCTGGGTGGAGTAGGGGAGGCTAGGACTAGCACTAGGGTGGCCCCAGCAGCCTTACCTGAGACCCTGGGGACCTCCTGGGACTGCAGCAGTGACAATCCTGCTGCCCGGAGCCTGGGTCAGCAGTTGAAACATGGCTCCAGTTTTGAGCGGCTGCTCCTACGTGCGCTGCTCCGCTTTATTTTTGTTCCGGTTATTTTTTACATGTCTGCGGTACCACATACCGCACGGCCGCACGCATCAGGACACGGTCTATCCTATGTTTTTGATCCTGTTTGAATTCAGACACTCAGACCATAGTTTCATAGTAGCTAGGGTCAGGAGGGACCTGAACAGATCATCTAGCCTGCCCCCCTGCCA
>NW_005841833.1:973475-977966 GCF_000455745.1 Alligator sinensis | reverse complement strand
ATGCATGACAAGGTATGGCTGGCCTTGCTGGCTGCGGTCTGGCATTGGCGGCTCGTGTTCATCTTGGAGTCAATAATGACTCCGAGATCCCTTTCAGCCTCTGTGCTTTCAAGAGGGGAGCTCCCCAGCCTGTATGTGCGCTGTGGATTCCTTCTCCCAAGGTGCAGCACCATGTATTTGTCTACATTTAACCCCATCCTATTCTCATCTGCCCACTTTTGTAGTCTGTCTAAATCTATTTGCAGCCTCTCTCTCCCTTCAAGTGCGTCCACCTCGCCCCACATCTTAGTGTCATCAGCAAACTTGGGTCAGAAGGCCCACAGCTGCTATTTGGTTGTGCAAATGCATGCAGGACTGGATAGCCTGCTGTTTAATGCCTCGGCTTTCATGGGGCTGGCAATAAGAAAAACAGCTAGCGCATGATGCATCTGAGCAAGATGCCACAATGCCCAGGTCATGCAGGACGTGTGACAGCATAAGGCATGTGGCTCCCAGAGCCATCGGGTGTTGTGAGGCTTGCTCGCTGATGAAGGCAAAAAGATGAGAGAGAGTTGGCTCCGCTTTTTATGTAACCTCATCAGCGCATCTAAGAAAAACGCAAAGTCCAGTGCTGTTTGTATCTGGATGCTGCTTGCCCACTGCCTTCCAAGTTCAACAGGTTTCATATGAACACCTCTGTTCAGCTTGCTTCTAGCTTAACTGTGACGCCTCACCCTCTGGAGAAATTAGCACCGAGAAATCGGAGCAAGTCAAAACAATGCCGGACACAAAGAAGGATTATTAGTCATCAGAAATTATACTGCCTCTTTGCACGATTATCTGGGGCCTGCATTCAACCCACGCCGCAAGCGAGCACGTCACGGAGACAGCGAACACAAAACTTTGGCGCCTGCCTTCCGTTTCTCAATCCTCGCTACTTGTTTCTGCCTCATCACCAGGCAGACCCCGTCATGCCAGAGAAACAGGGGATTTTACCATTTCTGGCCAAAATGTGGCGCAACGGTAGCTTTACACTTGATGGCACTCACAAAGGGGCGAGTCTGAGAACCCGAGATCATGACCAATTTTGGAGAAGCAGAGACTTAGTTCTCATCTAGCCACAATTAAGGGCTCAAGTGACTTGGGGCGGTTTATTCTTAGGTGGACCCAGCCTGTTAATACAAGAGTCAAAGTCTGCTTTGCATAATTCTATTGTTCTGTGATGCACATTGTTTTTCCAGGCTATTTTTTCCCAAACCACTTCTCATCAAATGCAGAAGAGAAACTGTGAAATGGAGTAAGTGGTGTAGTGCAGTGAAACAGAGCACCGGAGTGCTGGCTCTCAAAATGGTTAGCCCCTGCAGGGAGTGCATCTGCAGTGTATCTGGCCACCCAGCTGCTTCGAGGACCCCCGGCAGACTCTCCCGGGGGTTATCAGGGCATGCGATCGTGGGCAAGCTGGCAAATTGAGTGGGGCCAGGGGAGAAACAGTCCAAAGAAAGATGCAAGTGCAAGGCAGAAAGAATGAAACAAGAGGGAAGACGAAGCAAGAGGAAGCCGAGGCGAATAATGGAAAGAGGCACGTCTCATTCCCGTAACTCGTTCCTTCAGCATCTTGGAGTTCGAGGCCAAAACCAACAATATTGCATTCATTTTTCCATGATGAAAAACCAACCCAGCTGATCGAGTCCACTCACTGCTTCATGCAAGTATTATAATAAAAAGTGGGGGGTTTTTTAGTGTTTGTTTTTTATTTTAAAATTAGCCAGTACCTAATGAAAGAGCTAAGTGAAGGGGATGGGCTGGTAAATCACTCATTGCAACTGGAGTGGCTGAGCTCACAATCTGGCTCAGGGGTAGGGGCGCGCAGCCTGTACCCCTACGGTTTTCTAGGCCGCACAGTCAGCAGATTCCTCCAGCTCGTGCACACGGGGGGAATGCAAAGCAATAGCTCAGAGACCCCGTGACCCCTGGCAGGCATTGGCGTGCGCCGCAACCGGTCAGGAGAGCCTCGGACACACCGGGCTCTTTCTTCCACATGTTTGGCACGGAGCTGTTCGGGGACTGGATTCTACGGGGCTCGGTGGGGAGAACTAGTGTGTGATCCAGCACAATAACCATGGCTGGAACACATGGAGCTAATAACAATATCGCTTAGATCTTTACAGAGCTCTCTCCGTCTTCAAAGCAAACGTTAACTGGGCGAAGATTAACTAGCAAAGAGCCAGGGCTCTTGCAGACACCTGGAGAGGAGCTCCGGGGCAGGACGCTCTCCTTACCTTTCGTTCCCTGGCTGGAATTCGGACAGTAAGGAAGGCCTCCTCCGCTGGGGCTGCATGATAGATCCAGGTGACAGGTGGGAAGTGTAGTCCCGGGAATGATGCTGATACTCCAAGAGCCCGACATCCTGCAGCGGAAAACAGAAAAGAAAAGCTGTCAGGCTGGTGTTGAGCGGTGGGCGCTTCATCGAGTTTCTACTTACCCCGAGGGGCACTCTGGTAAATGGAGCACTTCCTATTCCTTGCTGCCCCGCGAGAAATTTGTAGTTGGTCACAAGACCCTCTCTTAGCCTTCTCTTGCAGAGGCTGAAGAGGTCCAGGTCCTTCAATCTCTCCTCGTAGGACCTTACCTGCAGGCCCTTCGCAGCAAGCCACGCCTGCTTTTCATTTAAAGCCATCAGATGCCAGACTGCCCTCCCAATCCCCTGAGACAGGCTCCCCCATGCAACAGCATCCCAAGTTTCCCTGTGTTGGGTGGCTAATGGACCTCAATCAGGTGCTGGCATGAGACAGGAGCTTATCTTCCAAGGCTCGTTTGCCCCTTGACCCAGTGAAGGTCCCGACACTGGGGGCGGCTTGCTGAGATGTGACCCAGACACGAAGACACTGAACCGAGACCACGAACTCGCTGCACAGGGAAGGCTGTCCATCTGCACACTGTTTGAACCAGCAGCTTGCAGGTGAAAGGCTCTGAAGTCGTTCCCTAACTCCTGCTGGCTATTTAGTTCCTTCTCTTGCCCTCCCTTCCCTGGACGCACAACCACGACTAACTATGGGTATGCAGAGGCATGCCTCCATGCTGGATCTGCCTCGCCAGCAACCGGGAAGAACAGCACATTTATCCCAGCGGCAGGTGCCTCCACCCTGGCCTACAGAAGGAGCAGACACCAAGGGCAGCTCATCGCCAATGCAACTTACTCAAATACAGGGCAGAATTACTCCGGGGGGGGCAAAATGGGGTACAAGTCACGCTGGGATATGTGCCATCTGTCTGCAACTTCTCCCGGGGTTGTCCCTCGCTCGGACTGCTCCGATACCACCCACTATGTGCGGGCAGTTACATCTCCAGCTTCTGGTATACATTACACAGGTGCACAAAACCGGTCCAGGTTATACCGACGAAGTCAAATCCAAGGAGCAGAAAAAGTGAGAAGGAAATTCAATATTGTAGAATTCTTTCAGCTTTCATAACCTAAAAGGTGGTGTTAATTTGAAGAGAGAGAATGGGGGGGAAAAAACCCACCCGTGAAGGTTATCTTGACAGTGCTGCTTTAAATGCAGCTCCCAGGGGTTGAGTTAAAAGGGGTAGAAAGGACAGTTTGCTACTTATTATGTAGCCCTCCTTTTTGTTCCCTGACCCTTGGAGAGTACAGTACTGTATGTTCCTGATTTAATTAACCGAGGAGCCCGCCTGTTCCCTGCCACAAAGACTCTTATTCAAACGACACAAGATTTCAGCTGCTGCATTTCAACTGCTATTTATTTACAGCTAGAAGTCTGACCACCAAAAAAGACAAAAAAAGACCAATAATATAATTGCCTAAGACCTTTAACCATGCCACATGATATCCGCCCTGATTTCATCACCACCGGGTGACACTATCATATAATAAAGGGAAAGTCATATATTAGAAGGGAAAAGGATTTCTGAGCTAATTTGGGCTACTTTTTTGCTACCTGTCATAATAAAGAAGTTCCTAATCTGGTTGTGTTACCCAAGCAGCACACGCTCATCCTGGCACGCCTTACACATCAGTACTCAGGGGGACAGGGACGATTGCCCACAGTTACTGTGCCACCCCGCAGACTTGGAAGAGCCAGTCCCACTTCTCAGTTCCACCGCAGCCTTCTTGTCTAGCCTACGGCAAGGTGCTTTGCCTCTTTATGCCTCAGTTTGCTGCCTGTAAAATGGGGGTAACACATTTGAAGGGGGGGGGGAGGGACACGCAACATGGGAGTCTCTGCACACCGTGCATTATAGGAGATCCAGTGCAGGGAGTCCAGCCACCAAAAGGGAATGAGAAGAGGTTCTTCCGAGGCGCTGCACATCTAGATAAAACAATTTTCTTTTTTAATTTTGGACAAAATTTTCGGAAATAGAAAAATTTCTATTTTCAAATTTTCTATAGATATTTGCAGTTTCTATAGAAAGCAAATACTTCTACCAGGGTAACCTTCTCGCCAAACCCCCCCCCCCCCCCCCCCCCTCCACCTAAACCTACACACACTAAGT
>NW_005841833.1:957806-973451 GCF_000455745.1 Alligator sinensis | reverse complement strand
AGCTAAGTCATTGAGGCAGGCAGATATGCAACAGCATGACAGGCAGTCGGACAGCCCTGGAAAGGCAACCGGAGTAGGTGCCTCACTCACGTGCGTGTCTTTTGGGCTCTTTCCCTTCCCACCCCTACACCCATGAGCAAGAATAAAGCACGCGGCCATGGAAGGCAACGCTCCAGTTCCATCTGGGGCTGGAGATTAGAAGGAAACGTCAGGAAATATCAAAGCCCGACATCTCGAGATGTCAAGAGGTAAAACAACATGTTTGAACAGTAACTTCATGGAAAACCAAGGGTGGGGGGAAGAATTCGAAGCATTCGTCCCAGATGCCAAGAAAAACAGAATCCCTTCCAAGTTTGGCCTCTCCTCCGCAAAAGCTGAGATGAGCCACATATCCAAAAGGGGGAGGAGGTGGAAATAAGAGGTGCCTATCAGCTACTATGTCTTCCTGCGCCCGGAATAGCACACTGGGATGTTAACCCGTGGCGCCAGGGTCCGTGGTTTCCTGCCGCTGCACGATAGCGTGCGCCACCCTTTTTTTTTTTGCATTTCGCCCCATTTCGATCTTTGTGGGACTCCAAGAGCTATCAAAGTCCAGACCCCCACCTCCAGCCCTCTGCATGCAGTCCAGCAACACAGCCGGGAACCCATGCAATGGGTGCAGCTATGGGTTATACGCAAGCCCAGAGAGGTTGGAGATGGAGGGGCCCGATAAGATCCTAAAACCCAAAGCAGATGGTTCATGACAAACTTGTCAAGCGCTCTGGTTCGTCCCCCAGCGCCCTGGCTTTCAGCAATATTGAATTTCAGCACTTTCCTGTTGAATGTGTGCACGTGGATGAAGCTCATTTTCAAGTCAGGACTGCGTAAAGACATTTAGATTGAGATTTTGGGCCAACAACATTTTTCAGTCATTTTTTCTGCATCAACAACAAAAAAAAAAAAAGAGGTGGATGTCGCACCCACTGAGGAGGACGCCGCTTCCCAAGGCCAGAGGCCAATCGTGTAAATGCTAGAAGTGTCCCACGCTGACTCCTTAAGTCATCAGCACGTTGACGGGACCACCAGCAGCCGTCTCCTATTGGTTCAGCTATCCCGACAGGGGAAGAACGTCTGTCGTTGTGCCTTTGGGGTGAACGGAAGAACAGGGGACGGTACTAAACCAGCCTCCGTACGGGACCTCACCAGAGAAGGGTTGTTGCCTGTGCTGCCATGCTATGCAACACATGCATGCACGTTGGTCTGCTGCTCGCTGCTAGGACCGTCCAGATGCCAATGGTGGACATCCTGAATGCCCACAGCAGCATCCACGGTAAATTATGCTTCCTGCTCTCTAAGCGAGCAAAAATCAGCACTCCCAATCAACAGGTCCCTGCACTCCCGATTGCTAATGGGCGCATGCAGCTTTTCAGATGCCCGTATGAAGGAAGGGTCCAGGCACTTCCCGCAGGAGCGCCAAGCATCCGTGACCAACCTGACACCGAGAGTTGCTCGGCATGTTGGAAGTTCATCTCTGACGGTGCCAACTTTTTACCAGCCGTGGCTCTGTACAAGGTAACCCGCTGTCCGCACCTCCCTCGCCCTGACCTCTGTTCTGTTCACGGGTGCTCGTTAAGAAGTGCCATTAGCCATGCATGACAATCCTTCAGACCCGCCTTTCCAGCATCAGCCCTGATGGAAAGTAACAAACCACAATCTCCTGCTTCGCCGAACATTTACCGACAACCTCTCCGACATGAAGAATTAGCTCGTGGGATTGAAGTCTGCAATCTCTCCGTGCCCCGCGATGTAGTGCTCAAGGCCTGAGAGGAGACCCATCTGAGCGCAGGTGGATTAACTGCTCAAAAAGTCACCGAAGTCAAGCATTCAGCAGGCCCCAGGGGTTCGCAAGCATGCATCAGAAGAGGCCCCAGTTTGCTTGGGAGCACAGCCAAGACAGGATGGGAGGCACCTGGAAGAGCTGTGGCTCCCCAGTGCTGCGAGACAAAGAGATGCTCATTTATATTAAGGACCATCTGTATCATTGGAGGGCTGGCTGTCCCCCTTCAAAATGCAGGCAAAGAGCCCAACTCAACAGCGGTGCTCCCCCAACGCAGAGACGCGTGGGAGAAGCATCGCAGTCCATCTCATTTAGCAAAAAATTCACCGCAGTTGCTTGCCCCTGCAGCAGGGAGACCACAGGTACTAAAACGCCCCGACCCCCAAGCTACGGATCATTTGCCGCGGCTCCTTTCCTCCGCCGCTCTCGCTTTGTTTTCCGCAGTTCCACTTTTAGCTCATTTTCTCGCCCTCCTCTCTTGGGATCCCCGTTCCCTTTCTTTGAAAGCTAACTCCCTTGTCTGTCGGCTGGTAGCTCAGAGTAGAGAGCTACTTCTCCAGGGATCTCCGTTATGTTTCCCCTATTGTTTCCTTTTCGAGATGCTATTTCCTTCTTTCCCATCCCACTCCTTGTCCATATTCCCTCCCTTCCCCGCTTCTGTTACTTCCTACAAGTCTCCATGACCTGCCTTGCTTTCCGCTCCCTTTGGCCAACATGCCAATAGGAGCGTCAAGCTGCATGTCGTACAAGCTAGGAGTAAGGACGTTCTCGTGTAAACCCGCTGCACGTTTGGTGCTGACAAGTCACTGATGCTACTCAAAATTACACGGTAGACAACACGAAAAGGACTTCACTAAAACCAAAGCTGCCCAAAGACTGTTTCAAAGTTCTCCCACGTTTCCTATCCAAAGCCCCCTTCACACTGAAGATGCCACGGGACAGCCCCAGCCTCAATGCGTTCTGCTGTCACGCCAACCCCAAATTAATCTGCAGATCCATCCTAGGTGCTTACAGGGCGCTCGCTGTAGGTGGCCAGACATCCTAATCCTTTTAGCAGCAAACCGAAGTCCCGGCACAGCTGAGATATGCAGGACACACAACTTTGGAGGTACACATGTCCCAGAGTCAAAGACCTACACGCAGCTCAAATAACCAGGTGCTAGATGACTTTTGGGAATAAATAACAAGCAAAAACCAAAGAAAAATCGAGAAAAGACAATAGGCAAATGGAAAGAGAGAGAGAAAGAAAGAAGGTTTTCATTTAACAACAGTTCTTTCAACAGGAGTTGCATTTAAAAATGCCCAGGAGCTGCATGCTGCCATGAGCCATGGTTGGCCAACATCTGCCCTCAAACAGCTCCAAGATTGTAAACCCTTCACCTTCCTCATTGCAAAGTGAGGCACAGAGAGGATAGAAAACTTCCCCAAAAATGGGTAAAAAGTCTTTGTCTCCAAATTCCAGTCTCCCAAGCTGCTGGCTGGTGCCCTAGCCGCCAGCCAACCCCATCTCCAGTGATGCCAGCTGAGACAACCCCCACCCACAGAGACCATAGATTGCTCTTACAGCCATCTCCATGCTCGGGAAACTACTGTGCACAAAGAACCCGGCTCTCCTAAGACTGGGGGCAAGAGGAGTGATGAACAGGACGCTTCATACCATGCCTCAGCTGAAAAATAAATCCACGTGCGTCTTCTCCTTCTCCAACATGAGAGCTAGGCTGTCTTGACTCTCGAATCACTTTGTTTTGGAAGAAACCCTCCTGCATGTGGACTGCATCTATTTTCACGATGGCTTCGAGATGCCCCTGCAGCTTCTGGAAACCCTGTCAAACTTTGCAACCCGATGTCTTGGGGGGTTAAAAACCCAGTGTGGGAAAACACTGGCAAGAGCTTCCGGCTTTGCTGGTGGAAACTAAGCTTTTCTTTTTTCTTTCTTTTCATAAATGAATGAGAGAAAGCAAATCTTTCCAAAATAAAACCAAGAAAGGCCACTTGGGAAACTCCAATGTGGAGATCTTATCGGCCTCCTGATAAAATAGCAGCTTCCCATAGAATAACTGCGGGGCAGCAAGAATTGCATTCATACAGCCATCAAGCCAGGGAAAAATCAACTCGCCGGAGCTTGCTTTCTGCTCTCGCTATACCATCTGCATCACAAGGTCCTCGGAGAGCACGCGCGTTTTCTGGGCCGCACCCGACCGTTTCCGAATGCAGGGTACGCTCCTCCCTCGGGATCCTATTGAGTACCAACTCCGCACAGAGACCCCGGGCACAGCTGGTCTGGGGACATCAACAGATGTCTGCCTGGACATTTTATCTGGCCCACCGGTGACACGAGGAGTTCCAGGTCCGACTCACAGTCCTGGTGAGATGCTCTCGGCACTGCCTTGCATGACAGAAAAGCAGCCTGTGATGCACTGACTTGTAACAGGGTTGCTGGGGGCAGAACCAGGGTAGCTGTCCACTGACGGCGACGATAGAAGAGTGCGTGCAAAGCAAAGGCTTCATCCAGTTCCTGTGGTGTAGAAGACCTATTTCTAAGCTGAGTGTGACCCACGACCTGACACTCTCACTGTCCCCAAACCCTGACAGTGACCTCAGAGCACGCACACGCTTGCATTTCACCCGGCTTCCTCTTCTGCGGCAGCCTACGGACAGGACCCAGCTGCACAGAGAGACCGGACCTGCGCCTGCCGCTCAGCAGCGGACTAGCAGAGCCCCGTCATTATAGAGCCAAAAGGGGATGCAGCCAGGACTGCGTGACTGGGAGCTGCCCAATGTGCAGGCCGGGAGCGGTCCGAGGCCCTCGGGGGCTTGCGCGCGGCGGGCTGTGGCCAGCAGCCCGGACACGCCGGGTCGGGGAATGCAGGCCGGCGGGCTAGAATTAGGCACGGACGCTTAGCGGTTGATTAAAGATTATTTTACTTACACCGAAGATGGTCGCGGTGCAGGCAGGAAAACTTGCTTGGGTTGCGGTTACAGACAGAAAAGAAGAGAGGCGGACAAGAGTTCCTTCCACGCGAACCTCTAGCCCAATCCGGTTGAAGGCTCTAAACACGCGAGCCCGTCGCGCCAACCGAAGAAAACAACTCGAAGCAGAGAGCTCTGGACACACTCGCACGAAGTTTGCTAGGCTCCGTGGAACTTGCGCGCAGGGAAGGGGTTCGTCGAGGGATCGTTCGGCGACGGGGAGAGGCCAAAGGTTGATCAGACCCCTGTAGCCTTCTTAAGGTACACGCTGGGTTCGACAGGCTCCGCAGCGCTTAGAGATCTTCACAAGACGTGAAGTCCTCCTCCTCCAGATGGTTGTGGAGTCCTTCCCTTGCGGGGTTCTCCTCGGAGTTCTCCAACTTGGGCGGAAACCGCTCAAGCCTCTTATACGGCTAGCAAGCCAATCGCCAGCCGCCACGTGGGAATAATTTAGAACTGGCCAATAGTGGGACACGAATTTGCATGCGGGTGGCGGGAACTCCTTTGCACCGTGCATTTCTCTTTGCAACTAAGAAATGCACCCTGCAAAGAAAGCTCCTAGTGGCGGGAAATAATTTAGCAGTGCCGAAGCGCGCACACAAAATCACACCCTTGGGTTGTGACACCCAACAGCTAACAGGGACAAAAGGACCAGTTCCTTTTTTCCACCTCTCTTCCTCCCCTTGCACCCAGGGTGTTCCCCTCTGTGATATCCTCTCTCATCTGGGCTAAAAGGGCCATGCAGAAAATTATTCTAGGCAACCAATAACACCGCCATGGAAATGCATGGGAAAAGCAAGTAGCAGCAGGGTCCAAGCAGGCCCAGAAATGCACTGCTCTGCGAACATCTCCAGCTGGCACACTGCGCCCAACTTATGCCAGGCAGGAGGGCTGAAACAGCAGACCTCATCATCCTTCAACACAAGGAGCCTTCAAACTCCAGGGGCTTGGGCTGCCAAAGCTTTGGGCAAAGCAAAAAATCAAGAAAAGAGCATTTCCATGGGCAAACCAAGGTCACAAAACAGGGCCCTGGAGACGGCCACGCAGCTCCCCGGAGAGGAGGCTCCCTGCGCAGAACCGCATGCCACGTCTGAAGGCGTCTCGGCAAGCTTGGCTCATGCAGTCCGGTCTTCCACTGAACTTCTATAGCTCCGTTAACTGCACGTGAGCAAGGCCTGCTTGCTCCACTAATAACATGTATTAGTGTAGATGCATGTTAGTGCATAGTACATGCATATTAGTGGATGCACGCAGCACCCACAGGGGAGCGCGTGTGGCTCTACAGGACGGAGATAACATGGGAGCAGAGACTGCAAAGGCAGCCCCTGGGACGGCAGAGACTGCACCTTCCCATCCAACCGGCTGCCTAAGAGCTTGGAGACTTGGTGTTCCTGGGCCACCGATACCACCTGGAGATGGGAGCAGACCTGGACGTCACTGGGGGCAGCGAAGTCTGCACCGGCTCCTGACGGAGCTGCAGGGTGAAGGGCCTGCTAATGCAGACTCACTCGGACCAGAAGCAGGGTCACAAGCACTCGTGAGCCAGGAACGGAGGTTGCCCCCCAGAACAGACTGGGGCTAGCTGGCCCCGTGGCTTAAACTGGTCAAACAGGGGAATTTGCTGCTTAGCTGCAGCCGAGCACACGCTTAAAAATGTGTCCCTTGATTTATAACTGGGTCAGTTAACATAAAGCAATGACTTCCGCTGCACCCAAAGCAAAGGAGCCCGGCAGGCTGTTCCTCGGACGGGTCGTTACACCGCGTGCCCACAGCAGAGCTTCTCGGGGTCCGAAAAAACTTGGGACCAAACTCAAATGGGCCCTATCCAAATGCATGTCTCCGGGCTGCAGCATGGAAAGGTGCTTGGGCCTATTCAAAACCCCTTGCAAAGCTGCCACCAGTGATGGGAGCTGGATTGATCTGGGGGCTGGACCCGATTTGGAGGCTGGACTTGGTGATCTTGCGAGGTCCCTTCCAGCCCTAATGTCTATGAAGTCTATGAATCTCTTCTTTCGCCCTGTCGGGAGGTGCTGGGGAGCCGGCTCAGCCAGGTGCAACACCGTTCTCACTTCTGTCAAACTGTTATTTTATGCAGAGGGACCAATCGCACTTCCCTCCCCGGTAACTTCTCTGACCCGAAATAACCTGAGAACACTGCCGACTCATTTAAGATGTAATCATCAAATTGCCTAAAAAGGAGACTGAATTCAATCCCCCAGAAAGCCCCAAGCAGCATAAAAACCCAGAGGGCCCCGGGGGGGGGGGAACCCCCCCAAGAACGGAAAGAAAGGAAAAAGCTGTTTAATTTTGGAAAGCTTTCTATCTGCAGTCCTATCTACCGTAATGTCTCAAATACAAGCCCACTCCGCTCAGGGTAACCAGCACGCTAAACTGAGAACTGCGAGGCGCTGCGCGCTCGCTGCCGGGGCTGCTTTCTGTCTTAATTGCCCGTGCTTGCTGGCACGCTGCGCCCTCCCTGCCCTCTCTGCAGCTGGCAGAGCCCGGCTGCCTGCCCTCCGCTCAGGGGAGAGAAAGGGAACAATGCCACAAATCAGGCCAGGCTTTCTGCAAGCCCAGAAGATGCCCTGCTGCCAGCTGTGGCCACACTTCTGCTCTCCCTGCAGCAAGGCCGGTGCCCTCTCCCACCTGCAGCACAGAGCCGTGCCAAAGCCTGATCTGGAAGGGGTCAGAAAAATCCACGGACAACCTGCTGACATGGGAGTTGGCCTCCAGAAGGGAGCACCTAGCACTGGAGGTGGGGTCGGGGGGAAGACAGACGTCTGAACCTCCGAGGCAGCTACGTCACAGAAGTTTGCCCATTACAGGCAGACAAATGCCGCCAAGCTGAGCACAGAGCTGTGCAAGAAACAACTCGCTCGCAGCAGGTCAGGTAAGTGGGGCAACAAGTCTCCCGTGCGCAGGACCGCGGTGTCGATGTCCACCTCGACGTCCAGCCTGGGAACCCACGGAGGCCGCGACTGCAATGAACTGGCTGCCTGGGGGAGCAAACGGACAAGGGGCAGAGTACAGGACAGGTGCCAAGATGCTGGGCTCCAGGCTCTCTGGGACAACCCAAGCTTCTCCAGGCCTCACCATCTGGGCTATATGCATCCTCACAAGTCCTGGGGAGCTAAGACGGTCCTATTATCTCCCCTTACAGGGTCCCAAAGCACAGAGATGCTATGCGATTTGCCAGACATCATGCAGGCCACCTTTAAGAGTGTCTCTCAAGTCCCCACACTGATGCTCCAACCATCCTGCTTTGCCTGTGAATCCCACCTCCCTTTTGCCTTTGCCTTCCCTCCTACTAACTCAATAGCCGCCACGAGTCCATAGCCCACGGAGAGCAAGAGCCCCTGAGCTTGGCTCCCGCATCCCATGTGTCCCCAGCCCAGTGTCCAGCAGCCTTCTCCTCCGATGAGCCTGTGCGCGCACCACCTGTGTACACTGGGACTGTCCAAGCAGGTCGCACACATTCAGTAGCCCACCCCAAAGAATGGGGTCACCGCAGAGTCATGCCCCCGGCTTCTTTCTGCTTCTCCACATCTGCTCTGCAGAAGGAGCCCGGCTGCCGGTATTCACAGTGGCACCGCGCGGACGTGCTGCAAGTATCCAGGACAGACGCAGGGTTTAGTCTCAAGCTACCAAACTGCCCCCAGCCATGCCCATCCTCTGACACGCTACCTGTCCCTCTCCCAACCACCTGCCAATAGCAGAAAGTCAGCTGTGGGGTACATGTACGTGCAGAGATCACATCCGTGTCATGTTGCACAGTGCATCTGCGGGGTTATGCCCTCCAACGTACCGGGGAGGGGATGCTAGGAACAGACTCCTCAATTCTTTTCTCCCTCCTTTGCTAACGTAACTTGAAGTTGGCGTAGCTCTTTGGATTGCACTTTCCGTCGGCACGTTGCTCTCATCTGCATTCCTCGTGCAGCCACCGGAATAATATTTGCAATTCAAGGGAGAAACACAAAGGCTCAAAACGTGCTTGCTCCTAGGCCCTGCACCGACAGTAGCTTCCAAACCCCCCCGCCCCCAACCCGACCGTAGCCAAGAGGTGAATGCAGACAGAAACGGTGGTTGGGACATTTCTCCAGCAGGCATCTTACCCCTTCAAAACACTGGCATGTGGCAGACTGCCAGACATCTGGATGCCTGGAAATCGCGCAGAGAGACACTGTCTCCAAAAATTTACTAGTCGGGTCAAGTTCGAGGCATAAACAACCTGACAGCAGCCCTTCAATTAAGAGGGCGGTGGAGGGGGAACGGGGGATTGAAAAAAGTACAGACTCATTCCAAAAATAAATCACTCAGCACGTTGTAACGTGACGGGGATTGCCTTTATCACCAGTAAGGGTTTGCATTAATCAAGCCTGGATCCTGACGGCTGTCTGTGGGTGTTTTTCTGCTGTGAGTTAGGGGCAGTCTGGTGCCGAGATAAAGGCAGCCCACGGCAGAGCGACTACCTAGCCAGACTCAACTGCCTCTTCCTGCGATGATTCATTGCTTTGGGGGACTGGAGAAAACACCTGCAATGGATTATGGCAGAAACAAAAGGAGATTATTGATCAAACAGGTCCAACTCAGCCCACATCCTTTTAAAAATCCAGAGAGATGGTCGATACAGATTTCAGGGGGGGCGGGAACCCACAAAAAACAAGCAGCAACAACTCCTCCATAATCAAATATGTTGTTGGAGATAAGGTCGACAATAAAACCCTGGTTGAATTCATACATTTTTATCTTGTCTATGGGGATGCAACATGTGCTTACAAAGACAAACGGGCTTATTGTTCCGCTAGAGTCTCCCTGCCATCAATCTCTCGGAGGCTGCTGACTTGGCCTTTTGTTTCAGAAGATGCCCACACCACACGTAGCCCCATCGCGCATTGATTTTTGTTGCCATCTCCACACTGAGCCCGTGTCTGCTGCCAGCACCATCGGCGTTACGTACCAGCTGCGCGGCCCCGCATCCTTCCCCCGCCCCAGCGAGCGTGGCTCTCAGCAGCGGGGATTTTTTTTTCCTGGCTGGGCTGAATATGCCATTCACTGAAAAGAATTAATGCCAGGGGGAGCCGCTCTCCGTTTTTCCTGACTTCACCATCATCTGACCAGCCTGTGCCCAGCGGGGGCAGCTCAGACTCTGGTGCCAAAGCAGGGCGGCTGGGCCCTGCCCCAGATGGACCGCTGGCACGCCAAGGGGGGTCTGTGCACAACAGGAAAGATTTAGCTTCACTAATTTTTGGCGCCCCTGCCCCAGACCGGTCCGTCAGGAGCTGCGTCCTACCCCCGCATTCATCCCAAGCCCTTCTTCCAGGAACCGCTGTCCCGTTTGCCAACCACCGGACACAATCCCCAGAAGATCGGCACCTGCTGCTCGCGGTCGTATCTGCAGTGCAACACCCGAGGGGTCACCCTCCAGCCCCTTTCTTGCATGCACTCGGTCGAGTCCAATGTGGCCAGATCTTCTGCTCTGACTCTCCAGCTCTCCGCTGTCCTCCCATATCATCATCCCCGTGACCACTGCCTTGGCCAGTGCCGCCTCCTCTCCCTCTCTCACCGCAGGCTCCGTTATGCAGCTGCACTGGCCAGGAACCACCTCTTTGACCCATGTCTGCTAAGCAACTCCTTTCCTTTAAACCCCTTCCTTCCAAGGAGATGTCTGCCTCACCTTCATTGCATCCCATTTTCAGATCCTATTTGATCTTATGCTCCTACCTCTAACTTATCTTTATTAGGCTCTTATTTGCGTGACCTGGATGAGATCCTTCCCATCCCAACACCATGTGCACAAGAGTAAAGGAACTGCACCTGCCCCGAAGACTTTACCACCCTAAACTGAGCAAAAAATGGGAGGAGACAGAAAGGTTACTCCCTGGGTACTGTCAGGGAAATGAGGCAGAGGGGGATCAGAGGTGAATTCTGCTGAAGTGTCCAAGTGATTTAGAAACCCAAGTGCCATAGATGGTCAGCTCTCCACAGCTCCATCCCTAAGCTACGCTCCTCCCCAGCGGTCTTCTACGGCAAGCAGCTGCGGTCGCAAGATTGCTTTCAAACCTCCCTGACCGTAGCAATCATCTCTACCTTTCCTTTTCGAAGCGCTACTTTTAGCCAGTCCTGGCCGCCAATCTTTCCAGCGACGTCCCCTCAGAGGTACAGCGAACCGGGCCATTTCCTCCGTGATGGTGCATGCACGTGGTTTGGAGTACCTGCCGTCTGGAGCCAGCCCAACAAGAGCACCCTTGAGACCGAAGTGCAAGCCAGACCTGGCCAAAAAGCACCGTGCCTCCTGGCTTTGGCACAAGGCTCAGCTCTGCCAGGTGGAAGACCTGGGCTTCACCGCCAGCCTGGCTTCCTGATCTGGCGGGCGCTTTGCACGTGGAGCCAGGGGCCGAAGAAGCGAGCTCTCCCCTCGACAGCAATTCCTTTAGCTAGCTAAGAGACGGGGCTGAAGGCACCGAGAACAATCCCGTCCGCTCGGCACCGACGGTGGCCGTCACGGAGCCAAAGAAGGTGAAACGTAAAGAGGGGGAGGAAAAACACTGGCCAGCTTCAGATCTCTAGCAGGGTCATTTGAGGATCCTCATTACCGCGTAGATGGCACATCTCCCCCTTTGCATGAATTCACTGAATTGTTGCAATAAGCCCGTGCAATGTTTTTTAACTCAGCGAGGCATCCCATAGATCAACAAGGCCCCTTAAAGAAGGGGAGATTTAGTGGCTTTGAAGCAACTGAAAACAGCCACAATCCCACTCAGGAAAAAAATTAAAATAAAAAAAATTAAAATAAATCAGCCGCATTTCAGATAAGTCCCACGTAGCAGGGCAAATGGACTGTGAACAGCAAGTGCTCCAAGCTAAGCCTCCGCTGGCAAGGATTCAGAAGCCCAAGCAGGGAATTAGGTGTTCTCGTTCCCTTCCCTTTACTTTCATGCTAGCCCAGACACATTACAGAGAGCAAACATGAAATAAAACACGGCTGAATCGTCTGGGGCTCAGGTAATGCTTCACCAGAGACTGAAAGCTATTTTTTGAGAGACACCACTCGAGTGCTCGTGTCGGCGGATTGATCAAAGTTGCCATTTCGGTTTCAAGGTATGTTTTTTATTTCCCAGCCATTCCTTAAACTCCAATAAAACGTGAGGTGCAGTACAATGGAAAGCACTCAGCTGGAGGAGACTACCTCGGAGGGGATTTGAAAAGCCTCCAACACCGTGACGCAGCTGGAATTAAGAATTGCTCTGCTTTTTGCAGCTGTTGTGAAGGCCTTTCTGCAGCCCGGGGGCAGCTGATGTGTGGTTCTCTATGATGTGGCCAGACACAGGGTAGAAAACCGTCACATCGACACCCTACGCGCCTCTGCAAGTCTTTCAGGAAAGGCCGTTCTGCAATATAAAAATCACTGGGAGCGGTCCAGGCAGACCAGTGAGTGCCAACCTTTTCTGGCAGGCGTAGCCCTGTACCCTCCCCGAGTGCCACTTTCCCTGCCCAAGCTGCTGCTCTGCTTTCTGCTCCTTGCCCGATCTGTCGCTGCGTTGCCAGCTCCTTCCCCTATGCACCGTGTGCCACCCCCAGAGGCTGCCCCTGCCGCTTGTGGCATGCATGCTGCAGGTCTGCCACCTCCGAGACAAACCCTTGATGGAAGTTGGCCAGGAGCTTGGAGTAAAGTGCCAGTGAATCTTTAATGACCAGGCACGGTCGGGACCTTGCATTATTGTACAGGGACAGGACTGCAAGGGCTATGCTGGAGAGAACCACCAGCATCCCCATGTCCATGCAACCCAATACAAGGGCATCATCTTCAAACCAGATGGGGAAATCATTGCTATGCCAGCTGACAGCACCACCTGGATGGGCAAGTCCTCACCAGGCTGATTCCACCTAGCTCATGAGATCCAATACAGAAGCCCTCTAAGATGATCCTGGCAGTTTACAAAGCAGATTATCCAAACGTGGTCTCTCCTTAATGCTTAAGTACCGTGTACTCACGGTCTTGCCGAGGGCAAGGAGGAAATACATATGCTGGCACACGTGCATTTCCATTCGGGTTGGTTGTACGGTACCACCATTACACGTTACAGCTGCCTTTATTAATCCACAGATGAAATTAAAGCACTTTAGATGACTTTTCCCCAACCCCCCATTTTGAATGCCTGCTAATAGGGGTTGTGCTTTGGCAGCAAGAACCACGTCCAAGACATCGCTTTGCAATGCGATGATCTCTGCCTTTAATACGGAGGGCACTGGCTGAAGAGAGACAATGTGATTAAGGAGCTGATGACCTAATTTGCTGGAAATACCGTGCTGGGGTTGTGGATTTCCAGCTGCACAAAAGATGAACCTGGGGACAAGGAGGAGACACAGCGTGTCTGGAGGGCCAGGCTTGGAAATGAAGGAGAAAATCCTGCTTTCACAAAAGTCAACAGGAAATTTGCTTCGGGCTTCGCTAGCTGCAAGATCCCAACCAGGCTATTTATTGTTTCCTATTTGCACAACACTGATACCTAGCAGTGCCAGCACAGCCCGGGACTCCAGATGCTGCACGAGCACAGGAAGAGAAGGTCGCTGTCCCAGACATCCTATAATCCAAGCGTAAGACAACAGATGGATGGAGACAGTCAGACCAAAGAGCACGGAGAGACAAGATGCTACTGATCCAAACACCAGGCACCGAACAGCCATTCACTTGCTTGTAGGCATGGCGGCAAAGCTAAGTTTTAAAGGAGAGATTTGATGGAGGATAACAAGGGAGCTCTGCAGATAGTTAGGGGCCCACACGCCAAGCGGGAAGGGCAGCACAGGAGATGAGATGGTATCCAGCTGCCTATTTGAAATACTGGAGCTTAGATTAAATGCAACTAGCTCCAGTTTCCCTCTGAACATGGATATCCCAGCAGAAGAGGTCCCTCTAGATACACGGACATGATTCACTGGCAGGGCAGCGTGTAGGAAGCACATGCTGAGCCATCAGTTCTGCAGTGAGATTTCTTGCATTTGCTAGGGAGCTCTGTCCACATGAGCACGGGCACAGATGTGTGTGCGCACACACACACACACACACACACACGCGCGCGTGTCAAAAATAACACTTCTTCTGATGCACCCCATCCTGGATACTCTTGAGTTCAGAGATGCTGCATCCAGAGACCTGGTGTCTCAAAACTATTGGACTCCCCTTGACTTGCACTGTCAGGCCCGAGCCCCCATCCTGTGCCATTCCTACAGCCGTAACGCATCAGGGCGCAGGTGGGAGAATTATGACCAGTAAGGAAGACGCAGCAGGAAACTGGATAATGTACTGGGAGAGGCCCTTCTTGCCCCACTGAACATAGGTTATAAAGGGAGCTTTAAAGGAAAAGATGGATCCAGGGTATAAAAGGGAACCGGGTCAACCTACGGATACGGACTGTAAGCAGATCAAACAGAATATGGTTTCCTTAGAGAGAGCATGAACTTAGTCCCAAGCTTAACCTTCTGGTGCATCCTAATGGTCTCTCTCACCTTGAGCTAAAGATCACGGGACATTCAATAAGCCGTTCCTCTGTTCGTTGCCTGGGCAAGACAGGAACAGACAAAACAGCCCAATATTGGGCAGCTCCAGCTAAGGATTAACATGGAGAAACAAGGCTTTCCCTCTCAGCTTAGTCTAGAAACAAAAGAAAAAAAAAAAATCACCATTGCAGAATTCAGCTGATGGAAATGGTTTTGCTGCTTTCCATTAAGGATACGTACAGCTGTACATATGCTGGAGAGGTCATACGCCTTTACGTTCCTTCGAAAAAATGCAGAGGTGTGCCTCCCCAACTTTTTTTTTCTTTTCTTCTTTTTCTAAGTTCCTTAGCATCGTGGCTCTCGATGCTCTCGTCAGCCGTCTAAAAGTCTGGACCTTTTTCGGCAACACTTTCTGGCAATGCCTATCGGAAGTTTAATTATGCCCCGTGGGCAAAAGCTACGTCACGTGGTTAGTTCAGAAATACATCACCTTTCTCCTTGCTGGCTCTCATCTTCACATTAAGAAAAATAAAAAGGTAAAATGAAGCATCCCATCTGCCTTCTCCAAGTTGGTCTGCCTTTCATCACACCCACCTCGACTTAAAGGGGGTGTAAATGAAACCAATTACATTTTTTCAAGTTTATTCTCATGGAGAAAAAAAGATTCCTCAAGCCCCAGAACAATTTCCCGCCTCCTTTCCGAGCCCGGTATTTCTACTGCACTTTGTATTAAGGCGTGCAAACCTTAATGCATGCGGCAGTCTACTGACCATCACATTTATTATTCCTTTGTATTCCAGTAATGTCTCCAAAGTCCCAGCCCTATTAGGTTGCATGCTGTACAAACATCAGAGAGACAGCCCAAAGAACCTGCAGCCTAAACGAGGTAAAAACATCCTGCAAACAGAAGAGCCATGTATTTATCTAGGGTAGGACTATTCTTTCAAAAACTGCCACAGGACATAATTAAAAGGCAAGATTTAATCAGTGCTGAAAAGGCAGGTCCCTCTGCTGCTTCCTACCAAAGTAGCACAAACCGTGTCCCATGACGGGAGTGACCCGGCAGAGACGTGCAAGCAAATCCCATGCTGCGGGTCCTATGACAACAGCAAATCAACTTCAGAACAAAATCGGTCGGATCTCCTCGCCCAACCCGTCCCACCAGGGCTCGGCGCTGTCCCCATGGCCGTGGCCAAGCGCCAGCTGGCAGTGCTGCCAAGAGAGGAGGACGTCTGCAAACGGCCAAGAGAGACCAAGCACAAGGAGAAGACCGCAGAGGCAGCCGTGCTCCTTCCACCCTCTCAGCGGGAGGCCAGGCATCTTGCACGGGGCCTCGGGCAGGGGTCCCCGCGTGCGTGAGGACA
>NW_005841833.1:929671-957775 GCF_000455745.1 Alligator sinensis | reverse complement strand
GGGGGGGGGGAATTTGCTGATTTTATGGAGCCCTTTCGGACTTCTGCTGCCTGAAGTTAGGTCCCCCTTTCCCCACCCTGCTTCCAACCACCTAAAAGGCTTGTGTACCTTGGGAAGATTTAATGGGGCAATAAAAAAAACAACAACAAAAAAAAAAACACAGCATTTACGTAAGAGCAACGCCAGCAAAACCACTCCGACAACATGAACAGGATGAAATGCATGCAGCATTCGTGCCAGCCGGCAATGAGGGCAGGCCCCAGGCGCCCCGCGCTGGTGTTCGGTTCTGCTCATTGCAGGTCAGATCGCTTAGCTTTCTTCTTGTGATGCCAAGGACTTGGAAGACCAAAAGCCCTGAGCTCCCCCCCTTTTCCCAAAAACCCTGTGTGGAGCACCCGCTGGAATCAGCCTCTCCGACATGCTGGCTCACGCTCCCCATTTCCCCGGGCCCGTCTTCTACCTCGTGTCGCAAGCCGGAAAGAATTTGCCCGTTGAGGTCCGTTTGCTCCCTGATCCCAACAGGCAGAGGGTGCTTGCGAAACTGCACGTACGCCGCACTTGTCGGAGCAAGACTCAGGAAAACCGAACCAGGTGAACACAGGTCTCTTGGTTCCCTGGAATGAAAAGCCGCCTTGTGCAAAGTAAACGCAGGCAGGCGAGGGGCCCCATGCAACGTGTGCAGGCAAGGTAATTCAGCCAAAAGCTTGCCCTTTCGCCCGCCTGACTCCATGGGCTAGCACGGAGCCTTCCAAGCCCCAACGCGGCTGCCCGGGCAGCTCCGCTGAAGTGCAACCGGGGGTTGGCGGGGAGGGGGGCAGGTGTGTTAATAAGGACATTTCAGGCCCGTGCTGACATTTCCTGGATGCACAGGTTTTCAAGCAGGATCTTTAAGCGTGGGCACAGCGGACTTTGCAGTTCAAAGGGGTCTCTGTTCGGGAGCGATCCGTGGGACGAGGCACTGACATTCATCATAAACACCTTGCTGCAACACGCTGCGGTGCTGGCTCCGAAGAGCAGCCTTACGACGATGTTCCATGCTCCGACACCTAATAAGATTCATTTAAGCAGCTTGCAGCGACTGAAGCCGTTCCACTATGGAAAGTCTTTCCTGTTAAGGGCTTAAGTCTAAAAACAGTCAAGCAGCCAGGATGAGCAAGCATGGGTGTGGGCGACCTGGCACAGAAGAGAGAGGCAGCACTCAGACAACTTCGCCCTTGCTGGCTCCCGGACATCAAGCAAAGCACTGCCTTGTGGATAACAGGATTAAGGGAGAACCGCTTTGCCAGCAAACTCCGCTCCAAAAGGGCAACTGTTTTGCATGGAAACTATTTCTTCAGGACACAACCCAGCTTCTCCCCCACACCCTGGCCACTCTGGGCCGATTGCAGAAATGCTGCCCATCTTCCTGAGCGTGATACAACCGGCCTGCACTGCTTTCTAGTTCACTTGGGGGCTAAAGGAGGGCAGCTGCCAAAGCACAGTGGTTTGAGCAGAGGTCTCGGGTCCAAGCATCTAGAGCAGCGACTCTCAACCAAGAGACCTTTTTAGGGGTGCCGCGGACTGCCACTCAACGTCAGCACTGCTAGGTGTGCAAACACGGTTCACAAGAAGTCATCCTCCCTGGCAATCTTCAAAAAACATCTTGATGCCCATCTTGCTGGGACCGTTTGAACCCGGCAGTCTTTCCTGCCCACATGCAGGGGGGCTGGACCCGATGATCTGTAAGGTGCCCTCCAGCCCCAAACAACTATGAAACTATAAGATAAGCCCAGAGATTTCAAAGAAGTTAAAAACATTCGGACTGGCTGCAGCCCCTTCTTAGCTCTTTGCAACAGGAAAAAAAAAAAAATCACTATCATTTTTCTGTCGTCAAAAAGCAAGTGAAAACTAAGAGCTGGCATTTTCCAAGGGGCGCCTGGAGCCTATCAAGCAGTGCCTCGAGTCTAAAAAGGTTGAGAGCCACTACTCCAGAGCTGGATTCTGGGCTGAGTCACCTTTGGCAAAATGCTTTTTACCATTTCTTGCTTTAGTTGCTTCTTTGGATTAATGGGAGATAGGACCGTTCACCTACAGGACAACAGCGACGAGCCAGAAATAAAGAGAAAGGGCCCTTGAATTCCCCTCTGAAAATAAAGCAGGCAGCATGCTCGACAAACACTACGAAGAGGGGGTCGGGCCACTGGACCGCAGGGTAAAACAGCCCACCTGCCTCCCCTGCGGAAAGCACAAGAGCCCTCCAACAGATGTGGGCACCAAAGGCTAGGCTTGCTGGGGAGCATCCAGGGAAGGGTGGCATCCAGGGAAGGGTGCTAGGTGATTCAGCATGCACGAAAAGAGCCAAAGCAGAGCGGGGTGGAGGCACAGCTCTTCAACTCCACGCACGTGGTTAACCGCACTTCCCCTCCACTCCCAATGCTCACCTCTTGTTGCATTTAACCAGTTTGGTTTTCCCTGGGGAAAAAGGGAGACCCGCCAAAGCTTGTACGAGCAACCAACTGGAGCCTCAAGCTGCCACTGGGACAGGTGGCAGAAGGTGGTGTGGAAGGAGGGAAGCGAGAGCGGAGGGGTGGAGAAGATGGAGGGAAGAACTGAGACTATGAAAGGAAAGAACAAAATCCCACGAGAGAAGGAAGTGTGCTTCAATTCTCAACGGCGGCCCGCGTCAGCGGAAGCCGACAAATCTGAATCACTGCCCCAGACCACATGGCCACGCGAAGCTGCTCCAGGACGGAGCTAGGGTGGGAATGGAAACAGCCTGCCTTACCGCGTGTGGCCGAGCAATCTGAACGGGGTAGGACATGGCGTGAGTGGGGTAGCGTGGCTCCGCGGCCCTCCAGCTCGGGGTCACGGGCTGCGTAGACCCGGACATGTTGAATAAGTGGATGCGCCAGTAGTCTCCTCTGAATCTTCCCCCTTGAAGAACTAGGAAATCCAAGAGCTCCTCTTCATTGTGCACGAGCCGGAGGCATCACGCTGCAACTGCAAGGAAACAGGAAAGCAGCAGATTAAAACTTGAGCTAACCACAGTCCAGCGAGACAACCGAAAAACATCAAGCCGCAGATGGTTTCCAAACCCCGGCCGCCTGAACTTTTCTCAAATGCACTTTCTTCTGCTTGTCACGCTTTGCTTGGTTGGTTTTAAGGTGGAACTACATTCCTACCCCATGCGAGCCCAAGGAAAGGTTAGCCAGATGCTGTTCCAGCTGATTTATCGATAGGCATTGCTATGGCTCTAATCCCCTCAAACGTTAGGGCCGGGATCAGGTACCTGCAGGCAGCTCTGGTGGGTCCAGTGGACTCTAACAAAGTGCTGCTTGCAGGATCAAAGCCACAAAGCATCCCTCAGAGGCAGAAAGGTCTTCTTGGGGGGCAGCCCTGCTCCAAGGGCAGTGAGAGGGAGCTCTGCTATTGCCTTTGGCGAGAGCAGAAAGCAGTCAGCTGCCTTCACAGGGGGCAATGCAATGAAGGAAAAGAAAATTTAGGATGAGGGCCAGGAAAGCCAGGAGCTCTGGGGAGGTCCGGGGAAGTGGCACAAAGAGTCAATTCCTCGAGTCCCTTCAAACTTAATTAGAAGCAACACCGGAGAACAGGCGAGATGCAACCATTTTGTAACAGGCCATTTGAGACGGGTGCGCTGGCCAGCCTCTGCTCTGCAGCCATTTGAAAGCCTAGTGCTTTCGGCTCTACAGACGGAGTAAGCTTCGTGCCATCTTTAGCTGTTACTGCCGACAGCTCTCTCTGCCCTTTCCCCTCCTCCTTCCTCTCCCCTGCATACATTTCCTCCCCTGTCCTCCTTTGACCGCTCTCACATTGCTTGTGCCCATCCGACTGAAGTGCCGAGACTGCAAATTGCCCACCCACGGGGGGAACTTTATGCAAGAAACCAGTTTCCCCCAGCTCCACAGCACCTCTCCCAGGCATGTGTGCAAGACCGGAGCTCGAGACTAAAAACCAAGGGCTGCCTCGAGTGCTTCACACATCCCCGCTGCTCCGAAAAATAGTCGAGCGCTAACAGGCAAACCGGATGGCAAGTCCAAGAGGAGACGCTGCCGCACGCCAGCACCCACATCATGAATGTGTCGGATGCTCTGCGGCCTTTTGCAGCCAAAAGTACCCACGAGCTCCTTGTCGCCCCAACCAGAGATTTATACAAGTTGTTGATTTTTATGGACACTTCAACCTGCTTACTCGGAGAGGATTTTAAACCTTGGCCCTGTCAGGATTTCAACCCAGAGCAACTAATGCCTGAATGGTGCCCTTTACGACTGGCTGTTGAAGCGGCATTAACCGTTACTCCGCTTGTAACGATTCATTATAAATCGAGCACAAGTTTCCACTGCCGCCTGGACTTGGAAAATGCTGCCACTGCCAAAGCAAATCCCACGTTAAAAAAAAAACAAACCCCCAACCCTGCAGCACATCTGGGTTCAAAAGAAAATCAAATATAGTTACTCCAGCTCATCTCTGCACATGCTGCCTCTAACCACCACCCACCACCATCGTCTCTCTCACACGCGTGTACAATTTCTAGCGAGGGGTAGTCATACATGCACAGGTGCTTGCAAAGCCTTGTCGGATGCATGGATCCCCTGCATCAGGATAAAGGAAAAGGCACAGAAGAAAAGAAAACTTACAGCGCCGTTAACTGTAGCTTGGCCTCTTCCAAGCTTTTCTTAGGCACTGCTATAGTCAAGAGCCCAGGGAGGCCAACTGAATGTGACAAAGTGAAACAGCGCTGACACGCACAAAAAAAGAGCATGGAGGAGGAGAAGGAAAAAAAAAAAAAAAAAAGAGGAAGCTGCTTTTTTTTTTCCTTGGGACCACAGCTCAACCCCTGTTAACAACTGCTTTGCTAATCTGCTGCGAGCACATTGGGTGGAGGAACCAGGCTTCCTTACCACTGTGCCCAGATGCCCCGGGCACGGATGAAATCACAATAACTAACGGGCTCCGGCTTTGCCTGGCTGCAGAGAAAACCTTTTTGGTCCCTCCGTCCACGCGCGCTCGAGACGCGGGAGGAACCTGCTGCGGCGCGCGAACGGCCACATGGTGGGAGTAAGGGAAACGCTGCTGCAGGTGGACGCCGCGATGGGCAACCCTGCCGGACTTCAAAACTCCTCCCAAGCGCTGGAGAAGCCCCGGAGAAAGCCGGCGGTCTGCACAGCCGCACTTTGAGAAGGCAATAGCAATATCAGGAAGAGGAGCCGAGCGCCCCTACGCACGAGTCCCCTGCCCTGCCCTGCCCTCTGGTCACAGTGCAGCTCATTAAGTTGTTGGATGGGGTGGGGGGCTAGTTTCCACCCCCGTGCATGCATTCACCTAGGAGGTTTGACCCAGGGAGGTGCCCAGAGCCCGGAGGCCCCAGCTCTGCCCCACAAACAGGCCGACAATCTCACCGAACAGGAACTCGGTGCTACTCGATGGAATTCACCCTGCGGGACAGGAAAACCCCTGCAGACCAAGGGGGACTTTTTAAGGCACTCAAGTGGTAGCACTCATTTAATATATTTCCCTTATGACTACTTAACTTCCCCTTGTGCCTCTCATCGGATGGTTCCTACCCTCGCCGCTTGTGCTGGGCTGGTACTGTACTAGAAAAATCTTTTAAATCACCCCACCACCGAAATGCAGCCATCCCTAAAGCCGACAGTACAGCCAAGGCCCCTGGAGACGTGCGAGATACCTTCCCCCGATCCGCTCCGCGTCCAGCCATCCTTGCTTGCAGCCTACAAAGCGTTAACACGATCACAAAGGCACCGCGGGGACCCGTAGCCGTTAGTGGCTTTCAGCAAGCCAACTGCTTCATGCAAAGCCGGGGGACTCAACAGGTGGGTTCATAGATTGCTTGCTGCCATCCCAGCTGTCTGAATTAAAGCAACCCGATGACTTTTTGCCAGCGAGATGAAAAGCTGCAACCGGCTTTAAAACCAGGCCCCAGCTGGACCGCGCGCCCAAACGAAGGCTGACAGCAATAGCCCCGAGAGGCTTTTCAGATTGTGCTAATGCAACTGGCTCCGGTAACTGCAGCATTCGAGGTCATTCCCAAACACCCCTCTGTTTAGCAAACCACGTCCCATGGGAGCCTGGGGAGGAAGCTGCTGGGCTACAAACATGACTGCAAACTCCCTTAGGCTGGTACTCAGCAGCATCAGTTGCGTGGTCGAAGGTGCTCAGCACCTCCAGGGGTTGTCAGACCGCTCTGGTCTCGTCCAGCTGATGGTTCACTCCCCAGCCAGGAGCGCCGGACATCACAAGGGCCTCGCATTACCAGCGTCTACAACTACCATGCTTTCCTTGCAAGCCGCTCCTGAAAAGCTGGGCATTAAAAAAAATCCAACAGCACGCGGCAAGCGGAGGAGCGGCGCTATGCTACGGCTGTACCGTGCCTCACTAAAAGCAAGGAATGTCATGCCGGCAATAAAAACTCTAGCGGCATGTTTAGAAAGTCTTAAATGAGCTGTGCAGTAGGTGAGCTACAGGTCGGACAAAGCCGAGGACAGGGCCACGCGAGGTCAACCGAGTGCTGTGACCACACTGACCTTTTGATAGGAATCTGCCGATGCCAGCATCCAGTGCTCCAGCTCAATTAAAGCTACTTTTCCATAGCAATCAAAGTGGAGCACATGGGCCGCATCTCTGTGCAAAGATCAGAGCAGCAGCAAGCTGCCAGGGGCAGCAAGGTGGTCAAAATTTGGGAGGTCAAACGTCGCTGAGAGCAGAGAGAGGCTTCAGTGACCAGGCGTTTGTGCCAAACTGCAATGGCATCTCTTTGCCAGGCCCCGGCTTTTAAAATAAAAAGGGGGAACACGTCCAACAGCCGCGGAAGATAAATGGAAATAAAGTGACAGGCAGGCAGCTAGCAACTCAGCCTGCAGAACCAAATGATTAGGTTACCGCTTGCCCTTCTGATTTTGTCCAGGAGCAGACATCGTCTCACAGGAAAAGTATTTCTCTCGCCCAGCGGAGACTCTCCATCACAGACGGTTTTATCCATAGACCTGCATTACCCATTACAGCTTTTCGGTATGAATAGATTTACAGCCTCTGATTCAAACCAGGAGAAGGCAGAGGCAGACAGGCGGTTACCAGCAAAATTGAGCGCAGGTGTGTGTCTGCAGACATGCAGATCAGGCAACAACGGTTTGAAGAGGCTCCTGAATCTGGGCATTCGCACCTGTCTGGACGGCCCAGCCGTCTGAAGCTTGAATGCCTTGGTCTTACAAGTGGGCAATGCACAACTGGTTGGGTAATTACTACAAGGCTACGCTCCTTGGAGTGGCATGTGCCACGTGTCACCTGTGACTGGATCCATCATGGGGGGGTGTTAGAAGACACCTAGATAGCTAACAGCAGGCGTATTCGGCTCTCTCTCTAAGCTCTGTTAACTTGTTTGCTAGGATTTTCACCTTTTTGCTCTTCATTAACACATGCTAGCACTCTGGCCTCTCCATTAAGTGATCATGACCACCCGTACTGACAGTCCCAATCGTCACGGATAGCAGCAGTGGAGCTGGAGGCAGTCGGGGCCATCAGAATAATAGTTGTTAGACCTCCCTCACCTCTGGGGGCTGTGCAGCTAATGGTTAAACCCCCCCTCAACTCTTCCTACCCCATTAGTGTCCAAGCCTACATCCCCACTACTGGTTAAATAGCTGCTCATGTCTACAACCTATAAAACCATATCGGCCATTCCACGAGTACAGGCACCTTTCATAGCTCGTATGCCTTAGAAACGGTAGTCGTTGCCCTCACGTCCAATTCCACCAGGCTCTGGATCAAGTTTTCTCTTTTAAATGTGAATGCTCTTCAAGTGACAGCGGGTGACTTGGAGTCGGGTCCCTGCTGCAATCAGGGAGGAGGGCGAGGTGGCTGGTATGACGGGTGCCGTGTGCCCCGAACGCACGGCACTTGTTTCATCCGTGGATACGGCGGGCATTCCCTGTTGTACTGCAGCGATTTGGTTTCCAGCATCTGGCCTTTCTCTAAATAAACTTTATAAGCCCTGTGTCACAAAGGCATAAAAGGAACCTTCTGTTTTCCTTCCACCTTATTAAATTACACTTCCTTCCTACGGTGCTATAACTCAGACACTCTTCTCCTTCGTCAGGGCCTCTTAATGCTCCCTCTCCCGGTCCAGCATCTTTCTTTTTATCTGAACTCCTTCCCCGCAGAGTTTTACCTTTTAATTCAGTAGATTCAGCGTGCGTGTGCAATGCAGAGCGCAATGCTGCAAATTCCCAGTAACCGAAACCAAATAACAAGGTTCAAAACCTGTAAGGTGGTGCTTACTATGCGATGCTTTACAAGGAAAGGTTCAAGACGGTGCCAGCTCAATCTAAACTCTTTGGTATTGTCTCCACCTAACAGCTGGACTGGGAGTTTTTTGGCTCCGGAGAATTGGAAACGGTCGTGTGATCCCTGACAGGTTGGAGTAACGCATAGGATTGCTCCAGGGTGCATTACTGCAATAAACTTTTCCCCGCCCTTTTTTTGGGTTACATGCTGAAAAGAAGTATCCAGCCAAGATGCTAAGATCCAGAGCAGTCTCCCATCGGGAGCTTATCAAGCAAGCAACACAGTGCACGGAGCATGTTATTTTCCTCTGCCAACCTCAGGTTTCACTTTCCCGTGGCTGTGAACTATGCCAAGAGATCTTGCTGCCCAGAAGTCAGA
Organism: Alligator sinensis; assembly: GCF_000455745.1. NCBI lineage: Eukaryota > Metazoa > Chordata > Crocodylia > Alligatoridae > Alligator > Alligator sinensis. The sequence goes on along the minus strand of NW_005841833.1, from coordinate 949,102 downwards.
CTGTAGATCAGTGATCTCAAGATCATTCAGCCCACGAGGACCTGCAGTCCCCCCTCTGCAGCTACACGACGCTGGTTGTGTTTCCTAGCAGAGCACGAGGCAGAGCAGTCAGACATCCCACGGCCCGTAATGGCACGAGTGCAGCGTACACCCCAGGATCAAAACCAGAGGTTGGGATGACTGATGTTTTCTTTTAAGGACCAATTAAGATGCAAGGAAATGTGTTTCGAGCCATTTCCAAAAACGCCTCCTGATGCAACGACAACAGATTTGCCTACTCAATACGTGCATGACATTTTCCTGGAAGGCGACTGATGTTACGTACAAATATTGGTACGTAATGTAGCTACTAAGTCCTCTGAAAAGAAAAGCATAAATCTAGTGCTGTATTCATAGGAAAAACCAAAAGTTAGAGGCAATCAACCCACACTCGAAAGAACGCATCATAAACATTCAACAGGAAGAGATTTTAAATAGCAGTACCCAGAGGGTTGAAGGCTGGGGTTGTCCAATGCCCCACGTAAAGGAAGGGTTTATTTTTGCCATAAGTAGGTGGGATTTATTCTAAAGGTGTTTTTATTTGTAGCTCGTAAGAGCAAACACACTGGGAATCACAGTGCTCGCTCCCAGCGAACAGGAAGGGGCCAGATCAATACGGTACGGCTTGATCAAGGATCCAAGGCAGCATGATCTACCCAGCCTGGCACGGCACTTGGGCCAAAGAGCGGCCGTGTATTAAAACTGAACTCCGCCACCGAACTGTTCGGCACAAAAGGAAAGGGGGAGAAGGGAGCGAGCTGCGTTTTTTGATCTTTCCATCTTTGTTGGAAATCGGGGTGCCAGGAGGGCGTACTCTGCACAGCCACCAGCAGTCAAATCTTGCTCCCTGAACTCATGCAAAACCACCTTTGACTTCTAAATCAAGATCTGGCCCCAGGAATCACCATCATAATACCCCACTTGACGGGTGAACCCGAACGTGAGAAGCCCCATGCAATTCTCTGGTAAGTTTGCCCGTCAACTGGACCCTCATGCATACTTCTATTCTCTTCTCACAACGGTGAATCAAAAGCGCGCTGGGCCCAGTGGTTTTCCCCGTCTTGTTCGCTCTTGGCAAGCTCACGGCTCGCAGGAAGTAGCGAGCTGGAGAACAAACCTCCCAAGGAGGCAGTAATGCATCACACCTTTGCAAGTCTTTTCTAGGATTGCTTAGCAAAGCGCTGAGTCAGCATCCAGAAGGGCGACTAACGGGAAATTACTGGCAAAGCCTAAGGGGGAGCTCCCATGCGTCTCCTCCTGCACGTGGATTACATCCGCAAGCAGCCAAATCTGAGCTGCCAGGTCTTTTGTTATTATTTCTTTCTATTGCTTTTTTTTTTTTCTTTAATTAAATGCAATAGTCTCTTCAGCCTTCTTACAGTACAGGGCTGCTCCAGATTTTCATTATTTCCCCAAAGGAAATCTGGTTCGCATATTGGCAGCAACGCGAATATTTGCAAGAAGCTGACAAACAGGATTTGTTCAAGGCCACACAGCAAACCCAGGACACTTGGGCATGCAACCCCGTCGTCCTGGGTCTCGCACGCTCCTTGCCCCCGACCGCCAGAGCACGGTCGTTCTCCCGCCGTGACAGCTTCACGCTGAAACTGTTTTGAGACACGGTGAAAGGTATCGACTCCACCAATAAACAGCACTGGTAAAAGCTGCAACCTGGGATTTTAGGTTCCCGTCAGACTTTCCAACCTATTTTCTAATACTGTCGCTGTGGTTCAGTTCTGTATCCCCGGCATCACATGGTATTAGAGTGAGTTTGCATGATCTAGCACGTCGGGACGCATCTCAGATATGCTCCTGTTTCACTAAACCCATGCCTGTTTTCAGCTGCGACGTGCCCAGGAAAGCACCTGCATCGGTTCCCATCTTCCTCCGCACGTCCTTTTCCTGGGAATACGGACTATTTCCCTGCCCCTCTTTCCCAGGGTTTTACCTGTGGCACATCGTAAGGTTTTCCAGGGCTTCAGGTATCGCTCCTTAAACTTGTGCCAGGGTTGAAAGTCACAATGCGGGGGGATGCCGCCGGATCCCCTACCTCACAACAGTGCTGATCCAAAGCCTTACTTTCAGTAACGACCCCTGGCAATTTGGGGCAGCAGGAGATGGAAGAGATCCTCATATGCTAAGATTGGAGGCGTTTGGAGGGTAGGTGCCCAAATCCCAACAGACACGGGCTCCTTTGAGAAGCCCAGTCTAATCGCTCGGATACATTTTCAATGACGAACAACCCCGAGGCTATACCACACTGCTCCACTGTGTCCCTAAAGCACCTCCTGCTCTAGGCGCCCTTCAACTGGGCAAGGCTGGGGACCCAGAGACAACGGGGACGTCCTTTGCTCCCAAGATTGGTGCTGGCAGGGGTAGGGCATTGTATTGACACAGGTAATAAGAGCCTCTGCTTTTTAAATGCAGCTGTATTCAATAAGGGCAGGAAAATCCATGGGTGGTTTGGTGTCCTCCCATTCAATTAGACATGAGGCTTTCTAATGGAGATGCTCCTTACCCATGCGAAGCCCACACGGGTCACACGTGGGCCTTCGAGTGACAAAACCCATCAAAGAGCTCACGCCGGTACTCCATACACCAGGGCAACTCCGGCGTAGCAAACTCGCCAAAACGCTTTGAGACAGACGTAGGGAAGCAATGCGCACACCCCCAGCTGCTCGCCCATCACGTTATGCACCCAACATAGACGCTTCAAAAAATTAAAAAAAAAAAAAAAAAAAAAAAAAATCAAAGCCTGAATGGGGAAGAAAAGCGAAAGAAAAGGGGATTAATCAAGGCGGGGGTCACTCTTGAAACCTAGGAGGGTTTTATGCATAGGATGGAAACGGAAAACGACATTAGATCATATCATCCCTTGCTGAAGGCGCTCCGCAAAGAAGAACGGAAATGTCTACAGAGAAAAAAGAAAGAGGACGCCGGTGTCGAGACAGAATGAGGACAAACGAGAGGAAGACAAAAGGACGAGACAATAAATCAAACACCAAAGTCCGGGAGAGGCAGGAGGGGCAGAGCGGAGACCAGGGCAGGAAAGGTGTCAAATAATGGGATCTGGAGAAGGGTTGAGCAGAATCGTTCGGGTTTTGCCAACGCGTCAAACGTTTCTGCTGCTTCTGTCGAACGCGCCGCCTGCAAATCAAATTCACATTGGAAACCCAAGGCCTAGAAAACGCATACCAGCAAGCGAGGGTGAGAACGAATCGGGCGCAGCGACGGAGCCGTGTCTGCAGAGAACGCCTTTCTTTCCTTGCAGGCTTCAAGACCGAGCATCGCTAACTGACTGCTGTCATTTATTCCACCTAATTCTGTCATTTAAACGAAGTAGAAGTGATCTGAAACCCACAGCGCTGTCACCCCCAGCTTTCAGCCAGCTCTGCAGAAGTGTGCTTGCCCGGGGCAATGCATAGCTTCCTTAAAAAAAAAAAAAAAAAAAATCCAAAAAACAGGACTAAAACATCGTTAAGATTTATAAAGACAGGTGACCCTCAATCCCCTTTTCAGAGGAACAGCTAGGACTATACTTCAAGCCTGGCTTAGGTCCTATTTTGAAGTATAAATGGTGCATAAGCCTGGTGCAGACTCTGCCAAGAAGCAAATTTCCCACAAGGAAAAAAAAAATGCCCAGAACAGGATGGGGAGGGAGGGGGAAGAGGACGACCTGCTTGTCACCCGTGATGAATACAAAAGCAATAGCGCCATACAAGAAACTGGAACAGAAAAGCTCAATAGTTTGCGGCTTCTTTTCGCCCCCGATCTTCCTTAACTCTGACTTTCTGGAAAGCAACGGGGATCACACACGTACAAGCACCGTACCCAACCCTTTAGGCACGGCCTTTAACTTAAACATGCCATTCCCCAGGCTTCGAAGCCTGAACAATCGAGTTCTTCCACCGAGCCTGACTTGCATCAACTGCTGTAACAAATCGCACTGCGCTATCCAAGGAATGGAGAAAAGAAACCGAGCTCCTGCCAAGCCAGTACATTAAGCCAATCATCTTGGATTTGCCCTCAGTTTTGCATCAGCTGTGTCCACACGCTGCCCTGATCGAGGTTCGATCCTAGGAGAAGCAAACTGTCCCTTAATACTATCCTTACCGTTGCAACTCCCCGCTCCAACATCTCAGTTTGATGCTTGCATTCAAAGCAGATCATTATGGGTGAAATTCAGAGGCCAGGAGCTTATCCATGCACCGCAACCTTTCCAAACGGGACTTCAGCCGCACGTGCACCTTCAGATGGTCTCTGCGTAGATACGACTGCCAGCTTTAATGAGAACCTCGTCTTTATAAAGAACCAACCCATCTATTAATAAACTTTGCTGGAGACAGGATGCGCCCGATCTCATCTGACCTCAGGACTGGCAAGGACTCAAGGTTCAACACTTAGGAACTATTATATCACAGAAAGCAAAACAAAGAGACACTTCATTTGGCTCCATCACAATCAAGAAAAAGAACGATAGTTTGGATGCTTTAAGCCAGGGCCGGCCAAGCGGTTGGGAGCATACCACGAGCGGCATGGACAGCCCCTGTGCACAGTGCAGCAGACTGGAGAGGGCAGGCAGCACAGCAATGGATTGGGAAGGGAGCAGAAAGCAGAGCAGCAGACTGGGCAGGGGAAGAGGATCCTAGTGGTGCTCAAAGAGGATACCGGGCTAATTTTGCCTACCAAAAAGGCCGACCCTCACTGCTTCATGCAGAAGGGATTTCCCTTTTCAAAGCTATACAAGTCCCCGTAGAAGACTTTCCCATTAAAAATGGCATTAAGCAGTCAATATCAATCTTGATTCTCTACCTCGTCTCCAAAAAAAATCTTGCAACTCACGATAAACGCAGCAAGAGAAAAGCTGAAGTGCATCCCCTATCTGTTCCAGGAGCTGGAGGCCGCGACTTTGCAAACATCTCACCTCAATGGGCAACTGTCTTCCCAAACATGGCCAAGAAGGGGAAGCCAAGACTCCCGAATCCACAAGAAGGAAGATCATTTTCCATATACGTGCATGCTCGAGTTCCTCGTTTGGTATCTACTGTCCACTCTGTGCTGTTCTGCACCACCTACCCCAACCTAAAGAAAGCACTCTTGGTCCAAGACCTTGGGTCCGAGTCTCATTTCAGTTATACAAGTGTAGCCAAGCAGAGTCACTCCGGATTTAGCCAAAACGCAACTATCCTGGGCTCAGACAGCAAGCTAACAGGACAATGCTGTCCGCTGCCAACAAGCATCGATGAGTTTATCACCTGCAGCGCCAGGCCCCCCAAGCACAGGTTAATTGCCATCATGGTAACAACCGACCAGACCCACATCCACTTGCCCGACAGATAATGCGGTGGGTTAGGATAAATGCTGCTTTTGTACTTTCTCTTGGATTTTAAGCACCTGCAAGACTTTTTCATAAAACACGTCACTCATTTCATTTTCAATCACTTGAATTCATACTGCCGATGAAAGCAGGTCTCTGATGTCTTGGGCCTGCCATGGAAGCCAAGGGAGACGTCTCCTCCCGATTCTTTTGTTGAACAAATTAGCCGGCTCATGACTGACACCCGTGATTATTTACATCCCAAATAAAGCCGCGAACTACATTCTGGGATCTCCTACGATAAGGTTTCCGAGGCAGATTATAAAAGATGAAACTGTTTAGCAACACGCTTTCTCCGTTTCAAAGAACACAAAGCAGCTCCGTGCTCTAAATTATTCTTTTTGCTTCGCGACTCTCTAATGATTTGGGAACAAAACCTTTACAAAAGGATTTTTGAAAAGCCTTGACTCCGAACATAAAAGCTGAACTCCGGTGATAAACTGTGCAAGTTAATGCCTCTCATCAGGCGATATTTGCAAAGAAGCCAAATTGCCTCGAAGAGCAGAAATTGGAAACATGCAAATAAATTAAATGGCCCGGCGCATTAAGGAACCCGCGGAATCAGATATCATGAAGTGCTTCTGAGATCATAAGGCTGTATCATTAAATTGCGGCTTAATGCTCTCAGGTTATCGGGAAAAAAAAAAACCCGGGCCACGGCGGCTGAAATGTGTTTTTTCGTCACGGCCCCCACTTAGCAGGTCGACTGCATTTTAGCCTTGGTTAAGAACAAGACTGTCCGTCTCGTTTGACCTGAGCGTTTCTTCTTCTTTCATTCTTCCTCCTCCAGCAACTCTCAGAAGAAATTTAAGCTTGCTGATAGCCTCGTGGAAGGAGCTGCTCGTTAGTTCACAGCGGAGAGACAGGTAGGTCTGAGCTGCCAGAGCCATTAATTGGCTATGTTCAGCCTTCCTTGCTGAAGTAAGTAATAGCTGCTAGACAAAAATCAAAGTCTCTCTAAAGGCACCAAAACCTTTCTGTACGCTTTGGCACCGGCACGCTCATCGGCCTGAGGCACTGCTCGGTGAACCAGGATGCTTGGGGAGGATGGATGCGTTACCTCCTTCTATGCACCCACTTAGCAACTTGCTCGTTAAGCACAGCACCTGGAAGCTCTCTGGATTTTAGGGTCCGTGGGAATCCACACACATTTACTCCTGGCTACAGGGTGCGTGCAAATGCTTTAAAAAGGAAAGCACCATCCTTTTGTGTGCAGCCCAGGTGCAAAGGGCCTCAAGGCGCTAAGTACCCGGTACTGCCACTAAGTCTTGTTCCTTCTGCTTTCACCAACCAGGCTCTTCTTCAGATGGGACCAGGGCACCTGGTACCCAACAGAAGCAGCCCAGCACCCTACGAGGGAGCTTCCCAACTAAGTTGGACTGAAGTCCTGAATCATCACCTCCCGTTGACCATACCTGGAGGCTAAGGGTCCTCTGCAGGTCGAGCGCCCCACGTTCTTCGTACAGCTTCCTCAAGCCGTGTCAGAGCCGAATGCAAACAGGCAGGGGCGCTTAAATGTTTCCATGTCACGCTCAGGACAGCTACCTGCAAAACCTCCGTCAGGCACCCCCAAAATCACGAGGTTGGCTTAAAAATAGTAACATCATAATAACAATTTTTTAAAAATCCAGAGTCTCACCATATCACCTGACTCTGGAAGCTGGGGCTTTAGAAGACTCCAGAAGTAAAAAAACCCACGAGAGTTGGCCACAATAAGTATCAATGGCGGAAGGGGCAAAATGAGCCGAGAGCTTGACTTTTCCTACCCGAGCAGAAGGAAGCACCGTGTTGCCAACCCTTGCAACATGATCACAGGTCTTACAATCCCTCATATTTGCTGCTTAAAGCCCCATCTCCTGGCATCATGGGGGTTTTTTAAATAAAGTTACTAGCCTTCCTTTCTGCAGAGATGCTTGAAACAAATGTAAATCCTAAGAGGCTCGAAAACCAAAAGGCAAAATAAAAACCCACCAAAACATCTTTTAACACCCCTTCCTTTTCAACTAAGCGTGTTTTAGGGGGTCCGACTCACAATTGTTACCTCCGCTTGGGATGGGCAACGCTGGAAACGCAAAAGGGAGCAAACAAACAGCATCTGGGGAAAACTCTCCATTGGAAAAGTGTCCAACAGCGGGAAAGGCTCTCATCGGAGGCAAAGGAAACGCTACTGCCCGCATCATTTAATAAAAATGAAACAAGACTGAACTAAAAGCACCGACCGTGGCTGAGGAGTCGGTGCATGGCACGGCTCTGATATTTATGATCTGCACAACAGTTGCTTATGAAACACCGCTGATTATAGCGTTCGACGCATCTGAAGGCACTTTACGGATAAAGCAATCAAGAAACTCCACTGGAGCATGCAGCCTTGACTTAGGCCTCGAAGGCAAATCAGGACGAATGCTGTTTTCCCACAAGGAGGAGCAAACAGGAAAATCCCTTTGGAAAAAAAAAAAAGCTTACCAGCCGAGCCATGACCTTGTTAAAACATGTTAACTTAATCAAAGAGCGAGCAGTTAAAAGGCAAGTGGCTTAATTATGCCCCACAGGACAGGAACATGCCATACCCCCTTCCAGGAGAGCAGACGAGAAGAACCGCTTGCTCCTTGGTGCGCGTGCGCGCACAGGTTAGCGACTTTCCAGGAGCCGTACTTCCAGCGCTGGGAAGGCACTGCTACTCAGTTGCTCCCAGAAAGCAGAGGCATGCAGCTCGTTAGGACCCAATGGAAATACTGAAGGCATCTGGCAACAGCTGGCCAGCAATCCTAATGTCTCACAACAGCCAGGAAGGCAACACGCCTGGTCGGTTCAGAGGGGTTTGTTCTGCCTCGCTTTGTGCCAGTTCAAAACTTGCAGTTAAACCTTTTGCATTAAACCGATCTGGGGCCCCTGGAAGAACAAGCGCTGTAAATTCCTCTAAGCGCACAGACAATTTAGCGGAGAATCATCTTCTTTGCTACCGGACTTTTGCTGCCGCCCTTCCTCTGGATTTCTCCAACAAGGATTTCGTTCCCTGCTCAATTCAATCGACTGGGCCCCAAACTCCTGCAGTCAATAAGAAAGGCAGCCTTTACTACTCAGTTCTGGAGCTCGTTTCATACGGAGCTGTATCTTACTCACTTCCTTTTTTTCTACTTGGGCAAGTGCCAGGAAAAAGGGACAAATGGGAGCGCGGGCTCTTCTTTCTCTCTCTCCGCGCCCGTGTAGTCTCCAGCTTCACAACAGATGGACGGCGACTCTCCAGAGCTTTTAGGGCACAGATTCCCCTCTACAACGAATTGCAGCTCCCTCTGATGGCATGTCCTTGATGGCGCATTATGCATCATGCTCCAGATGTCCCTTCCTCGGGGAGCTGGAAAGAGGCAGGCCTAGTGGTAGCCAGGAGGCCAAGAGGATAGCTGGAGAGGAAAAGGAGAATGATTTTCTTTCCGACTCAGTTGGCACATTCGTGTTCGCTGAACCAGAATTAGTACCCACTGGCATGATTCGCTCCCAAACCGTGGTTCAAATGATGATCAAATAAACAAAACGCATGCTCGCGCGCTCGAGCCGACTGCCGAAATGAAATATTCCTACAGCGCAGGAGGGCTCCGAGGGTTTCCAGCGAGGCTGCTTTACTAGTGGAGTATTGTTCTCTCTTGGGTATTTCACAAACATTAGACTTGATTTTTCTGAGCTCTTCACTCCTGTGCTACGAGCTCCCAGGGAGACGTGTGTTTTCCATTAGAGGCTGCTCTTCCATCTGGCCTTTCAAACAGCAATCTTCTCTGAAGAGGGCAAAAATGACAGCTGGCAGGGAAGCGGGCGATTTTTGTTTGGCTTGCTCCAGGAGGCACAAGGTGCAGCGCATACAAAGTCAGAACGAGATCTGGCCGGCTGTGCTGCCCGTGGGCTCAGAGTGGCCCTGCACGCCGTGCGTGGTACACACCGGACTGGCCCTGCTCACTGCACGTGGGGCTGGATCCAGTGCAGGCCGGGTGGCACAGAGCTGGTCCAGGACACTCGCGGTGCGTGCGCCAAACCCACCCTGTGTGCAAAGCTAGTCCGTGGGCTCCATCCAGCTGGCAGAGTGGCCCCGTGTCATTCATGGGGCCTGATGAGCGTGCCATCCCCGAGCTAGAGGACTGGGCAGCTCTATAGACTGGCAATACAATTCCAAGCATTAACGTTCATTGCAAATCTACCCGGGGCTCCATGCCATGGCACTCGGAGGTTGTTTGCCAGGCCCTCCGAAACGCAACCCGCTTTCCAGGCGTGCAAACCATCTCCCCCGGGCCCACAACTCACGTGCCCTCGGCAAAGGCACCAGGGAACGGATGAACCCCTCGGTGGATCTGAACGGTGGCAGGTGGATGCAGAAAAGGATGCTGCAGTGCTCAGAGCAAGCTGAGATTCAAGACACGCGAGGTCAATCCCCTGGTTCACTGTGGAAGCTGGGGCAACTTGCTTAGCCTCTGTGCCCCAGTTCCCCATTAAAAATATTACGGTATCTATCTGCAGGTACTAGGAGGAAGACAGATGGGCCTGTTCTGCTGAGAGAGACCATGCCAGGCTCCAGGGCTGACATTTAGCAAGGGCAGAAGGAACAAATACAGCTCTCCCTGCATTACCACCTTATCGCAGCGCTATTTTAGTCCACAGGAACAGGAGGCACCTGACATGCACCGAACGGTCCCAAAGAACATCCCCCTGGGAAACCAACGGCAGCTCGTGTGCCTGGCGTCGGGAGGGCTGGATACAGTGCAACGGAAACAACCTGGATAGAGCGACCGCAGGCGTCACCGCCTGCCTACCCAATGCAAACGTCGGCTGTTAGACCCAGGTTTGGGTATGATCTTTTACCCGGCTAATCTCCTTTATTCCTATAGGGCCCCTTGGAACGGCCGTGCTATAGATTACATAAAGCTGCATCTCCAACAGGCCCGTGTGAACAAAGGGGATTAGCGCAGGCTCGCGGAGAAGCAGAGCAGAACGCACCTCTCAACCTCTGCAGTATTATCCTTCCTAGAAGCCGGCGTCTGTGATCCCAACTCATTTACGTGCTGCCCGACAGTGACCCTACCTTACCCTGCAGAAAGGGGAGCTGGGGCCACCAGCAAACAAACAGGTATCACTCTTTTTAGGAGCAGAAGCGGTAGCATGGCTGGGTGCACCGATTTTCACCGTGCCAAGTGGGTCCTGGGGTCGAGGAGTGAAAGCAGCTCCTCATTCAGTGCCAATTCAATTCTCCTACCTCTTCTCACTCACCTCCCCAAAGTCTCGGGCTTTCGGTTTCGGCATCAGCCTCCGACAGCAGAAGACCGCTGCCGTGCTCAGTGGACCCCGCGCGTGTCAATCCATGTCCCCGCATCCCGATCACATTTGGGAGCGTTATCCGCTCAGGCTCCCAAGGGAAAGCACGCCATTAACTCTCCCGAGCGCACGCGATTTCTCAAACTCGGCCGCATAACCAACGTCCTGCATGACAGCATGGAGTCGCAAGCACTTGCTAGGATCAGATTACAAGCCAACCCGTTCAAAACCAACACTCCCTTATGTAACATATATCTGCTTCCTAGTGCGTTACTCATTTCAACCCAGCTGAGCTTCTTGTTCAGCCTTGCCCACCCACATGCATTTCGTCGGCAGTCACTGAATTAAGCCAAATGGTTATAAATCCAGTGCGAGTCCGTTTTGGGGCATTCACGGGTGGTTTGCGCCCATTTGGATCAAGCTGGTTTTTAAAACCAGCTGCAGGTAAACTAGTACAAGCGGGGCTCCTTCCATCCCATGTGGCAGGACAGGGCTTAGCAGTCCCACTTTTAAAGCCAGCTCCAGCACAGGTCTCTCGACAAGGCGCTTCCTAAAAGGAGACAAGCAAAGTCCAGCTGAGAAAGCCCCCTTCAGACCCATAGGAAGAGACTTGCATAGGGCTTTGGTACTGTGTTAAATCAAGGCAAAAGCCCCAGGAAGGAGAAAAGTGTTTGGACAACAGTTTGTTCTGTATGGGAACAGGCTTACGATGCTTGCCTTACGCGCAGCTGAATTTGGCCTTTGGTGCCTCCTTACTGCATCTTTACTGACCGATGCATCATTCTCTCTCCATTCTGCAGAACCAACGCAGATACGGGGACTGGCACCCGACCCACGCTTTATAGTGCATCTGCACCAAAAGCAATCACCCAGGCCTCTGTCAGAGTATCTTTACTTACCACCATCATCTGCACAGTACCAGCCAGCAGCAAAATGCTTTACCAGCATTGCTTATAGGGCCCTATTAGCAGGGGGTGCGCAAGAATGCAGCTTGCTTCTCCAATCCCAGCCTTAATTTGCAGGGCAGAAGGCTTGGGATGGCTTTTGGCTTGTGAACCGAACACGGGAAAACTTGCACCATTGTTCTTTCTTAGAGTCACTTTTCCGAGTCGAATCCCTCTATCCCAAACAGGATCCACTCTGTAACCTTCAGCACAGAGACGCGAGAGATTTTGCCTTTCATGAGACAGAGCAGGGGGGAGACAGCAGGAAGAGACTAAAGCAAGTTTCTCGAAACTAAAATGCTCTTCATTAAAGGTCCGACCGCATGCCCAGACCTCCGTCCAGCAGTTGCTGGGAGATTACACGGAGCTCCCCAAAGGATGCTCTCCTACCCCATCTATTATCCTAAACCCACATGGAAGCAGAGGGTAGAAAGACTAAAGTTTAGAGAGGCCTTTCGACCCTTTTCAGCAGGCTCGGGGCGCTTTCCACTGCATTTTCTGCCTTTATCGCCCCCTCTACATTAGGCATTATTTTCACACGACGGCATGGTCTGTTTTGTGGTGGATTTTATCAAGTACTCAATCCCCGTTCTATGTTAGGATGGATTTTGCAGACCTGTGATACCAAGAGAAAGAAGTTAAATCCAAGCAAACAGAGCAAAGAGGTAAATATTACTGTCTGTTCAGGTCTGGGTCTTTTATTAAAATCACAGGAAACACCTCAAAGAGCAAAGAAGACCTTTCAACCCCTTTGTCCTTATACCGGCTGGAAAAAAATCATCCAGAATCACCCATCACAGACCATTTCAGATATAAAGTATTTCTGCCAACCTAATAGGCATTTGGAGGCTGCCATATATTTTACTAGCCGAGATGCTAATGGAGCTGCCGTATATCAGGTCACACTTTAAAGTTCCATTTACAAATAGTTTATGGAGACGTAATAAATCATTAATAGATGTTTTAATAAATGGCCAAATCGATCATTATAAGCCATGGTTCTAGGTGACCTATTAGACTTTATAATAATCTATAGCACCTTCTAGCGGTGTCCTTATAACCCTCTATAACATAAGCACGTTGCAGACCCGAAGATTATAACATGCATCAATCTTTTATTAACTACTTCTAAATGGAACCTTAATACAAATATCGGCCCGATACGGTCACACTTTATCTAGGTGCCGTTACAAATACAGATGAAACATCATGCAGAGGAAAAGAAGCGGTCCTTAGGGAGAGCACAGAAGAATATTTAATAAAGTCAAAAGCTCCAGGCTAATTTCCCCGGAGAGTCCCAATTTACAGAATGTGTCGCAGTTGGAATCCATCACCGCGGGCTTCCCGTCACTTCAAATCACCCACGTTAGAAAGGCAGCACCTCTCAGGGTTTTCTCTTTCTTCCTCATGGACAACAGCTGCGGCATCACCTATCTGTAGCCCTTCGACTTGAAGATGCTCATACCCACTTACTGCCTACCGCACACTCCAGAGTTGATGGGTAAGCGGGCTATAAACCTCAACAGGCTACCAGGGATTTCTTGGTAGGTACAGGGTAGCAGAGTCAGAGCTAAGCCTTGGGGATAGAGGTCATGAACCCATTTCTCTGTTAAGATATACTGCTCAAGAGATGAGAAATTTCTCGGGAACTGCCCCTGAGTCAACCTGCTAGCAAGGTGCTCAGCATGGGCCTCAGCTAGGTTTGCAAGCGTTTCAGCGCTGCAGTGAAGAAGCCAAAAATCAGAAATCAAGATCCCAGTCCTCAAGCTTGCCTGGCTCCATGGACTCAGAGGAGATGGCCATCCATATCTAAAATAATACATCTTTTCCTTTGCTCTCTGGTGGCGTATATTAGCTAGCCTCCATCCTCTCTTTGCAGAAGAGCAAGAGAGAGGCAGAAGGACACAATGCTGGAGAAGATCTTGCCAATGAAAGAGGATGAGGTGCTTCAAATTTTTCTTCTTGAAGCCCTCCCCGCAAGGAAGATGCTGTCTTCCAGAGTCATCGCTCGCTGAGCTGTGCTACAAAAGCATCCACTGTCATTTCATCGGTCGTGTTGGCTTGTTCTGCCCTCCAGACCTGCTTTGAGGCACCAGATGTGGAGGCCCGATTCTGGAAGCAATGGCAGGCTCATGTGAAAGGACAAGCTGTGCTTCTTTGATGGACCTAACGCAGTTTTCTAGCTCTCGTGTGGCACTGCTCTTTAAATAGCAGTGAATTCACCCCGGGCCCGGGGAGACCTGAGGTCTCCTCTAGCATTGCTCTCTCATTAGGGGTAAAAGCAAGGATGTGGGACATCCTTTCTTCATCCAGCCCAGGACTAATAGGACTAGGTAGGAATACCTTGGACGCACATATGGACTACAGGGACAAATGTTGGCATGGGATCAACAGCAACACTGGTGACGCGTAGGGGGTGCACGTGCACCCCCGAGATAGGCCATACACCCCTGGAAGCGCCAGCCACAAAACTGGACGTGCACTTCTGGTTTCGTCGCTGGTTTGACAATCGGCTGCTGGGGGACCCCCCCCGTTGGGGAGCTGGTGCCCCCCAAACTTGCGAGGCACCAGTCACCCAAGAACAGCAAAGTCTCCGATGACTTTATGGACCTAAATTTGAAAAAAAAGTCTGATATAAAATCATGAATCCAACAGACGTTTCTGGTTTTTCGGCTGACGACATGAATCACCTCATCCCCCTCCCACCCACAGCTGTGCCAGCTTGGTCGCGGTTCGAAAACACAAGGTTAAACCATGAGGAACGTGGCACAGCTTCTGCTCCGACAGACTGGGCCACTTGTCCAACATCCCGATCCTCTCTAAAAAGTCCTCCTTCAGAGAGAAGTACATCCAGACTCCTGTTCTCTTTTGTAGCCATCTTCAGCTCTGTCGTGCAACTTGGGCGAATAATATATTTCGAGTCCTAAATGCTGCCCGCAGAATAGCAGGACCACGGTAGAGGCATGGGAAATCTGTTGTTTAATTCTGCTCGGGCTGGCAGTGCTCTGGCTGTCAAAAAAATAACCCACCTCCCATTACACTACCGATGCCTCAGACACACCACTCCAAAAGGTTAATTACTAGGGACACCCAGGTTTCCAAATGAACTCTCTAACCTTCAAAACCTTTACAAATCCAAGCATGCCACTGCACCGAAGGGGGTGGATGGCGGGAGGGGGAAGGGGACGAAATCCTTCAACTCGTACAGAAAGATGATTTCAGGTCACCGCTCTTATGCAACAATAGCATACTTAGCTAGGATAAGATCAACCACTAAAGCAGGATTACAATTTTATCTTGCGCACAGAATCGTATCACCCAGGGGGAAAAAAAATAGTTTGAATAACGGCATGACACACCCCCATAAGTGCTTGCTTCACTCCGTCTCCCCCTTAAAAACGTGTCATCGGTGCGTTTTATGGAGCACTTCAGAGCACGTGACCCTGCACTTCTGCATTTCTTTCCGTTCCTCACCCTCGATTGAGTGGTTTCATGGGAATAAAAGCAGCCTTACGTGGCTATAACAACGGGTGGAAAGCAGAGTGTTGCTACAAGGGGTGGCACACCCTGCCCCGCTGTGCGGTTCACAGGGAGCGGAAGTGAAACACCACTGGAAGGTGGGATCCAGCACACTCCCACTATAGTCCAATAATGCACTTTATCCGTGGCACCATGGGAACACCTAGCAAGAGACAGCCCCTGGAGAGCTTGAAATTCGAACAGTTAAGCATTATCCTCATATTCCAAAAAGGGAACTGAGATGGACAGAAACCAAGGGCCAGACCTGTTTCACTTGAGCAGGCATCGAACGGGGTTCGAGTCCACTCCGCTCAAGTCTCATCAGACATGCCCATGCACACCTCCGCATTAGTAAACAGGCCATCACCTCCCTAAAGACCAAAGCCCAAAAGCAATGAGAAGCAGGAGGACCTGCCGCCTTTTGCTCTGAAGGTTTCTAAGGGACTCACGCAGAGCACAGGGAGAAGACACTAAGGCGTCCAACACGTGGGACAGGATCTGGCCCTAAGCAACGTGCCCAGATTCCCAGTGAACATCTGCAGCAGAGGCAGGAACCGCAGCCAGGACTTCCAAGAAAGGAAGGACGGACTCGTTTGAGCCGCAAACTCGTCCTTCCTTCCCAGCGGATGGCTGAGCCCTGCTTCAAACATCTCCAGGACTTTCTCAGTATCACAGTGGACATCTACAGAGGTGCAGGAATCCTAGAGAACTTTTTAACCATAGAAGAAAAGAGAGACTGGTGGTGGAAGCAGTTTTGCCAGCTTTGGTAGCTGAAAGAACGACCCTGAGCCTGGCAGCTGGGCTTTCAGAAGCTGGGGCTGAGTCGTGCCCATCTCGAAGCTGAGGCTCCATTCAAGCGGGCTTGAATCAAATGTTTTCCAGCGTTGTGCTGGAAATTTAAATTAAACACGTTGTTTAAGAACGGTCGGGTTCGATATGATTCCTGCGCTTCTCATCATTGCCAACAATACTTGCATCCGTTTCAGCCCTCCTGTGACATCACACTTATCTGCCAATGACATCATAGTTAGAGGACCGTTAAAACGTACACCCGCGCAAACAAAGAACGATTGTAACGGCTTGCCCGTAGCATCAGAAAACCCTGCAGGGCATAAAGATGTTAGCCTTTCACATGGCATCAGCAGTTTTCCAGGCAGCATCAAGAGCTCTTATGCAGTCGAAGCAGCAAGAGCCGTACAGAATACATATGTATGCTCGAGAAAAGAAAATCGGGAGATCAGATTGATAGGACGACCATTGCAAGCTCTTTCAGAAACGTGAACGCAGAAAGGCAAAAACATTTTCTGTATGCCACTACTCTCCCAGTCAGCCAGCATAAAATGTATGTGCTGACAAACGCTTCTCAGTTCCAGGGGAAGTGCCAAGTTTTACTCTTGCTAGACAACTTTGCACGGGCTGCTCTCACCTGCCTTCTGTACTTTGATGTTTGAGCAACCTGCCGTCTTAAAACAAATTAAAATTCGGAGCTGCCTACAGATCACTTCTACCCAGTAAGTGGGGAGGGGCAAATATCAAATGACTGTATTTGTCCAAGTCCGTTCCTTCTTATTCCTACCATTTTAGAGTCTGAACCCTGTTATTCTCCCCACTCGCGCAAGCACAAACTCTCTACCTGCCGTCACGCCATATGGTGAACATAAGGAACTCAGCTCTGCCAACCAACTCCAGGCTGTACCTAAAACAATACGACCAGGTTGCCATTATCCTTCGCAAGCCAGGAGGCAAGATGCACTTGCCCCTGGACCGATCAGATCATTCAACTGAGAACCTGGATTTCTGTCTACGTGGCAAGCTAATCGTGTGCTTAAACACGGGAAGGAGTCCTGTGCTACCTCGTTGGCCAGAGGCAGCGCTAACGAGTCAGTCCATACCAACACACACACAGCACTTCAACATTCACATGTTCTACCATTGACACACAGGGAAAAAAAAAAAAAAAAAGAGAAAAACTGGGAAATTAAGGAACAAGGTTGCTGACAAGTCCAAGTGGCAAGGCTGAGACGCTAACCTGAAACTTCTTATATCCATTTTAACCACGAGGTGACATTTCCCTGCGATGTCACTAATTTGCAGAATTTGAAGGCAGGCAGGCAAACCCAAGAAGACACCTTGGAGTAGCAATTAACGATCACAGCACACCTGCCTCTAGACAACACCACCAACACAAGGCCAATTGTGTGCTCTTCTCTGCAAAGCCTCTACTGCAGAACATCTGTTCTCACCTAACAGCATTGACCAGCCACAGCCAGATGTGCCAAACATCCTGAATGTGTCACACGTGAATAACCATCGATCTGTAGGCTGTTCGCTCACTTACTCCGCTGTGTGCATTAAGGAGCGATGAGTTGGGATTCTTGCATGGATGGCAAATCAGTGATTTAGGACACTACCGCAGATCAAGTGGCACAAACGTCACTGTAGCTCTGCCAATGAGAATTGCTTTAACGAGGCAGAGCACTTGGTATAGCACAGGGGTGGGCAAAATACGACCTGGTGGCCGGATCCGGCCCACCAGGTCATTCTATCCGGTCCGCGGGGCCCCTAAAACATTTTAAAAAGTTAAACATTTATTTTGCTCCTGGCTGCCTGTCAAAGGTGACAGGAGACAGGGGCAGTAGGACCCAGGGGAAACTGGCAGCAGGACCCAGAATCAAGGCCCCCCCAGCCCTGCCCTCCCAACTAGAAGAGGCTTCTGGCCCGGGACCATGGGGCTGTTCCTGCTTCCCTGCACTGGAGAGGGAAATGCGGGCCTCGACAGCTTGCCAAAACTTGGTAAGTAGCCCTCCACCCGAAATAATTGCCCACCCCTGGTCTAGCACAATGGTTCCCAAATGCCGACAGATGGCGCGCCACCCATTCAAAACGATACACCCTTACGTACCACCAGCACATTTCTCAGTTCAACTTGAAGCACCGCCAGCAAACGTTTGTCATATAAAGTCATTGTAATAAATCTGTTAATGTATAGCACTGGCAGGGTGACTATGTACCACTGGTGGTACCTGTACCACAAACTGGAAACCACTGGTCTAGCAAGAAGGTATGTAGATTTTGCATCCTGAACAAGCTCCTTCCTTGCCCTTTGAAAAGCATAGTATAAAAAAAGAAGAAGAAAAAAAAAAGAAAGAAAAACGGTGCAACTCCCAGCAGAAGGTAACACTGGTTCAAGTGAAGGAGCCCAAATGAAAAAAAAGCACCACTTTGGCACTAAACGGCTGGGAAAGTGAGAAGAACAGCATCGTGCAGCCTTTGTGCCCCACGCTGGAGGTAAAACTGTCACGGGCAACCTACTTTCTGCTCAAGATTTTCCTCCGAATACAGCCTATTTCCAGTAATAAATGTTAGAGCAACCATCAAGCAGATGCTTTTAAGATGCAGAACGACATTCAAATGACATCTATCTATAAATCAGCCCAAACCACAAACATCTGAGGAAGATTTTCACTTAATCCAATTTACTGTAATCTCGCTCTTTAGTTAAGATGACAGAAATGTCAAACCAGGACTCTACTCCCCTGTCAAAGCATCTCTGGGTGAAAAAAACCAAAATCAGACAGGCTCCTGAGCGCAGCGTGGCTTATTAGGTTCGAGATCTCAAAACTACCTTTCGGATGCTGACTGCTAATAACCGCAGCCACGTGGCCCGGGCCCAGTGCTCATTCCTCCCCCAGCCACGATGAAAAAGCATGCACGCTCCATGTCAAGTTGAATATGGGCAAAAAGAGGAGTCCCAAGGATCGATGCCTTCCGGTATCCCACTGACCACGTCCGACGGCCCAAGCGGCTCAGCTCCCTCCCATATTAGCTCACGTAGTTCAGCAAGGATCTGTGTTAAGGGAAGATTTTGCTCCACTGCTTCAAAAAAAAAAAAAAAAACAACACTCAAAACACCTGACAGCAGTGATGGAAAAGCCCGTGCCTCAGCAGCTCCCCTCCCCTTCCTTCCCCCCCGAACCTCCCCATTTTTATTAGCAAACAGGATAATTGCCGTTCTCCCCCGGCATTTATTTCCCCACATGCACCCGCACCAAATTACTACTTCAGTCATCCCTCTCCCTGCCTTTTCGACGGTCGCAAAACCTAAGTCATTATCCGCGAATGTGAGAGCGCGGAAGAAGAATACCTACTGTCAGGAGCGGGCTCCTCATGCATTATTTAACACAACTCTGTTGGCAAAACTGGTGTTGTTTTTATATAAAAGCTAATAGAAATTGTACCTCCAGGTGTCAAAACACTGAT